>NC_080611.1:12277167-12577167 GCF_027887145.1 Ammospiza caudacuta
TGCAAATCCTGACTGGCAGCACAAGGCCAGATTGCAGCACCCAAGGCATGCTGAGAAATCAGCAGGCAGGCTTTGGATGGACAAGGCAAGGCACAGAAAACCCTTGGAAAAGCAGGGATTTCGTGCTTGCCCTGCTTCCTGCAGTGCAGAAACCCACCTGCTCCAGCTTGTTCCTGACATCACTGAACAGCTGCTCGTAGTTGCGGTCGTGTCTGTGCACCAGGGTGGGGATTCCCTGTTAGGACAGAAAGCCAGGGATGTGAACCCTGGAATGGTGCTCCCAGAGCCCTCCTGGCTGCACAGCCCTGCCCCTCCTACCGTCAGCGTGATCAGCGGCTTCCCCTGCAGGAACTTGCTGATCACTTGCTGCTGGATCCTCTCCAGGTCAAAGTCCTGCAAGGTCTCCCCTCCCTTCTCCATGCTGTACTGGCAGTTGGACAGGATCAGAGGGATCAGGTCCCTCTCCACCTCGTAGCTGATCAGGTGCAGGTCGGCCACCTCCGACGGGCTGACCAGGTACCTGCAGGGAGCAGAGGGCCCGTGCTCAGAGGGAGAGGCCTCTGGGGAGCAGGGAAAGCTGCCTGAGAGGGAGCAGGGATGCAGCAGAGCCCGGGGAGCAGCACACCTGTCGTCCTCCTTGGTGTGCCTGTGCACAGAGTGCACCAGGTCGTTGTGCAGCCCGATCAGGTAACTGGCCAGCGCCGTGGAGCACAGCCCCAGCCCCTGGCGCCGTGGCAGCAGCACCTCCAGCCTGCTGTCCAGGCTCAGCTCAGCATCACAGTAGCCTTTGGGCAGCTTGATTTCCCCTGGAATACAGACAGCAGGGTTTGAGGGGGCCCAGAGGCACCCAGGCTGAGCCAGGGCAGGAGGAGGTACCAAGCTGAGAAAAGCTGCACGCTCGGTGTTAGGGACAAGCATGAAAGGGAACAAGTTCAGGTGAGAAAGGAAACAAGTTCAGGTCAGAATACTACAACAGGGAAACAAATCCCTCCCCTTTTACCTACGCTCTTAAAATTCAATGGCCAAGCCCAGTTTTGAGGCTATGCCTCAGCATCAGTGATGGGAGGAACCTGAACTCAGCACGAGGAGCAGGGCTGGGAAAGAAGCTGCTCACCATTGGTGTCCAGGGAGCTTCTCAGCTTGTTCCAGACAGACAGAAACACATTCACTCTCCTCTCCAACAGGTCTCTCATCACATCTGAGAAACAACAAAAAGATAAGGCCATTAAACGCCTTTTCCTGGTGAAACTCTCCAATACAGGGATCTTCGGAGCACACCACTGAACTCCAGGCAACTGCTCAAGAGACTAAACAGACACCCAACACCTTTCTAAAGGCATCAAATGGAGTCATTGGCTCAGTTTGTTACTTTTCCATTATTGTCTGCTCCTGCATGACCTTTATGTAGTTTTCCATAAGTACTTAAAAGCATCAGTAATTGTACTTAAATTCAATTAAAGGAGTTGCCACAAACTTCATGAAAGGAAGGGAAGAACATTCATTCCACTCTTTAGGCAAGCCCTGCTCTAGAGCTGAGCTTAAAATGCCCACAGAACTGCTGCTGCACTGCACAGAGATCCCAACCTCATAAAAAATCTCCTGTACTTAATTCCCTTTAAAGTCATCTGGTAACTTTTCCAACCCTATCCAAGTCTCAGTTCACTTGGGTGAGAGTTAAAAGGAAAAGGTGAGTTTTCCCCTTCACTTTCAACTGGACAATCCAGCACTTTATTTTTCATTAATTACAATTTTGGCAGCATCTCCTCACCTGAGTGGGGCTCCCTGAGGAATTCCCTGATGGAGCAGTGTTTGATCTCTGCTGTGTTCTGGAATTGCCTCACCAAATCTCTCTGCAGAGCCAGAATCTCTGGTAGGAATTTCACCAGCCTCAGCTCGTTTTCCTGGAAGAGGAAAGGGAGCCTGTGGGTAAGGCTGTGCTTGGACAAACCAGTTGGGAATACTTTTATGGAATTACTTCTTAAATGTTTAAAAGACAACAATATCTTCCGTGTTCGTTCTGAAGATCATGGCAAGTACTGAGATAATCCAAACGTGGTTTAGTCCTGGGCAATGCCAGGCTCTGAGCCCTGTGCCAGCCCCACCTTCTGCAGGAACTTGCAGAGGAGAGGGACGGTGTCCTTGGCGTTCTTCTGCTGCACAACGTGGCCCAGGTTCTCCACAGAAACCCTCCTGCGGCAGCTCCACATCCTGGAGTGGTGCACGTGGCTGTCCCCTGGCAGCTGGGACAGGAATGCAGCTGGGTCCCCATACACCAGCTTCACTATGGGGTTGGAGGAGATTCTCTCATCCTCTTGGATCTGGCGGTTCAACTTGAGAAGCTTTTTATCCAAATCCTGCATTAAAAGAATAATAAATTATTGGATAGTGTGAAATACTTTCAGCTGAGCTGAGCCATTTCTGCTTTTCCAGCTATACAGATTCACCCCAGAACAACCCCAGCCTCAGGCTCCCATTTCCCCAGGTAGATAAAGGTGGCTAATCCTTAACGTGCAGCTGTGCCACGGAGGGGCTGGCTTTGGGAATAGCCAGGTGAAAAGTGTAGATATTATAGCACATCAGATTTCCAGTGGATTTTGAACTGCTCAGCTACTAACTCTGTATAGCAGATTTCTCACCTCCAATTCAGGAACAATAATTGTGTCTGCAACAATTTCTTCCCATTTGTTTCTCTTCCCCTTGGTGGACAGAAACTCATCAAACTGCACTGGCCCTGCAACAGGAATATTTCACCTCTTACATCTGCAATATTTCAGTGAAAAGAAAGCACAGATTCACAGGTGCTAGAAGTTAACTGAGTATCTTGGTCCAGCTGGAGAGTGACACCCAAACATCACACAGTGAGCCAGGGTTCCAGGAGCTTCATGTGAATGATGGGGACATTTACACAACTCCTTCATAACCCCAGAAATATTGAACAGGCTGTCCAAGGTCAGACCATGATCAATGACAGGGTGAAGCTTGGAATTCTGGCTGGTGCTGCCCACCCTCCAAATAGGGGCCATTTACAATTAATGCCTCTGTGCCACAGTGACTCCAGAGCCCACCATGAGCCCCACTGTGCCATCCCTCTTCTCCCAGAGAGCTTCTGGGAGTGACTGAGAGGCAGCGCAGAACAGGGACTGCACACAGCACAAGCAGCCCTGCTCAGGAGCTGCAAGCTCTGCCCATCTGTCATGACACTGTTTTGTCAATAATTCATTTTCAGAGTTATTGACTGCACCAAACCTTGCAAACGCCACGTACCCAACTGAAAGAAGCAAACAGCCAAAAATTCTTCCCTCCCTAAGTAAGAAGCTTCAAGCTCTCTATTTTCCTCCTCAGCTCACTGGTGCTGTTGGAAGGGGTTTATCAGCAAGGTGGCTGCATGGCCACAGCCCTTTGAGCGCAGCCCCAAGTGTGACAGGGCAGGGGGCTTTCCTTACACTGGCCTGGCTGCTGCTGGGGGGCCTGCAGGAGGCTGCTGAGCACCAGGTGCACGATGTTGATGGTGTCATCCACACTCTTCCCCAAAATCCTGGTCAGATGTGCCAGGTCCTCCTGAACGTGCTGCTGCAGGAAGCTCACCACATCCTCCACTGCTGGCTTGATCATCCTTCCCAGGGACTGAAGACAACAAAGGCAAGAGCTGAGCACAGCCAAAAACATCCAGGGAAGCACACAGAGCTCTGTCCTGCCAGGCACCCCACGTGTGGGATTCCTGCCACCTGTGCCCATCAAGGCAGGGCTGGGTGGATGTGCCTGCATGGAAATGAGGAATTAACCAAAATCTCTCCTGGGCAAGGAGGGAGGGAATTTGGGTCTTGCATCCTGCCCTGGACACTTGCCAGCGTGATGAAAAGGACCAGCAGCACACAAAGGTTCCCCTACATTCTGTGTGACCCCTTGGAAGCATTTCTGGAGATACCTGAGGGTCTCTGGAGGCTCCCAGCAGCATGGACAGGTGGGTGAGCAAACGGAGCAGCACAAAGACCACGGGGGACACGCCCCTGTCAGACATCCCCAGTGTCCTCCTGTGCTCCACATCTCCAAGGACGTGGCCAGTCTGAGTCCTGTCCTCACGGATCCTGTAGCAAAGCGCATACATGTTTGTTTTTTTAACCCAGACAAAAACCATACAAGACATCTCTGATACCCAGCAATGCCTTTTTGACCCATAATGTCTTGGAATGCCATAAAAGCTGCCAATTCAGAGTGCCACAGGGGAGTGAAGGCTTCCGGTCAGTTTTGTGCACATAAAAGTAAATTTCTTTGGTTTTACTGCCTGATTACCCTTGCTTGCACATCCCCTGCTTACACCTTCCAGAGAGCAGCATGAAGTGCTTGGTACCTCTGGCCTTTGAGGGCACCACAGGCAAGTCCCACCTCATTCATCCCTGCAAAGAGCCCACCTGGACTGATGGAAGCCCTGCACGGGTTTGTGGTTGGTGCCTCCAATGGGGACGTGGCAGTCGGGACAGCGGCTCGTTTCCATGGGCAGCCCACACTGGGAAAAGCAACAGGAGAACACTGAGTTCCAGAGCAACAGCCTCTCCAGCAGACAGAGGGAATGGAACAAAAATACAACCTCTAAGGGGTTAACTCAATCCTTGCTACAAACTGGGCCTCTGCCTGATGTTTCCCAATCTATGGTATGAATGCTAGGGGTATTCTAAATTTTACATTACAATGACAAAATGATCAATAATATCGAGTTTAGAAGTGGAACTCTGTGCATCAGAACATTCAAACGAGTAAACAAAATAAAAGAGTTTATTGTTGAAAGCTTTGTCTGCTTAAATACCCACGAGTCCCAAATTCTTACCTCTCCCACAGTGGAGAAGTGGCCATTGGGACATTCTGTGAGGAGAGAAACAAACAGGACAACATTCTAAGACAGATTTATACAGCCCCTGTTATTCCCTTTCACTGGCACCATCATCCTGGAGCAAGAAACATGCTGAAGATCTAATCAAAAGCCCTGACTACCCCAAAGCCCAAAGGACCGACAGGCCCACATAGGAAGCCAAGGAATTTTTCAGTGCTGCTTCTCCTTGAGAAACAAGGAATGAAAGCCTGACAGATTCTGCTGCTGAGGGCAGGAATGCTCTCACCCTCCCTTCCCTGCTGCAGGCAGGTCCAGCTGGGGGAAGCAGAGACAAAGCTGGCCAGGAAGGTGGCAGAGCTCTCCTCTCACACCCTGTTTGTGTTGCCTTTGTGACCTCTCATGCTCTCTGAACAGCTGCAGGCTGAAGACTAAACAGCACTGGATGTCCTTTGGTACATCACCCACACAAACTGTCTACAAATCTGGATTTACCACGGGTAACTGATGCTGAGGAGTGTGTTTGTCCTCACATGTGGAACAGTTTCCCTCTCCAAACCCAAGGAATTCCTTCCCCAGGCAGCCAGCAGCACTCACCATACCAGTGCAGACCATGCATGTCCTTCCAGGTCCTTGCCTGAGCCATCATGTCCTCGGGCATGGTGGGCAGAAAGGAGTGCTGGGGAGGGAAAGGGGAAAGCAGTCACAGGAGGATCTGGGAATCAGCTCTGTCGTGCAGCAGCCACTCCCCGGGTCTGTTCACACTGGGGAACAGGAGACACCTGAGAGCAGAGGCCAGGCAGGTGATGCAGATGCAGAATTTCATATTCACCTTTGAAAGTCCCCTCTTAGAACTGTCAGCATTGTTAAAATCCCCTCTTAGAACTGTCAGCATTGTTAAGGCTTGCACTCTCCAGCCATCCTGCAGTGCATTGCTGATGCACCCTGGTGTGTACCAGCGTGTTCCCTCACCCCTTGGGCAGCCAGGAGCAGCAGAGCAGCAGCTCCCTGCCCCTGCCCCTGCCTGAGGAGCCAGAGCTCTCTGAGCAGGCAGCTCAGCACAGGGGGAGCTGCCAGCTGCTCTCAGCCTCGCTCACACAAATACCAGCAAAGCTATTTGTTTCATCCTGCTCAGGATGGAGAGGTGCCTTGAAAAGATACCAGAGCTTGGTGCTGTGCTAATTAACCCCAACAGCACTGCAATAATCCCCCCAGTGTTTCACAGCTCAAACTGAGTTGGAGCGTTGCTGTTGGGGAGGAGGATCCAACAGACACAGGCAAGAACCAGGGATGAGCTCGTGCCCTCACCTGCATGCTGTGAGGCTGGAAGGCCAGGTTCCTGAGGGGCTGCAGGACAGGGCTGTGCCCACAGAGCAGCACAGCAGCCACGTGCACGGCCATCTCCAGCAGGGCTCCCTGCTGGCCGTGTCCCCACGGCCCTACGGCCAGCCCGGGCAGGGTGTTCTTCACCAGGGCAACTGCAAGGTGCTGCAGCTCAGGGGAGCTCAGCACTGGGCAGCTCTGGACGAACTCAACCATGGCCTCTGCTTGCTGAAAGCACAGATTGGATAGAGCTAAAGCCATCAGGATACTGCCCCCATCCAACAAAGAACACTGGCAGCTGCTTCCCATCCTGGGTTACCCTGCTGCCAAAACCTCCCCAGCCTGCTCACTCGGGCCACCACCCTGGCTGGGGCACGGGAGCCAAGCTCCTCCACCACTGATTCAGATCCAGTTCCTCCTTACCCACAAACAGGTTTGCCACAAGCTGCTAAAGGGGTGCTGCCAAAGGGGGGTGTCTTACCTGCTGCCTGGGGATGTCCTACCTGCTGCTTGGGACGAAGGCTCGGATCCCCGTACAGGACAGTGACCTCTCGGAAGATGGCCAGGAGCAGGTGGGCAGATTCCAGGGCCGGGGGGCTGCTGGAGGCCTGGGGAAGAAGCAAGGATGTGGCTGGGAACAGGCCAGAGCTGCCCCAGCTACAGAGATGGGATGTGCAGGTGGGAAAGTAGAGAAAACCTGCTTGAGCACAAACCCCAGTGACGCCAGGTGCTGGGAACAGACAGTGCCCACAGGGACACAGCAGAGCTGGGCCCAGCAGGGCTCTGGGGGAGGCCAGGGCTGTACCTGCTGGGCCTGGAGCAGCCCCTGGGCCGTGCCCTCCATCATGGCTCGTCCCACGGCGTCGCGCAGGGCCCGGTAGCGCTCCCCGCACACCAGGTACCGGTCAATGTGGTGGGACTGGCTGTGCTGCACCTGCCAAGGGAACAGCCATGCACAGCTCTGGGGACAGCCACCCAGCTGGAGGGGGCACAACCTCCCCTTCCTCCCGAGCCCTGATGTCATCCTGATTTTTTAAGATTTTCTAAGCCTTCTGATGTTTACATTCTTGTAAAAAACTTTCTCACGCACTTTCTGTAAATAACTCATTGTTTTGCATTCTTTTGTGGAGGAGAAAAAATTTGATGACTGTTGGTTTGTTCAGCGTCATTGGAGAGGTGGCACTGTCACCCTCCAATCCACTGTCACTTTTGGAAATCTGTAAGTGTTGGAGTCAGAAAATAAACTTCCCTTTTCACCACGAGAACAGCAGTGTGTGTGTGTCGTGTTATTTTGTGTCCTACAGTGACACCCTGGGGCATTTCAGGCTCCCCAGAGCAGCAGCAGCAGCAGCCATGGTGCTGCCAGGGGAGTCTCCATTCACCAGAGAACCAGGAGAAGTCACCTCCCAGCCACTGCCACTCTGGCCCAAGAGCCACACAACAGCAGGAACACCCAAAGCAGCACAAAGTGAAGGCAAAGAGGGGACCAGAACCACCACCAGGAGATGCCTCTTGTCTACCTGCTGCAGAATCTCTGCTGGGAACACCCAGCTGAAGCGTGGCTCTGTGACCAGCTTCTGAGCAAACTCCATGCCATGCTGGCTGGCAATCCTCCTGACCAGGTACACACAGTGCCAGTCGTTCCTGGCACGGCTGCAGAACTTCTCCACACTCTTCAGGAAACGCTGCTCATCCCTCATCTGCTCTGGCTCTGGAGGGGAAAAAACAGGTTAAAACAACGAGGCAAAAGCACATCTCATCCTGCAAAACTCTTCTGTCTGCCCCAGCTGTAGCACCAATGCCTTTATTAGTATTGTGTTATCACAATACTAATACAATACACAGAAGAATTTCAGAGCCCTCCCTTCCTCAGGTTTTGTCCGGGGCACTTCCTCAGCCACATTTCAGACAATGATTCATTTCTTTGACAGGGAAGGTATAAACTCATCAATATAAACTCTTAATCCCTCCTAGCTGTGCAGAGCTCTCATTCATATAAAACAATAACCCTTACAGCAGTCCTGGGTCTCGAGCAGCATTTATGCTTTAAAGTTCAATTTAGTGGGCTCTAAATAAATCTCACTGTTAGCATCAGGAGGATAAAATAAATCTCCTTCCACAGTAACTACACTGGGGTCACCAGCACAGCCTTGCTACCAGTTACAGAGCTGTAACTTGTAACACCTGGCGCAGGGCACAGACATGACTGATACCCCCAAGGAAAAAGGGAATAGCTGCTTTCCTTATTGGGCATGCACCAGAACAGGTCCTAGCAGGGCACAGGGCATGCCTGTGTCCCACAGAACAGGTCCTAGCAGGGCACAGGGCATGCCTGTGTCCCACAGAACAGGTCCCAGCAGGGCACAGGGCACTGCCTGTGTCCCACAGAACAGGTCCCAGCAGGGCACAGGGCATGCCTGTGTCCCACAGAACAGGTCCTAGCAGGGCACAGGGCATGCCTGTGTCCCACAGAACAGGTCCTAGCAGGGCACAGGGCATGCCTGTGTCCCACAGAACAGGTCCCAGCAGGGCACAGGGCACTGCCTGTGTCCCACAGAACAGGTCCTAGCAGGGCACAGGGCATGCCTGTGTCCCACAGAACAGGTCCTAGCAGGGCACAGGGCATGCCTGTGTCCCACAGAACAGGTCCCAGCAGGGCACAGGGCACTGCCTGTGTCCCACAGAACAGGTCCCAGCAGGGCACAGGGCATGCCCGTGCCCAGCACTCCCAGCAGAGCAGTCAGACTCACGTGTGTGCTGCTGCAGGTGGAAGATGAGCTCTGCAGCCCTGGCCAGGCGCAGGCGCACCTCGGCCACGGCCTGCAGGTACTGCACAGAGGCTTCCTGGGGAGCCCCTCTGCTGCTGCTGGGCAGGTAGTGCTCTGGAAAGGCTCTGTCCTCAGGCACACTGCTCCCGTGCCCACATCCCAGGCTGTTCTCCAACTTCTCGCACATGGAATCCTGGAGAGAGGCCACAACACTGGTGAGTGGCAGAGCCACCTCACCCAGCCACCCTTGTGTCCCCATGGCACCCACCTACCCACTCTGGGGTGCCACGAGCACAGAAAAGCATCCCTGACCCTCCAGTCCACCCTGCCATGAGCACAGCAAACCATCCCTAACCCTCCACCCCACTGCCATTGCCCCTCATCCTAAACCCCTGCCAAACCCCATTTTTAGGATGTGCCCCAGCTGTCCCAAACTCCCCAAGCTTGGAGCTGAGCAAGAGCCAGGAGCAGGCTGTGAATAACACACATTCCATGATCCAAGATGCCAAGCTCTACCTGTCTGTCCCTTAGCAAGAACACAAATGGTGATTTTAACTACAAAATCCTGTAAGTAATAAAACCTCTCCCCTGCTGTCACACTGGTCTCAAGTTGTCCAAAGCCCTGAAGGTTATGCAAGGGGAGGCAAGGGAACAATCCAAAAGGCACAATGATTTAAGGGTCTGTGGAGACAAGAAGCAGTTCAGCACTGGGCTGCTGCCATGAGAAAGGCCCTGCTTGCTGCACTCCTGTGCTGGAGGTTGAGGTTTAACACCCAGACTCTTGTCCAAGGGAAAGAATTTATGTACCACTGCAAAGCCACTCAAGCCTTTCCTTGAAAAGCAAGGCTCATTCCTGAGAGCAAGTTCTGACCAGGTGATTTGGTATCAACTCCTTCTGGGCTTTCTAGTGGGAAAAATAGTTACATACACAAGAAACACACCTAGAACTGCAGAAGAATTTCTGTTCTTGGTTTTTTTTACTCATGAAACTGCAACAGTTTCCTGGCCCAGCTCTTACCTCCAAGCAGTTGACAAAAAGCAGGTAGAGCTCTTTTTTGTCATTTTTCTCTAGGAGCTCGTTGTGCTCCACCTGGGACAGGTAACGCTGCACATCATCTTTGACTTCATTGAAGCTACAGGAGAGAGAGAGACCCTGACACAGCTGCCATGGTGGCAGGACCGCCCCTGCCCTGAGCACAGCTCCCAGAGTGGCTGGGTGACAGCTGGGGTCACTCTGGAGCCAGCTGCAAGGTGGAGAAGCCCTTGTGCCATTTTCTGCAGTGACATTTGGCAATGAGCTGGGCTTTGGTCATCAGCAGAGCTCACTGAGCCCTTCAGGACAAAAGGCACCTGGTTCAGGGGGTGGGCACACCTGAGAAGGGGCTTTGAGCCCTGCCTGCAAAGGGAGGCTGGGAGGGCTGTGGGAATGGGGGGTCTTGTGGGGCAGACACAAGATCAATTTAAATCCTGATTAAATTTCAGTGAATTAGGAGTTTTGCTTTGCTGACCTAGATCAGAGCAGCTACTCAGCCACCTTGCAGAACCAGGCATCCACCCTCAGCAGAAGGTTAGTGAGGGACAGCCAGGTAAACCTTGCACAGGCTGCTCACACTGCACCACCAGACAGCCAAGCTGCATGACTAATGCAAAGACTGTGAGATTTTGTGGTGAGTGTGAGATTCAATGAAACTCAGGGAGGTGGGGAGAACAATGGGATGGGTTTGATGAGGAACTGAGCTGAACCTGGCCTGGCCTAACCTCCCTCGGCTGACTGTGCCCACCTGTACTTCAGGAGCAGCTTCAGCATCACTGAGCGGATGATGGGAGTCTCATCCACCTCATCATTAAACGGGGACAGGAATTTGGTGTAGACAGCTGGGTGATCTGTGGAGACAAGGGGAGGACAGCTCTGGCAGCTGAGAGAAGGTGGGGACAGCTCCAGCTCCATAGGACAGTGTGAGGGTGAAGGGAGCTCACCTGGGTCCTTCACGAGGCTTCTGTGAACGAAGAGCAGGTCCAGGAGCCTCTGGATCACCTCTGGCTCAGGGGGCTCGTTGTCCTTGAAGCACATGGTGGTGACCATGTCAATGAAGAAATTGTTGCACCTCTGGCGGAACAGGGCCTTCTTTGCTACGGCAGCTCTGGGAGGGGCAAAGGCAAACACAGAACCCCTTAAAGCACAGAGGGATTGAGCACACACAGGCTAAAGTCACCCAAGGGAGGCACTTTCCAACCTTCCCAACGAGACGATCCTTGAGGTCCCCTCCAGCCCAAACCACTCTATGATTTGCTTGCTTTTACAGAGGCCAAGGCAGCTTTCCCCTTTTTATAAGCAACAGAACAGACAGGGCCTGTTCAGCTCCAGAGGGACGAAGCAGAGTTCACCCCCCACTCTGTTCATGTTCACCATCTGAGCTGAGCATTTCCTCACCAAGCCTCCTCACTGAATGCTCCCACCTTGGAGAGGGTGGCTGCAGTACCTGAGCTCCTCAGAGACAGTCAACTGCACCTCCTCCAGAGCAGCCCTGCAGTAGGGACAGTACATCTGTGCTGGCACCAGCCACTGGCTGATGCACTTGTGGCAGAACACGTGGGTGCAGGGCAGGCACACGGGGTCCTTGGGCTCTCCCAGGCAGATGGGACACGGCTCCAGACCATGCCTGGAATGCAGAAACAGCAATGAGCTCAGCTGCTTCCAAAAGCCCTGAACACGTTCAGCTGCACTAGACCAAGAGCTGGCTCACTGCTCAGCCCAGGGTGCAGGACCAGGCAGGGTCACTGCTCTTCCCCTGGCTTCCACTGCACCCATGCAGCACTGCCATAACACGGTGTGCTGGCAATGTCCCTGCTGGCCCCTGCAGCCTGCCCCAGTGCCAGTACCTGTAGAGCCTGCTGCTGACCTCATTCTTGCATTGGCACAGCACTGTCACCACTGCAACAAAGGTTGGATGGGACTTCATGTCTGAATCGTGCTGGAAGCACTGCAGAGGGAAAGGACAGGGCCCAGTGACTGAGCTGCAACACCTGAGAGCAGAATTGCCACCATCAGCAGAAGAGGGAAGAGGTGAAATGGCAGCTTGGCTCACCTTGGCAAGCAGCAGGGTGTATTTCCTCACCAAGCCCTCAAATTCGGGCATGAGGGCGCGGATGCCCAGCAGGACGTGCTCCACAAAGAGTGCCATGGCAAACACACGGCTCCAGCAGGCCCTGGGGGCACAGCAGGCTGGCACCAGGGCAGCCAGGGCTCACTGCTGCTCCTGCTGCCCTCCACAGCACCCTGCACTTCTCACTGGCACTGCACTTTGGCTTCCCAGAGGGGTTTTTGTCAAGGACAGAACATTCCAGCACTTCACTCAGGGGGCTGAAGGGCCTGGCCTGGAGGCAGCACTGCAGCAGGACAGCAGCACTGCACACACCTTCTCACACCTCTGTCTCAAAACTTTTTAAAATACCAATCACAATTAGCCGCACTTTCTTCACTTTTAATAAACTAAACAAGGTCTGTGAGAAACTGGGATAGTGCTCTGGGCTCCCTTCCAAAACACAAGAGGCAGTGAAATTCCCCATCTCTTGAGTCCTTATGCACAGAGGATGAAGTGGGGAGACACTGCTGGCTAACAGGAACCTGAGGAGAGTTTTAAATAACCCCTGAACCCAGATGGAATGCACCAGATGATACTGCCAAATTTAGAGAGAGAATCTGCAGGAGATGAGGGGAAAAAAATGTGTTTCTTGCTGCTTGGTATGCAATTGAGCCCAGCAGGAACCTGGAAAGGTTTGCAAAGCCTGAGAAAAGCAGCACCAGAACAGCTCCAGGCTGCTCCAACGCCCCAGAGCACCTCGAGGCAAAGAGCAGGGCTGTGGGCAGAGCTGGGCACTCACCTGAGCTCCCTGAGCAGCTGGTGGCAGCGGCTGCCCCTGCGCTGGGCACTCTCCTCTTTGCACAGGAACTCAATGGGCATGTGGAGGTTCTTCACCCTCTGCAGCCAGAGCTCAGGGGGAGCTGTCTGCACCAGCTTCTCCAGCTCCTCAGCACAGCCCATGGCAGCCAGCACGTCCAGAACCTGCACACACCAGGGCCAGGGGTGACAACAGCAGCGTTTCAGAATTACTTATGGACCCTGGGCTCTCAGTCTGGCTTGCTACTTGATTACTTTAAGCTCTGCAATTCTCATGTTTGTGGCTTGGCTCGTTAGCATGTCCTATTAACTGATGCAAAAGCAAGGCAAACTATTTTAAAACCCGCTTGTGGCAGTAAGAACACAGCAGATCATCCCCCATTCTGAGGAGCCCCAGCCTGTGCTTCCCCCTCTGCCGTGGGTGAAACCCAAGGGACTGAGGAGCAGAGCAGGCTGAGGCAGTGACTGTACCATCTCTGAGCAGGGAATCCTGCACCCCTGCTGGCCCAGGAGGTGCCCAGTCACCCGGGGGTACACGGCCAGGATCCTGGAGAAGTTCTGCAGGCGGCTCTTGAACCGGCTGTGTGCCAGGTGGGCCCAGGGCAGCGAGGGCACCAGCTCCTTCTTCCAGGGGCACTCTGCCACCCACTGCTCCATGCAGGACAGGAACGCCCCGCGCAGACACTGCGGGGTGGGACACAGAGCCAAAGGTGAGAAAGTGCTCTCATAATTCTAATATATTTATATCTAATTTATTTATTTTTATATATATCTATAATTTATATCTAATTTATTTATATATATATATCTAACATATTTATATCTAATTTATTTATTTATAGATATATCTCTCTAATATATTTATATCTAATTTATTTATTTATAGATATATATTTACATCTAATACATTTATATCTAATTATAATTTTATAATTTTGTACTGGAAAGCCTGGCTAAATTCTCTGAAAGATGAGAATCATTTCCCTACAAAGATAGCCTTAAATGTGTCAATTTATACAGGTTCTGCCTTTCTGAGTGACCCCAGTGTTCAGTGTCAGCTCTGGGGTTCCCCTGCTGCTGTCTCAGAGGGGATTCTCCCCAGGGCAGGGCTGATTCAGGAGGACACATTCACAGGCATCACACTCTCCTCCCCATCCAAAGCATTTCCAGCCCCTGACCTGCAGCTCCTCCTGGGAGGACACACCGATGGTCAAGACAATAAAGTCTGTGATGTAGCACTCAAAGAGCATCTGCCTTTCTCCCTCAGTCAGAGAAGAGATGAATTTTCCCAGGGCAGTTTTCTGGAAGTATTCCACAAACTTCTCAGCATGGCCTGGAAAATGAGGATGCAGAGAAAAGCTGGATGTTAGGAGGAAGCTGGCTTTGACACAGCATCTATCCTAGAGACACTGACACCTCATTAATCACTGATGCCTCCAGCACTCCCCTCATCCAGGGCACTGAGCAGGGACTCAGGCCAGGCCTTGTCAGCCCAGCACCGTGTTGTATTTCTGCAGTCTCACCTTGTCATTAACTCCTGGCTGCTCCACAGCACTTTGAATGCAAGGGCACAGCACAGGTGAGAAAGATGAATGGTGAGAGGCACAAGAAGAGCTGCCTGCACAGAACTCTGCTGGCTCACAGGAGCAGAGGGACTGAAGGTGACTCCAGAGACAGGAGGGGCACAGCAGTGACAACCCAGAGCTCAAAGGGCAGGGGATGGAGATGCTGAAGCCAGGCTCTCACCTTCAGTGTTTTGGATGTACTGAGCCTCCAACCACATCTCTTCCAGGTACTCCTTTATCCTCCAGCTGAAGGGCATCTCATTCCCAGCATCAGCAGATACCATCATGTTGTTCTGCACCAGGATTATCTCTGGCTGAGGGCTGGGGGGTTAAAAGGTCATTAATGCACAGGGCTTTTCTTTGGGAAGGCAGAGACTGCAGAAAGCAACTGAGCCCTAGGAGGGAAGGGAGAGAGAAGGGAGGGAACTGCAGGACTCTGAGGAGAGCAGGCTGAACTGTGAGCAGTGCCCTGCTGCCCTCTGGGGCAGCCAACAAACAACATCCCTCTGCTCTGGGGGGTTGGAGCCAGTGCTGGGCTGCTCCTGGTGCTGCCAGCCCAGCCCAGCCCATCCCAGCCCTCCTGCTGCTCCCAGGCTCACCTGTTCTTCCCCACCCCGGGAGAGACACTCAGGAATTTGGAGTCACTGAAGATGAACATCCACAGCTTTGTCACCCACGTGGCTCCCGGCCTGGCCAGCAGCTCCAGATTGCCATTCCTGTCCATGACAGCGACCAGGAGAGCCAGGAAGGGAGTGACCACCTTCTGCACTCGCTTCCACAGGGTGTGCCTTGGGGGAGAGAGATGGAGAAACCCAGAGGGAACGTGAGCAACACCATCAGCAAAACAGGGGGGGCCTGTCCTGAATAACTGCTGACCTTTGCCTGTGACAGAATCCTAATGCTGCCTTTATGGGAAAGAACACAACCAACAGAAAACCCTGCACTTCTCACTCCTGGCTCACCTGTAATGCCACTCAAGCACTTGTGCATCCCTGTCCCAGTACAGCCCCTGCAGCTCTAACCCCCCCTTCCCCAGGAGAGGCTAAAATTGCCTTCAGAGAGGTTCCAGCACAGCCTGGGGACTGACACTGCAAATGTTCACACCAATTACACCAAGCTGCTGTCCCTGCTGCACAGGTGCCACCTGCAGACCCTTCCTGGAGGCTGCAGGTGACAAGGCAGGGCTCACCTGAAGGTACCTGCCTCCTGCAGAGCACTGAGGTTGGAGGCCTCCCGAAGCACCCAGTTCTTTGGGTGAAGGGAATTTTCTTCTTGCTTCTTCAACAGGCTGGAGAGACGAGCCTTGGTTATCTTCAGGAAAGAGGCTACAAAACAACAGGGAACTTGTGTTTTCTTTTCCATTAGCTTGGACCCAAATATCCCACCAAGCACAGCATTTGACAACTGTTCCAATAATTGGCCAAGTGGGGAAAAACCAGGCAACACAGCCAGAGAAAAAGCCACCACTTAAACAGCAGAAAAGCCCTGCACCCACCCACACGCTGCAGCATGGACACATTCTGGGGAGAGCCCCCTTGCCTGCACCCCAGCACAGAGCTCTGCATCCCCAGTGAGCTGTTTGGGTTGGTTTTGACCTCCCTGCAGCACACACCTTTCAGCTCATCCTCTGTGGAGAAGAGGCCAAGCAGAATCTCAATCCTCCTCCTGCTGCGGCTCAGGTCCTCGTTCTGGTCCCTCAGCATGCCCACAGCACTCTGCACACAGGTCCTCAGCAGCACCGTGGTGTCCAGGATCTCCCCCTGCCCAGGACACAGGGTCATTCCCCAGAGTGACCCTCCTGGCCCCAGCACCCTCCCCTGAAAGGCTCCCAGGCTCCCTCCAAGGGCTGCTGCCTTTCCATCCCTGTTCCCAGCTGCCATTCTCAGCCCTCTGCTGCCAGGAACGTGATGCAGCTTCTGTGCCCACTCAACCTGGCCTGTGACGCAGCATTTGTGCTGAGGTGAGACTCCTGCAGGGCAAGATTCAGCAGTTTGAGGAAAGAAATGGAAACAATTGATGTGACCAGGGAAAATGTGCCCTTCCTGGGAAATGCTCCGTGTCCCTGGTGCTGGCCATGCCCAGCTGAGGCTGCCAGGGGCACACAGGGCAGTGTGAATGTGGCTGCAGCACAGCCAAGCCCTCAGCCAGCTCCAGCTCAGAGCACACGGCTGGAGTGAGGCTCAGGAGCACAGCTCCCACCTCCAGGGGAAGGAAGGAAACAGAAACTCAGAGCTGATGTTTAAAAATCAGAATAATTAAATGACAAAGGAATTAAAGTCCTTAGAATGGTTGATTTCTTCAGTGATGCTGATTTTGACTGGGCAGTGGGGAGAAGGAACTTGTGTCTGATCAGTAACACTCACGATGCAAATATTGCTGATTGGTGTCAGGTGAAGGGGACACAAAAGGTGGGCTGCACCCATGGACGACAGAGCAGAGAGCCACAGTGACAGCTGAGAGGCAAACAAATGTATTCTGAACTGACCTCCTGGTGCCCTGCTCCTGGCACTGGTGTTCCAGCCTCCTCCTCCTCCTGCTGAGCTTCTCCACTGGCAGGCAGAGCTGCAGCTAAGGAGGAGGATGTTCATTAGAAAGCAGCAGTGCACTCCTGCATCAGTCAGATCAGAGTTTATTTTAGCAACTGCATCCCAGAGCAGCAGAACATCTGCCAGAGAGCCATTAGCACCTGCATGAGTAGCTGAGAGTCACCTCAAACACAGCCACAGCTGCTCGGGCTGTCAGGCCTCATGCAGCAAGAGCTGGAAGAAATGTGACACTGAGCTAATGCCTTAAGCTCTCCCTGACTCCTGTCAGGCAGTGTGGTGAAAGGAAAAGAGTAAGAAAAAGCTGAGGGGAAAGAAAGATCCTTGTCAGTCTGTGCCGTGCAGCACTCAGGCTGCTGAGCAGTGCAAATGCCACATTTTTGTCAAAAATAAAAGGGAGAAACACCAAATTAGCTTGCTTGATGACCTAAAGTTGTAGCAATGAATTAAATACATGTGGGGAGCCCCCCAAAACCAGGAAAGTCATCAGACAGGCTGTGGCAGGCATCAGCTCCTGCAGCACCAAGTGTGGGGCCACAGCTCCCCCTCTCCCCAGCACACAGCTCACCTCTGGCTGCAGCTGGCTCCTGGGAGAACACCTGGCTGATGGTGAGGTTCTGCAGGGCTGTCAGGTCAGAGATCATGTCCTTGGACCGGCGCAGGTCGTCAATGTGCACCGACTGCCACAGCCCTGCAGGCACAGAACAAGGAATCACTCCCAGCCTTGTTCTTCCAGAGCAGCTCCCCCAGAATCACCTGCCAGCCCCTGGGTTACCTTCACAGGTCACCAACTCTCACCTCTAGCTGCAGGAGGGGAGAGCACAATACCCTCAGACTCTGCTGCTGCACACATCCCTGCCTGACAGTTCCAAGGTTCTGAGGCTCTCAGAAGCCCCCAGAGCCAGAGGAACCTTGCTGAACACACCAGCACCTGCTCCAGGGCCTCTGGAGGACAGCACACCCACAGAGTCACCCTCATGGCTCTGTGCTGCTCTCCACGACTGCAGAGGGGACCTGTCTGTCAGCAGGCAGGACAAGGTGCTCCCTGCCAGGTACTGCTCCCCTGGGCAGCAGCTCTGACAACCCACAGGACACACCGAGCCCAGCTTGTCAGCACTGAAAGGAACAGACTGCCTGAAGGGACAGATGGGCACACCCACCTCCATGGAATCCCACGTAGGAGGTGCCTCCTTTCAGCCGGGAGAGCTTCATGATGAAGTAAACAAAGACAGAGGCCTCTCCCAGGTCCACCTTGTTGATCTCATTGACCACGGTGTACCTGCAGCAGAGGGGAAATGCTGGTGGCACGGCAGGGGCACACAGGGGCCCATGGACACGGGTCCTGTCCCACAACAGGCACAGGTGACCCCCACTCCTCCCTCCCAGCTGTGGTGCTGAGCTGCCACCTCCAGCTGTGCCCTGAATGATCCCGTGGCCCTCAGCCCTTCGGGAATCCTGCAGCCAGTGCCCAGAATTCACACTTCAAAGGGGATTATCTGCTCATTTCACCCAGCCTAGCTTACTCTGACTTCGGGTATGCATTATTTGAAATACAATCAGTGCATTTGGATTCATTCTGCTACAGAATAAAGGATTGCACATTGCTGAGTGTGAGATCCCCAAAGAGCACCAATAACCAAACACAGGGAGGAGTGGCCAGGCAGAACTGAAGCACTCCACACCCACTCACTTGGCTGAGGCAATGAGCTGGGCATTCTGAGAGCCACCTTCAAAGTCTGTCTGAATAATGAGGACTTTATTTCCTGTAGTGGAATCCAGGAAATCCCTGAAGAGTGAAAAGAGATTTAACAGAAGTCACTGAGTATAAAGATCAAACATTAAAGACCACAGAGCCAGTCACTCCACACTAGCTTTGGCTGCTGCAGGAGGAGAGAGAAAACCACCAAACCCCATCTCATGTGATGGAGCTGACAAGGTTTGTCCCTTATCAGCAGATATCTGGGCAGAGCCAGCCCCGTGCCAGCACAGGCTCCCTTTTCCATCTGTGCTGCTCTGAGTGCTCTGCCCACACACCCTGCACACAGCTGCCAGCCCACTGCAGGGAAACCCCGGTCCACACTCACCGGATGCCCTTCAGGAAGGAGAACTCGGTGTCAAACTGCTGCAGGAACAGCAGCTGGGGCCTCTGGGCCTTGCCCTGCACCTCCCTCTCCAGGCAGGCAACGTCGGCACTGGTGAGCAGCCGGGAGAAGGTGGTGACCTGGGGAGAGAGGGGCAGCGATGCAGCACCTGTGCTTGCAGGGCCGCTAGGCTGCTGCAGAGCTGCACTGCTCCCCCAGCCCGCTGGAAAGCTGTACTGCACCCCAGCCTGCTGCAGAGCTGCACTGAACCCCAAAATCAGCATTTATTTGCCAGCACCCAGCTCTGCACACCCATCACAGCGGCACACACAGGTGGTGCCATGCTGCAGCCCTGGCACACAGAGCTGAGAGGGGTCAGGAGGGCTGGCAGTGCCCCAGCAGGGCTGGCAATGCCCCGGGAAGGTTGGTAGTGCCCCAGGAAGGTTGGCAGTGCCCCGGCAGAGCTGGCAGCGCCCTGGGCTCACCTCGGTGAAGGCAGTCTGTGGCCCAGCCCCTGCCCGCACGTGGGCACCCAGGAAGTCGGCGAAGGAGGTGTGGTGCTGCTCCCTGAAGTAGGTGTGCGCCAGGGCGGGCGCCATGAACACCCCCACGGAGTTGCAGAGGCGGATGACGGCGTCGGGGGTGGCACAGTTGAGCAGCGCCAGCCGCGCCCGCTCGGCGACGCGGGGCAGCAGCTCGGCGGGCGCGCAGGCCGGGCGCAGGCGCTGCGTGCCCTGCAGCACCAGCGAGGCGCAGGTGTCGGCGTGGTAGCCCACGAACACGTCCGCGGGGCTGTACTGCTGCTGGCTGACGAAGTGCTCCTCCGTGTTAACGGCCGTGAACTCCCGCACCCAGCGCTCCAGCTCCTGCACGGCCTCCCGCTGCGCCCTGTCCAGCACGGTGCTGATGTCCAGGTAGTGCTTCTCCAGCCGGTTGATCAGCGGGATGGGGAAGTGCTTGTACACCACCTCCTTCTCCTCGATGACGATCAGGCGGAACTCGGGGTGCACCCGGCACTTCACCCTGTGCGTGCCCAGCCCCAGGTCCACGTACTTCTGCCCGGCCAGGTACACGTAGTACTGGTTGAGGGCGTCGTAGAGGCTCTCGTAGAGGTTCTGCAGGTTGAGGAGCACAACCATCTTGCCGGTTTCCATGCACACCTTCACTCGGTTGATGTTCCTGCATATCTGGGTGTATTCCTGGTCCTTAGGAAAACTGGAGCCAAAGATGATTTCTGGCTGCTGGCGGGCAGTGAAAAAAGCCTGCTGGAGGATCTGCAACGCAGCGTAGTTCTCAGTCAACACCAGCAGGTACCTGCAGTCCCCATCCTCAGCGCTGCTGTAAATGTTCTGTCGGATCAGCTCTATCCTACTGATGTCATGAGCACGTATCTCCCCTTTCTCCAGCAACTTGGAAGTGAATATTTCCAAGGCGTTGACGTCATCTTTGCCACCGAAGTTACGAAGAACCACTGCGGCGATGTCCTGAGGTGTGGGCTCGCTTTTGGAGCTCTTGGCTAGGGCAAAAAACATCTTTATGAGGCTGTAGTAGTCACGCAGGCCAAAGAACTCCCTGTTTTGGGCCTTGCAAATGTTCTCATATGCATCTGCAAAGTGATGGAAATACTGCTCAACCTTCTGCAGAGCCCCTCGTGCCGAGCAGCAAATGCCCTTCGCGCTCTCGATGAGCTCCTCTCTGCTGGGGTCACCACGAGACACAAAGATGCCTCGATTCATCTTAGCAGGGTCCAAAGCCCAGTTGGAAATCCCAATGAAGCCAACCTTTTTGTGAGGAAGAGGGACATCATCTATGCAGCCATCCTCCAAAAGTGGATGCAAAGTCTTCAGGGGCATTTTGGGAGAGTCTTCTGCCAGCCCAATCTCATCCAAAACCACCACTGATACATACTCCTCCAAGTTCTTCCCTTCCTGGAATCGAGCACAGTGCTTGAAAGTGCCAATGATGCCCTCTGGAGTGGAGAGGGGGCTGCACTGAAAAGACACGAGATGGATCTGCTTCAGGTCCTTGAACAGATCAGAATGAGCTGCTTGGCCCTGCATAGCATCGGCCACGATGGTTTTTGCCAGGGATTTGGAGCTCCCAGGCTTCCCCACCAGAAAAAGAGGGATTTTCAGCTCAATACAGATGACCATCATGAAGACATTTTCCTTCAAGGCCAAGTTCCTTGCTATGGTATCCCGGAGTGGTACCCCACTCAGGAATAAGTCCTGCATCAGAGTGATTTCTTCCAAAATCTTTTTCTGGGTATCATAAGGCTTTGGGAGGACCTGGCTGATGGCAGTCCTGTATGGTTCCTTCTCTTCCAGGGACGCGTGGTAACAGACCCCGACTGCCAACACCAAGGACCAGATGACACCATTTCTGTCACTGCTGCCCTTGGGGGCTTTCCTCTCAGCCAGATACTTCTCCAGCTCCCTCAGCAGCATGGGGCTGTGCCTGTAAAACCACTTGAACACCTCCATGCAGCGCTCCACGTCCCGCAGGCTGACGAAGCTGCACTCATCGTCCCTCCGCCTCATGTACTGCTGGGAGGCAAAGAGCACCTCTGTGACCGTCCTCACGTCGTCCTTGGTCACGAGCAGCAGCTGCTGGGCCACGCGCTGCACGATCTGCTGGATGTACATCTTCTCGGTGCAGTTGTTGAGCTGCCCGAAGTCCCAGACCAGCGGGATCATGCTGGGCGGGAGCGCGTGCACGCGGTACACGAGCTGCCGCAGCGGGACGGAGCCCAGCTTCTCCCGGGTGTCGTCGGCCTTCACCCGGTAGCCCAGCCCAGCCAGCTCCAGGCGTTGGATCATCCTGTCCGTGTGCTTCCGGTAGGGATTGCAGGCTGCGATGATCCTCAGGCCAGAGCCAGGGGCCAGGGGCTGCCCCTGCACCGTGCGGTCACACAGAACCTCCTTGATGCTGCTCACGGCCTCCGTCGTGTTGGCTTCGTCGAAAAAGAGCACGGTGTCCAAGCCGTGCTGCTCCTTGTTGGATATAGCCAGGGCTTCTGCTTCTCTGATCCTGGCGTAGATCATCTCTGCGGTGGTACCTCCATGAACCTTGACAAGCTTCATGTTCTCCACCTCGATGAAGCTTCTGCGTAACTGGCACAGGAACTTCACCAGCCTGGTTTTCCCACAGCCCGTTTCTCCCATGATGACCACGGGGATGTTGCAGCGGAATCGCATCTCGATGGCCAGGATTTTCAGCATGTTGTCCATGGTGAGCTCGTAGGTCTCATCAGGGTCAAACACCCAGGGGAGCCCCAGCACCATGCAGAGCCTCTCGAGCTTCTCGTTGCGGGGCAGCTGATCGAAGGGCACGTTGAAGGGAACCCTCTGCATTAACAGGCCCTGGTAGAGCTGGGCAGTCATGATGTCCTTCTTGATGACAGTCCCGTTCAGAGGATTGATGGCATCAATGCGATTCCTGGTCTGCTGGAAGTGGAAACCAATGAATGTCATGGACACACGATCCTCGTTGAAAAACAGGTAGGGATGAGGCTCTGACTCCCACTTCTTCCTGATGCGGAAAGGAAGCAGATCTTCCTCCGGAACGTTCTCCAGGTGGGAGGATCGTCTTCCCGAGCTCTGGTCGGAAATGCTCAGGGAGGGCGTCGCAAAGTCCCGCGCCATTAGAATCATGAAGCCGACCACAAAGTTCTTGAAGCCATTCAGAGTGTCCCCGACAAAGTCAGGGTTGCAGAAGACAGAGGCTTCGCAGTCCCTCAGCTGCACGTTGAGGAACCAGGTGAAGTTGCGGAGCTCTGCCCAGGAGGGATCCACGACCCCGCAGTGCAGCAGGAAGAGCTGCAGGCATTCTGCAGGGCTGCCTTCCACCGAGAGCGCCTCGTAGCAGAACCTGTCCAGGTTACAGCCCTGGTCAAACCTCTTCAGGTACTGGAAGGGTCTCTGGAAAGCCTCACTGCAAAACTCCTCCTCGTCCATTCCCACGTGCCCGGCACGGTTCCCAAGTGTCTCCATTTCTAGCACTTCTTTGGGAGACTTGCATGTTATTTTAGGGAACACATCCAAGAAGTGATACTTCTGGTTCACTGACATCTGGAGAAGAGAAAAAGAAAAGAAAAGGTCATCGCAGAGCTGCAGCCTCACTCTTCATCAGCTTAGTTAATCTGTTCTTAACAGTCTCCTTGCCTAAAACCACAGACCTGAGGAACAGGAGCCAGCCTTTTCCCCGTGCATCCTTTCATCCATTTAAAGTGCACCAAGGAATCCTCTTCCCTCCTACATTTTCCTTCCAGGAACATGAGCCTGGCATCACCTCCAGCCCCTTCTCAAGGCTGCTTCAAAGAAAACTAAACCCAAGAAACTGCTGGTATTTATTCCATTTGCTTCTACATTCTGTTCTTACAGATCCATATAAATATTCCCCTACTTTCAAACATGCAAATTACCGTGAGGGAGATTGGATTTTGCATTTTTATATTTCCTATAAATGTTACAGTGGGGGCAGTGAGACTAACATGCCTTCAGAAATCATCAACCCAATGAAACCAGACAGGCCTAATTTGCTGTCTGGTGTTAGTGACACTTTGTACAACACCAGGGACACCAGTTTGTTATGGAATACAGCACACCTCCAATGAAATAGGGAACTCCTGTGCTGTGTTCACAGTTACAGTCTCTACAGCTCACCACAGCTATGCACAAACACGTGCAAAGTGACTGAGAAATTCCCAGAAAGGAGCATTGCTGGTACCTACAGGTCTGGCTGTTGTCTTTGGCACTGGGGACCCCTCCAGGATTTCAATGATGTACAGGTGACACTTTTGCCTTAGCCACATATTGCCATTATTATCTGTCAGGTACTGCAGAACCAACAGCTTGAAGAGAAACTCTGGAATGCCACGCTGCACCTGTCACAAGGAGAGATAGCAAAGCACTTCTTTATTTATCCATCACAACTTCACAGAATCACAGAACAGCTGAGGGTGGGGAGGCTCTCTCCTCAAAGCAGGCTCAGCTAGAACAGGCTGCCCAGGGCCACATTCAGTCAAGTTTTTAATGTTTCCAAGGTGGAGACTCTACAGCTTCTCTGGGCAACTGCTCCAGAGTTCAATCACCTAAATAGTATTTGTGTTACTTACACAATAATGAGAGAACACAAGCTAGGGAAATGGCTGGATGAGAAAAAAGAGCTTTAAAGAAAGCTCCTGAAAGGGTCCACACAGAACCTGTAGGACAAGGCAGCTGTGAGAGGGAGGGATGTACTCACTGAGGAGGTGATATCAAAATGGAATATCATGGGCTTTGTCTGGTGTTCTTTCTTCAGAAAAGGCAGGAGAGATTTCAGCACTTTATCTTCATCCACTTCTGGTTCAATCAGTCTGATGGTTTTCAGAAGTTCTGTGCAATCAGGCTGCTCTTCTTGCAGTCTCTCATGCAGCCTCTTCACATACAGAGATTTCCCTGTTATTAAAAACACCACAAGAATTACAGCTATCTATATCAGATATATCACATTAAGACCATAATAGACAGAAGGAAATAAAATGCTTAAGTACTCCATGCCCTAAAATCTCTGGAGCTTCCAAAAAGGCATTCCAGAAGAAAGTCTAAATCTGGTTTGAGCAGCTGGTTGGAGCCTGGAATCCAACACATGGCTCTTGTTTATCTATAAGCTTTATTTCCTTCCACTGCCTGAGAGAAGCTTTACTCTTTATTAGGACTTGAGTCTATTCTCTTTTGTGCTTGTTTCTAAAGTCAAACCATGGCACAAGGCAACTTCCAGCTTTCACCTCCCTGCACTGACTAGTCTGAATTGCTCTTTTTGACCGAGACGCTTAAATCTTGACACAAAACCTGGCAAGGGCAACCCCACCCTGCTTTTGAGCTCTCAGCAGAGCCCACGCTGCCCATGCCATCTTACCCATGCCAGCTCTTTTGGAGGACACAATCCCAACACACACGTGCTCCTTGAACACGGCTGCGGCCGAGTCGGAGGGCTGAGGCACTCGGAAGTGGCGCTGCAGGTACTGCTGGATCTCTGCCCGTGGCCTCTGGGGAATCATGTGCACCTTGTAGTGGCTGAAGGCAGAGGGCAGGTAGCTGTTCTCCCCCTCGCAGTTGCACAGGATGATGAGCCTGTAGGAGCTGTTGTAGCACTGCAGGTGCTGGAACAGCTCCTCTGCCCTCTTGCTGACGTCGTAGCTCAGCTCATCGGCGTAGAGCATGGTGTAGATCTTGTTCCCCCCCTGGCAGGGGATGAGGCAGCGGCGCAGGAACAGCCCCACCTGCTCTGCGCTGGTCTGGGGCGTGCACAGCAGCACCTCGTCAAAGGTGGGAAGGGGCTGCTCGGGGCTGTTCATGTAAATGGCCAGGGCGGAGCTGAGCACCTCGGAGCGAGGGCAGCTGATGAGGTTGGGCTGGCCCACGTAGAGCAGGTCCTGAGGGAAGTCTCTGGTGACACGATCCCTGCCCCTGCTGGCCAGGTTCTTCAGCCACACGCCCAGAGTGTCCATGTCCAGGCAGCTGGGGAGGAAGGAGCCCATGTTGCTCATGTAGCACTCCCAGATGTGCTCCAGCCGCGCGCTCAGGTCCCTCTCCCCATCCAGCAGCACTTGGAAGTCAGAGCCAGCCTGGGCTGAGCTGGGAGGGCCCTGGCTCTCGAGGGCTGTGAGCACATCCTGCTCGGTGCAGTGGGGGTTGAGGAAGGAGAGCATCATGAGGGCAGCCTGGCTGGGGCTGCCCCTGCCCAGCTCTGAGCACAGGAACACCAGCTGCTCCGCGCTGTAGTAGTTCAGGTAGAAATGCTCACAACGCTTGGCGTTCATGAAGCTTTTCCAGCTCTCCAGGAAACTCTCCATGGTCTTGCAGAGGGCTGGGAGCACAGCTGCCATATCCCCTTGCCCTTCCAGCACTGGGATGGGGCCTAGGGAGAAGTCTATAAAAACGCAGGATTCTTTGTGGGGTGAACAATACACCTGGGCAAGCCAGGAGCGGAAAAGCATGTTCCCAGCTGAGTACAGGTCTATAAAGGCCTGGGCAAGTCTCTGGACATTGGAAAAGACCTGTGGGAGGACAGAGGAGAGAGAAACAAGCTGATTTACGAGTTTCAGCCACGAAACCACTGGAAAGACATTCAATGAAGAGAAAGTCTTTGGCCCCAAGGTGTGTCAGGCCTTGCACAGCAGCCACAGACTCTCTGTGACTTTTCAACAGCAGCATCCCCAGGAAATCAGGAAGGAACTCCCAGCTTGCTACAAAATGACAGTGATGCTGCCAGCCAGGACAATCCCCAGTGCAGCCAGAGGATAAGGCCACCAACCAGTTCACTGTTCTGTCTCCAGCTTAGGTCCACCTTAGCAAGGAACCAAAGGCAGGAACACAGGAACACCCACGTGCCTGTGACCACCCCCCCAGCAACTCCACTGTCAACCACAGCCTCAAACGCTTATACTCAAGGGAAAACCCAGCCTGGCCCCAACACCAGTAACCCTCTGGGTTTGGAATCTGACCTCAGAGAACCTCTCCACCTCCAGGCCTTGCTCTCCCTTGGCCGACATGAGCATCAGCTTGTTCTGCAGCTCGCGGAGCTCTGCCAGCGAGTACTTCCAGCAGGCCTCGGTGTCCCCCGAGCTCCCCGGCAGGGTGAAGCGCAGGACACTGTCCAAGGAGACCTGCCAGGAGCAGGAAGGAGCTGTCAGCATGGCTGGGGCTGAGCTCTGCCCCAGGCCAGGGCTGCAGCCCCCGGGCAGGAGGGGCAGAGGGAGCTGAGTGACCTCAGCCTCACCTTCTGGCCATCAGCTGGGGCCCTCAGCACGTAGACCCCTCTGCTGTTGATGGCAGCTGCCAGGGACAGCGAGGACAGCTCCACGGAGCCATGGCTCTCCTTCACTGTCTTCAGCCACTCCAGGTGCTGGGCCGAAGCACGCTGTGGGGAGAGGAGACACTGCACTGCCCAACTGCTCTGAAATGTGATCTCTGCTCACACCTGACCAGGACAAACAGCTTGGGCTGGCACGAGAGTTTTGTAATGGAGAAGGAAGAAAGGAATGAGTACTGGTTTCAGCCTGCTCCTTCTGCACAGCTCTTCCTTACCCACTCCATGGGAGGCTGAAAGAGCCCACAGCGCTCCAACAGCTCCTGCTACAGAGGCAGACCCTGCTGCAACATGTAAGAGGTCCCAGGCATTTGCCTCCCCTCTTCCCCACCAAACTTTCACAAGCCAGGCCACACCACATCACACTGGAAAGCCTCATGGTGCCCTGGAGAAACACCAGTTACAGCTGCTGCAGGGAACTTTTGTGCCACAGGAATATCAATAACAAGAGTCACAGGTGCCATTTGGCCGGTGCAGCCCAACTTCCAGTCACTCCTGGAAGGCAGAGAGGCAGGAGGATGCAGAGGCCCCGCTCCAGCAGCACTCACCAGTTTCTCAGGGAGGGTCTCGTCGCTGTCCAGGGCTCGCCACAGCTTCTGCAAGCAGCGCATGAAGTCCTCGAAGCCCGAGTCGTGGCGCAGCTCGTAGAGCAGGGAGGAGTAGCCGTGCACAGTGCCGTGGAAACAGGCCACACGGTCCACGTCCATGTCGTTCTCCCCCGCCGAGATGGAGGCCAGGTCAACAAACACCTTCAGCTCGTTGATGTCTGAAATGAGGCACACAGGAGTGAGCAATGTGTGAGGCAGCTCGATACCAGCCCTCATCACACCCTCTATAGGAAATGCAGGGAGAAAGTTTGGAACGGCAGCTCCTGGGTAACTGCCCCCTCCCCATCAGCCCTCCCTGGCCATCCATCCATCCAAGGATCCCCACAGGCCCCCAGGTCCCCATCCAGGATGGGAGCAGTGTCTGGGGGTGCGTTCAGGTGAACTGTGCAGGACAGACAGCTCAGCTGGCACACACACAGCTTCATCCCCTGAAACAACGGGTCTGAACTGAGTAGCAGCAGCTGCTGAAGCCCTCCAGGCCAGCCCAGCTCCCAGCAGGGTGGTCCCTGTGTGCTGCACCAGTGCCTGGGCACGTTTAAAGGGTCCTCATAGCACACTGCACACCAAAACCCATCAGAGATGGAACTCTCAACACCAGAAGCTGCACAAAGCAGATGGGTCAGGGATTCAGTGTTCCTTCTGCCCCCACACGGTCTGCCATCCCTTCTCGTACTCTGTGATTCCTGGGTGAGCAGCACACACCTTTCAGTGCCTCTCTGACCCAGCAGACAAACTCCTTCTGCTGGGCCAGCTCCCTCAGACAGCCACGGCGGGGCACAGTGATCCCCTGCAGCAGCTTCTTGGCTTGCACGAGCTCAGGGCTGATGGAATCCAGCTTCTGGGTCTTGTAGGATTCAAGCTTTTCTGTCTGGAAAGCAAAAGGTGCAAACACACACTGAGTCTGGAATTGGGAATGCCACTGGTTCTGCAGAAGGGAAAGGAAAGCCCTCTGCAAAGCCACACCCCAACAGAGCAGCATCATCACCTCCCTTTAAGGAATGACTACACAAAAGCACTTGGAACATCTGATTTTTACCTCAAATAACCATTTTGCTTCAAGAAATGGCTCTGAAAAAGTGAGGTAGACTTGCGGGAAGGTTCAAATTTAGCCAACACCCTGATAGTACAAAGCCAAGGTCAGGGATACTTACTATATGCAACAAGTTTTCCAGGATACTGAAGTCACCAGAGAGGCCTAAACTCTCTTTGACATGGGCAATGATCTTGGCAGCATCCAAGGTTAAATGCATTTCATGGTACTGCTGGATCTGCTGCACTCGCAGGTCAACCCAGCCTCTGTCCTCTGCTGGCTGAAGGCCACAGATGGTGTTCAGCTCCACCCTGAGATCCTCAGGATGATTTGTGAATTCCTGGAAAGTTCTATCCACTGCAGAAAGCGTGAGACTTCCTGATCTGAGATCATCATACAGCATGGCATAGCTGTCAAAGCAAGGGCGGATCACGCTGTTCAAAACCTCATCAAGGTCCAGCTCAGGAGCAATCTCCTCCTCATCCTCATCCTCGTCCTCCTCCTCATCCTCCTCTGGACTGTCACACACATACTCCTCTCCTGCCTTCTGTGCTGCCTCCTCCCAGAACTGCTGGAAGATCAGGCTGTCCTTGAAAGAGTGCATTTTGTGGACAAACTCTTTCAGCTCAGGGCTCAGGCTGTAGAAGGCCTGCAGGGGCCTCTTTCCCAGCATCACAACTTGATTCAGTCTTTTGAAGCGAAGATCTTTTGAGTGTTGAAATGCCACCTCACCAACATTCACTGTAAACCAGACAGGCCAGAGGGAGATCAGCTGGTGCAGGCTGATTCCAGCTCCCTTCATCCCCCTCCTCAAGCCACAAAATGCTACCAGGCAGGTGGACCCCTCCAAGTGTCATTTGATGCACAATCACTCACTTGATCCCCTCACTGCTCTGGTTTTACTTCCCCCACCCCTCCTCACCCTCACTTTGGGGCTTAGAATCAAACCTGCTCCCAAAGCCAAGGGATTTTCAAGGAAAATGCTGTTTTCTAGAGTTGCCACTTCCAGACTGCTCCCCCAGAACTCTACCTCTCACAGACTTCTGCACCTTCCTGCACATGCTCAGGAAGGTTCCTACTGCTTTTTCCTCTCTTCTGAGCTGTGTGACTTCCTCATGCCTCAATGCCAGCAGCTCTTTCAGGCTTCTCTGGAGCAGCTCCTTTTCCTCACTTGGTCGTTGCTGGTGCTCTGAAAGAAAACTCACCTGTAGTCACAAAGCAGAGCTTCCCAAGCCCTGCATCCCAACTCAGGCTGGGAACTGCAGAGTCACTAACCCTGCAGTGACAACACACACTGGAGCTGGGAGATCCCTGCCCAGGCTAAGGGAGAGCACTCCAAAGTGCTGCAGCACTTCCTGAGCCTCCCCAGCCCCTTCCTGAGCATCCCCAGCATCACCACAGCGATGCTCTCAGCCAACCATGCCCCTTTGAAGCCATCCCTCACTTGTCTCCCAGATGCAGAGGAACTGCTCCTGGTGCTGGAACACCTCCTCCAGGTGTTTCACCAGGATGCAGCCGCTGTGGATGTCGTCAGTGACACTCGTGAGCACAGAGTCTGCTATGGCCATGACATCCTTGGCTTCTTCTGTCAGCTTGTCCAGGAGGTTTCTGTTTGATCCTGTTCCAGACACAAAGCACGTCATGTTTCCCAAACAACAGGGAGAATCAGGAACTTTTCCATGCCATGGCACAGAGTCCTTCCATTTCCTACTGAGCCCCTACCCAAGAGCCTGTGGACTCACACCACCCTCCAACCCCTCATGTCTTTTTGAGCAAAGCCAGGAATTTAGGACAGAAATGTGGAAACTTTCCACGGAGAGCCCGGACCCAAACCCTGTGGGGCAAACAAAAGCCACTAGGATCCATTCACTTGGCCAACTCTTTGGGCATTTTTGTGTGCCAATAACTTGTGAGAACTCCTCAGAGAAAAAAGTTATGGTCCACAAATCGTGAGGAAGCTGCAGTGGATTAGAAGTGGAATAATGGCTCCCTCTTCCTTGGCCTTCCCTCTCCAAACCCAAAGAGTTCCCTCTCCAAGCTGAATAGTTCAAGCTTTGAGATAGGGACTAAAACAAGAGCAGGACAATTCCTCTCTGCTGCTCTGTGCAGTGGCAGCAGGGGGGCAGAGAAAAGCTTCTCAGGGCCTCCTAAAACCCAACTACAGACCTACCATTAAAGTTGAAGGTATGTTTGATGTCAGGCCACGTGAGCAGGTGGTGCAGAATCGTATCAAAATCACCCTCAGACTGCCCAGGCCTGACTGGCCACGACTTGACAATGACAGCAGACACGAGCTGGCTGAACTGGCCCATGTTGTAGGCAGAGATCTGCTCCAGGAGATTGCTCTGCATCTGCCAGGGCACACAGAGGGGCAGGGGTGGGTCAGACCCTGGGGTCCCGCTGGGTCTGTGCCTGCCAAACCAGCCCTGTGACACAACTGACTCCAGAGCTCACAGTGGAAACACATCACAAATATTCCTCACGGACCTCATTTCCTGATTTCTTGTTGATATTTTTGTTGTTGCTTTAACAAACAACCCACAGCAGCTCAAGCAACATCCACCTTCCCCTTCCACCACGAGGCACACCCCTGTGCAACAGAATTGCTGGGGAATTTAACTTTTCTGTCTCCTCCCTTCCCCTACCAGGGCACACACCATACCTGGCAAGCTGCAGGCACAGCCTCCACAGCACAGTTGTGGAAGCACCAGCTGATGCAGGGGTCCATCTGCGTGATTTGGGGATGCTGACAGCAGTACACCAAGATTTGGTTCACTGGAGGCTCCTGAAGGGCAAAAGGGAGATTTCTCATCAACTCAAAAGTGTTTCTCCTGGCAGCATGAAGCAGTGCTGCTATCAGGACAATAAAAGGAACCTGAACATCAGCCCATTTCTGAGGGCCTGGGAGAGAGATCAAACAAATAAATGCTTGGAAAAGACTTTAATGACTTCCATCTAAAGAGTGTGATTACTTAATATCCACCTCTCCAAGCCAAGCTCACAGCAGAAAATATTTGTTTCCTGATTTCACTGTGAAAATCAATGGCTTAAGGAAATGTGTAACTGCTGTAGGAAGGAGATGAGGAGATGGACAGTGTCACTTTGGAAGGGACTAACACAGCTGGGTGTGCATTTGGGAGCCTGAACAGCACAAGGAATGAAAAGAGAGGCACCAGCTTGGCTTCTCTGAACCCCATGGTGTTTACTTTGCACTCGCTGGTTCTTAAACCCACAGAGGTGACCCAATTGTTCAGAATGTGGATTTCCTCTGAAGCACCAGGACCTGGAGCCAGGCCACTGACCAAGGTTACAGAGCGGGACTTTGTCATGGCCAAAGCCACTCTGCACCTGTCCTGCTCCAAGCTCAGCACAAGCCACTGCATCTGCTCTGGACAGCAGCCAAGGCTGCCTGGAGTCTCCCCTACCTGCTGGATTCTTTTCTTCAGATCTGCAAGTAAAGTGTTCCTCCAGGTCTGGGTGAACTGCTCATCTGGAAAGCTGATAGTCACAAACTTATTCCAGGCCTGCAGGGGACAAGCACACCAACCCAAAGCACTGAGTGCTGGGATTTCACAGAGAAAGGAAATGAAAAGAACCACGTAGAGATGCCCCACACGCCTCAGACAGCCTGCAGCCCTTCCAGATGTTTCCACCCTGAGGAAAAGGAACACTCCCAGAGTTGCAAAAGGCAGCTTCTAAGCCCAAACAGTGTGTGTCTCAGCTGCTGAAGGAGAGTTTTGGATGAGCCACTTCCACCCTGCTGCTGCAAACTGTCCCAGGGAGGGCCGGGAGCAGCAGCTCAGGCTGGCAGGGCTGCTCTGAGCTTTGCCTGCTGGAAGGCCTGACGACAACCAGTGGGACACACCGGGAGCAGGACAACACCAAGGGGCAGCTCCTCACCCCAGCAGGGCCTTCAGGAACACCAAGGATGAGCAGAGCAGAGGTGAGCTCCAACACTGCCCATCCCACCCGTTCCCTACCCAGCCACAGCTGCAGAGCCCAGCAAAGAGCTCTGAGCAGCAGACTCAAGACCCTGGCTAAGCCACTGCAAAGCCCCTTTGTACTGACATTATCAGAAGGTAACAGACCCGAAGCTCAAAGAACAAAGAGAAGGCCACGTGGTGCAGGTACTCCTTCAGTAACTTCTCCTTTAAAACGTTTCTGAACCAGGCACGAGCTTCCCTCAGAGCTCCACTGAGCAGCCTTGGCACTTCCTGCACAGCATCCCCTGGAACCTGCCCCACACACAGGGGAAGACAACAAAATAAACACAGCTCAAGCAGGACAGCAATGGACAACTGATTTAAATCACTATTTCTAAAGAGAAGGCCCAAACACACCCAGAACACACGAGGCCAGCAACAGACCCAGCACTGCTTGAATAAAGAGCAGAGGCTGGGAAAGTGCAGTGCTTACAGGCAGGTTGTGCTTAAGCTTGTTCCAGGAAGTAAAGACAGCAAATGTTTAAGGGGAAACAAAACCAGCCTTAAAATAAAGCTTATCACAGTAAACCTGAGCACCTGACCTTATTTTCAATAAGAACCAAACTCATCAGGTGACTCCACACCTCTCAGAGTATCACAGTCTTGCTTAGAGTGTGAAGTTCTTCAAACTGAGACTGGGTCTGACCCAAACCCAGCATGTTGTGCCACTCCTGTGACATTTCTGGCTACCTTGCTGGCATCAAGCCAAGAGTTCTTGGTACTCACAGCTGGGGGCTGAAGCTGGGCAACCTTGGCAATCAGGGTGGCAGCAGAGGCCGGGATCAGGAACAAGCTCACAGTCCTGGCAGCCTTGCAGAGCCTCTCGTGCAGCCTGAGGCAGCAGGACAAGCAGCCCTGCCAAGAAGGAGCCCCCAGAGCTCTGCAGGGCAGCAACACAGAGGGACAGTTAATTTTCTGCTCAGAGGAAAAACAAAAAAAAAAAAAAAAATAAAAACAAAGTAAAAACCCCACCAAATTCAACATGGTGTGGCAGCTGCCTTCCTCAGCTGGGTTTAAAATTGGGATAGAACTCCAGGATTGTTTTCTCCACAGAGATTTCAAGGCACACAAGCAGGGCCCCAGCCCTGGTGCAGAGGCAGACAATACTGTCACAGAGGTGCACTGCACTTACCTGGCTGGGGGCTCATCCAAGGCACTCAGCACTGTGTTGAGAATCTCCTCTATCTGAGACTGGAAAGACAAAAATATGAAACCGTGGAAGAAATTGTACAGACTGATTTCTGATTAGCTGAGGAAGAAGGAACTCACTATTCTTTTGCATTTTCTCCAACATTTTTATAAATACACTGTAAAACAGCAGAGCTTATTTACTGGATGTCAGAGCCAATACCTGGGCAGCTTTTACATGCACAAACCCAAGCTGTACTTGCAATTTGGAGGTCTCAAATCTATTATTAGTTGCAAGGCCCTACTCCTGCTGTCCTCACATCAACACAAGAGTTTTCACAACAGCAGGAAAATCTCCCAAACCAGCAGCCTCTTGCCCAACCCTCGTGTGCAAAAATCAGTTTCAGTAGATGTCTGAGGAGGTCAGGAATGAAATATTTGCCATCACTAACCAAGAGCAAATGCAGCTAAGAAAACCTCCCCTCAACAATGCCAACACCACTTTTTGCTGCAGATAACCCCCACTCTCCCCCTGAGGAGGGTCTGACTTCAGAGCAGCTGTTTTTGCTCTCAGCCAGGTTTGAAGCTCTCTGTGCTGTGACCTGCTGCCAGCCCAGTGCCCTCAGTGGTGCTCAGTTCTGCCCAAGGACAGCCAGGAGCCCAGTGTGAGCCCTCATCCCAGAGCTGGGCAAAGCTGCCACATGACAAACCTGAGAGCGGCTCCACGAGAGGTCAACATTCTCCAGCCTGTACAGAACACCCTGAAGGGTAACTAAGAGCTCACTGGAGAAGTCTCTTATGAACTCAGCCAGGCTCCCCAGGGGCAGCACACAGAGCCAGGACTTGACCAGAGTCCCATCAAATTCCATCAGGTGCTTCTTTTCTATCATTTGTGCCAGCAGGGTCCCTCTGGAGGGGAGACAAAACAAAATCTTCAGCATTCCAAGGAACAAAGGGCCTTGAGCTTGTGCAGCCCACACAGGAGCCTCCTCCTCATTCCTGTGCTTCTGTCCCTGCAGCTGAGATCAGTGGGAGTCCCTGGGGTGGCACTGCAGAACCAAACCACTGAGCACAAGCACTCAGGGAAGAGAAACTCCAGGTCTTGCTCAGACTCTACTCAAGAGGAGCAGCTTTAGCTCCCACCTGCTCCCTGGCTGGCAGAACTGGGGGGGTTGTGTTTGAGGGGTCACACTGTGCCCAGCTGGGCTACACTCAGTGACCTCTGAGCCACCATGTGCCTGTGCCCAAATACCCCAAACGTGCTACATTTCATACTCTTTACAAATGAGGGAGGGAAAAACAAACAAACAAACAAAAAAATAGAAGAGGAGTGCACCGGGAGCTCTGGAAAACTCACCCATGTTGCTTCCTCCTGATTTCAGCAAATGGAAGCCCTTCCAGCCCTGCCCAGGCATCCTCCTCCAGCAGCCCGTGCTCCTGCTGCAGGGGAGCAGCAAAGGAGTGCAGAAGGGGAAGGACCCACACCCACTGCTCCACGTTACACTCAAGGCACCTCTGGCACAAGTTTGTCAGGTCGACCTTCAAGCTAAAAAAAAACAAAACAAAACAAACACACTGAGTGAAAGAGCAGCTTTATCCCAGCCTTGAGAACACCCTAGGGGTGTGGGAGGCTACATTTCAATCTCTCTGTGTGCCTTTAATTAACCTCTGGGCATTATTTCAGCTCCATCCACTCTCCACTGCAGAAGGTACCTGTGCAGGTTTAAGGCCCAGAGCTGCAATGTTGCTGAATCTCTCTGCACAGACCCTGCTGCTGGAGCCCTGGGAAGACCCAATCCTTTAGCTACAGCCTCCCCATGAGCCTCCCCAGCCCTGTGACAGCCACACAGAGAAGGGCTCCAGAAAGAAATGCGATGGCTGCAGCTGTGCGAGTGAAGCACTCCACATCCAGCTCCAGCTAAGCAGTCAGATCACAACCTGGCAGACAGGCACTCCAGGGAAACCAACTAAAGAGTGTGGAATGGTGCACTGCAGCCTTGCCTGGATGCTAGCCCTGCTTCAGGCAGGAGGCTGGAATTGAGGTATTTTAATACCTTCAAATGTAGCTTTTTCTCTGGCTCTCTGGCAGTAGAGAGCTGGATTCCTGTTGCTTTATCAAAGCAACACCAGCCTGGTCAGTTAGAAGGCACATGGAGCACTTACCTGGTAACTCCTGCAAAAGCCTGTTTGATGTGAAGGATCTCATCCTGTACATCTTGTGGTGACACCTGATCCAAGCACAGGAGGCTGCACAGGTCGGCCAGGTCACTTTTAGGTACTGAGAATGAATAGTTCTCAACTACCACAACAATGGTGAGCCCCAGAGCCAGCTTGCTTTGGATGATTCTGTCCTCTGGAGCTGCTTCTGGTGCAAGGAAAGGGACAGCTATTTTCTTCATGTATTTTAGCAGCAAATCATTCACCTGGGGCAAAGAAGAGAAGAAACAAAGCAAGCACAGCATTAGTCTCTCTTCTGAAGCCAATGTCTTCTGCCAGTTCCAGCGAGGCCACAGGACAGGAAGGAGCAGCCCCAACACCCAAAGAAGGCAATGCGGCATTTCTGTCACATTTCCTAATTATGTCAAGTAAGAAATTTTGGATTCCAGAAACCCTGCTGGCATCACTGCTTAGAACAAGATCAGGAGCTTCTCCCAAAAAGCAGGCAGGTTTGGAGCAAGACATGAGTGCAGAGTTGTCAGTGACAGAACAACTGGCAGCAAAACTTAATGGCAAGGCTTAGGAAATCAATATCCAGACACAAAACCCACTCAGGTGTGAAGTCACCACATCACAGCCCTGCTGCTGACCCCCATGGGGTCTCAGAACCACACTGAGATGCACAGGCTGACTGAAGCCCCCAAGGCAGTCAGTGACAGCCACCTCAGAAAGATCCCCACTGCTTCTGTGCCTGAACTTTGACTGGAAAAGCAAAATTAACCCAGCGAGGTCAACAGCAACATTGAAGTTTGGGTTCAGTAACAGAATGTTTTCTGCCTCTGTGCAAGAGAAGGGAGATCACCTGCTCTGTGCTGAAGTTTAACTCTCTCCACACCGTTGCCTTGCCATCAAACACCCGCTGGGCTCCTGCAACATTATGGAACTGCCTCAGCTGGCAGAAGAAATTCCTCAGATTGTCAGGACTCCAGGTTCCAAGAATGCTGAAGATACTTTCTAACATAATATTGGCAGCTATTTTCTTCCCTTCCACCACTTCCTTGGTTTTATCAAAAGTTAAGATCTGCCAGATGTTTTTGAACTTGGAAGGCCTTGCACACACAATGTCATCGTACTGGTGCCACTCTGGAACAGGAACACAGGGAAACAACCATTGCAATCAGGGGCTTTTCCCTTTCAGCTGCCTCAGCAATACCCCCAGCAGCCCAGACAGGGCTGCCTGGCAGGAATGCTGGGCCACAGGACAGCAGGGATCACCCCAGGGTGCAGGTCCAGCAGCAGAGCTCACCCCCATTGTTGAGAAGTGCCCCGTTTATCAGCAAGCAGCGATTCACGTGTTGATTGGATTCTGACTTCTTGTAAATGAACTCATAATCCCCCTTCCCACAGGACACCCAGTACTTGTAAGGAATGTATTTATCCAGGATTTCTCTGCTGAGAGTTACAGCGCCTTCAATGAGGTATCCATGTTCTCCCAGATTCCTTGGGGACACAAACACAGCAAAGGCAGGCAAAGGACACGTTAGGTGATCTACAGACCTCCTTTTCCACGCATTGCTCCATTTCTAATGGGAACAGTGACTGTTCTTTCACAAGAACACTTCAGAGCAGCCTTCCCCACGGTGAAACCCTTTGCTGCAGCCCCAGCTGTGGGCACAGAGCCACCCCAGCACAGTGGCTGAGGCCCCAGAGGGACCCGAGCAGGGGACACTCACCTGGTGCAGTTCAGCTCACAGATGTTGTCCTTCCAGCTGGCGTAGGAAGGAATGCCCTGGGCCCTGATGAACACTTTATCAGTGTCGGGGTTGAGCTTGAAGTCTTTGGATAATATTGCATGGAAATACACTGTGACACCCTCGGTGCGGCTCACAGAACTGCAGCAAAGAACAGAAGGGATTCTGTTGGCGTTTTTCAATTGCACAAATCACTGCAAACCTCAAATCACACTTGAGCCACCAGCTGAGTGGCTGCAAGACCCATGCACTCTGGCAGCAGTTCCCTCAGACTGATGTTTGAGCAGGCCTAGGGCAAAGCCCAGGGCAAAAAGGAAAAACAGGCTCCTAAAGGCAGCAGGAGATGCTCTGGCCCAGCAGAGTCACACTTCCCACCCCTTCCAGCTCATACACATTAAGCCAAACATCAAAACAGCTCTTCACACTATTCACCTGAAGCGTTGTGTGGGTGCAGGACATGTAGCTCATAAGAGCAAGAACTAAGAGAATAATCTCTTTTTTGTCCATCAGATGCTCAAGCAGGTTCAACACATCCCCCAGGACATCACCTGTGCTGAGGTCCCCTTCAACACTGGTTCTGTCATGCACAACCACTTCACCTCAGTTTCAAGACAATTCCATTTCCACATATCCAAGGTAAGCACTGACCCCATCCCAGCACCTCAGGCTGGAGTCCTGAGTCCTCCTCACAGCAACTCCTGTTAAGGAAGAAAGCTGGGGAGCAGCAGGGCTGTTCTCACCTTTCTTTAATATTTTCCACCTGTTTCTGGTTCTTTTGTTCCTTTTTGTTCTTGGGGCTGTCTGCAGCAGCCACAGCACTCTCCTTCCTGGCAGCCTTGGCTCCTTGGTTCAGACTTGTCTTCTCACTCACGTTGGGCATTTTCTCACCTGGGGTCTGATTTTTCTCTTTTGTGTTTGCATTCTGCATCAGGGAGACAAACAACACCCAATGAAACAGGAGCCCCTGGAAGCACAGCATCTCCTCCTGGTGTGCTGGTGATTGAGAGATGGAGCTCCTGGTGCAAGCAAGAAGCCATTTATTGTTTCTACAACTCCATTTATATACTCTTACAGCCTTGGGTAAAATCTTTCATTGCTGAGCAAGAACCACATTATTCATGTTTCCCAGCTATACTGCTTAACCACAGCCTTGCACCTGCAGTCTTGCATGACTTCCTTTAAACAATGCAATTTCCTTTTAGTTTCCTCCCTTACATTTCTGTTTGATGTTCCCAGGGCTTCTGGCCCACCAGAGTCAAGATGCCCACACCATCCATCGACAGTGCAGCACCTTCTGCTCCACTGCCCACCTGCCCCCCAACACTGGTGCAGCAGCAGCTTCAGTCCCCTGGAAGCACTGCAAACACTGATCCCTCACTGAGGGAAGCTGCTGGCTAAGGAAAACAGCCCAGCATGGAGAGGAGCCCAACCCAAACACACTGCTCAGTGAGCCCCAGGTCCCAGAGGATGGGGTATAAAGAAAGTGAAAGAGAAACCACAGCAACCTCCAGCTTACCAGGCCTGCAGAGCACAGGCACCTGCAAAGCACCAAATCCCCTCATTCAAGGGGATCCCAGAGCTCTCCAGAGAGCATGGCTGGCTGGAGAAGAGACACCTCCCAGTCCTGGGGGCATCTGAGCAAGCCCTCAGTGAGAGCTGGGCTACAACTGGCACCCAGGAGAACAGAACCCAAATTAGAGCCTCCCCAATTCACCCCTGTACCCCTGGGCTGGTGCTCCACAGCCTCACTGACAGCACAAGCAAGTCACACTGGCAGAGGGGAGCTGTGCCCACTGAACACTCACCAGAGCTCACCCACACTCACCTTGGCAGTGGAACCGGTCCCTTTCTGCTTGGGCTCCTTCCCAGCCGGCGGGCTCGGAGCCCCAGGGGAGGCCTTGGGCTCAGCCTTGCTTTGGGGGGCTGCCCTGGCAGGAGGTGCCCTGGGACTGCCAGGGACGGCTCCCTTGGCAGAGGGACCGGCTCCCTGCCCTGCTGGCAGCCGCTCCTTGCTGCTGCCCCGGGCCTGGGGACCGGCTGTGGCTGCTGGCGGCTGGCCAGGGGCACCACTGCCCCGCTCCACATCGTCCCCGGCTGTTCCTGCGTGCTCCGGGGCTGTGCCATCCCTCACCTCGTCCCCCGGGGCCGTGGCACTGGGAGCTGGGGCAGCCCCCCCGGCAGTGCTGCTCTGCCCCTCTGCTCCCAGGCTGCCAGCTTCCTTCCCCAGCTGTGCCAAATCCCCGCCGCCTCCAGGTGTGTCTCCACTGGCATCAGCACGTCCATCAGCACCTGGGTTTGCCCCCTCACCGCCGGGGGGTTGGGTTTCTGGAGGAGCAACACCTGTGTCAGGCAGCTCTGTGGTTTGAGCTGGTGCTGTGCTTTGAGGAGGCAGAGAGTCCTGTTCCCCAGAGATGGACTTCTTTGCTTTGGTCTTCTTCCCTTTCTATTAAAAAAAGAAAAACAAAGACCACAATGTGTTTATTCATTGCTTTAGCAATTCTTTGTCACCTCCTCCATTGCAGCAAGTGCTGACATCTTCCTGCAACACAGGGCTAACAGGGAATGATCAGGAAGAGGAGGGACAAGGCCAGCCAGTGAAATGCAAATAACTCTTGAGAGCTGTGTAGGTTTAATATTCAAGACTCGCTCAGCAGGAGCACAGAGCGGCCTGCAGTGTCTCAGCTGACTCACGCAATCTGCACGCACACACAGCCTCAGCAAGCACAGCGAGCTTCTCCAGGAGGAAGCCAGGCAGCAGCTCCCCGGCGTGGCCAGAGGGAAGTGGGGGATGCAGCCTGGCCTGCTCACTTCACACAAGAGAGCAACAACTCACAGCTGCTCCCCAGCACGATCCTCACCTTCCTCAGCAGGGACGCCACCTCAGCAGAGTCGCCAGCCCCGCGCTGAGCCGAGGGCTCTGTGTGGTTCTCTGGAGCTGTGACATCCCCCAGCAGTGAGGATCCCTGTTCCTCCTTCTGTGTCTCAGCAGAGCCGGGAGATCCACCTGCAGCGTCGGGCAGAGCTCCTGCCCTGTCCATCGGTGACTCGCCCTCTGTCTCCTTTGTTTCAGCGGTGGAAGAGGCCCAGCAGCACCTTCTCCCTTCACCTCTTCCTCTGCATCAGGGCCTGCAGGGATCTACACCTCTCTTCTCTCTGCAATGGAAGGAAATTAATTGGTAAACTGGAAATTCACCCCCCAGGGGTCACAGGATGGTTTGGGTTGGAAGGGACATTAAAGCTCATCTCATCCCACCCCAGCCACAGGCAGGGGCTCCTTGCACTGGACCAGGTCACTCCAAGTCCCTGGATGGGGAGAGAATCAGGAAAAAAAGGCAAAACTTTTGGGTTCAGATACACACAGTTAAATAGGACAGGAAAGGAAAATTACAATAACCATAAAGGAAAATCCAGACCAAGTGCTGCACAGGGTGCTTGCTCACCACCCCCTGAGCCATGCCCAGCCACCCCCTCAGCAGTGTCCAGAACCCCTCAGGGTCTCCTCCAGCACCATGCCCTGTGCTCTGCAACCTCCTCTGGGCACTGGGGCAGCTCTCCTGGCTCTGCCCCTGCCAGCTCCTCCCTGCCCAGGCAGCCTGGGGAGTCCTTGGCTCAGTGCAAGCACTGCTCACAGCTGCTGAGCCATCGGGCTGTTATCAACAAGAGCCCATCCTGAACCCAAACACAGCTCTGAAACAGCTCCTGGGAACAGCAAACTGTCCCAGGCAAAGTCACGGACACACAGGAGCTGGTTGTTGTTGTTGTTGTTCCCTGCTCAACTCCCACCAGCCACGCCACCACTCACCCTTACAGCCTCCTGCCCGACGCATAACCATTAGGGAACCCCAGCAGTGATGTGGAACTCCATCCCTGTGCCTGCTGCAGACACAAATGCAGCAGCAGTGCTGGCAAGCAGCTGCCTGTGCCAGTGCCTGGAGCCCAGCATGAGCAGGGACAGGACAGTGGCACCTCCCAGCTGGCACAGCCTTCTGGGTGGCACTGTGACCGCTCCCACTCAGCTGAGAGCTTTCCAAGAAGGCAGAGGAAACTCCCTTTTTATCTCCACAGCTTTATCCAGTCCTTCAAAAACCTGTGGAAGGGTAGCTCTGGGCCCAGATCTCTGCCTTCTGCAGGGGTTTCACAGGCTCCTCCACACTGCCTCCACCCCAGCTCTGAGAGCAAAAGCTTTGAACCTCAGCTACTTGGGATGTTCTTCCTACAGCATTCCAGAGCTGGAGATGCCAGGTTTGTAACCCTGCCATGCTGGAGTGCAGAAGGATGTGCTAAGAACTGACCCTGTGTGGACTGCAGCAGCTTCATTCTGATTTAGTGTGCTTTTCTAGGACCACGTTCTCTCTGCCAATAAACCAGTAGCCATTCTGGTGGCCCAGGTCATTCGGTCTTAAACAAGGATTAAAGGATTAGGAAACATTTCCCCCAGCAGAACAGTGTTGTGTACTTGATTCTGTCTCTGTTCAGAGTCAGAATTAGTGTGGTGTCAGAGTTTAGGGGTGAGTTCCAAATCTAACAACAAGCTGTGAATCGGAAATTCTGTGTCAAGGAGGACTCAACCAAGTCTTTTAACACAAAAAGCAGCACTACTTCATTGGTAAAATAAACTATTTCAACACTGGAGACCTGAGCGTGAAGACTGTGTAGGATGTGTCACCAACTGAATCACCTGTCCGTCTCCTGACAGTCACTCCAAAGTGAAGAAAACTGTCTCTGGTCAGGGGAGGCTGAGAGGAGAGATTGGGAGGGGAGTTTGGGACCACAGCAGAGTGGGATGGGCTGGGCAGAGCAGAGCCCAGAGCCGCACGGGCACCAGAGGTGACACAGGCAGCCCCCGGTCAGCGTGCAGGCCCCGGTCAATGGACAGGTCCCGGTCAATGGACAGGCCCCGGTCAGCGTGTGCAGGCCCCGGTCAATGGACAGGCCCCGGTCAATGGACAGGCCCCGGTCAGCGTGGGCAGGCCCCGGTCAGCGTGGGCAGGCCCCGGCCAGCGTGGGCAGGCCCCGGCCAGCGTGGGCAGGCCCCGGCCAGCGTGGGCAGGCCCCGGCCAGCGTGGGCAGGCCCCGGCCAGCGTGGGCAGGCCCCGGCCCGGCCCGGCCCAGTCCCTGGGCCCAGCGCGGCCCCACAGGCCCCGGCAGGCCCTGCCCCGCAGTCAAGGGGGACAGACAGGCCCGGGGCACAGACACAAACACCGGCACACACAGCGTGAGGCAGCACAGCCGCGTCACCTCCTCCTCTGCCCGTTTTATTGTCAGGGAGCGATGCTGGAGAGCCGGGCTGGGAGCTGAGAGGAACCACAGCGCTTAAAGGCAAACCAACACAAACAGCGAGCGCGCCCCCGCGCTGAGGGCCCGTGCTCCCACCGGGGACCCGGCTCGCCTTCCCGGAGCCCTGCCTGGGGCTGCTCGGCCGGGCTGCGCCGGGCCCGGAGCCTTGTTCCGCCGGGCTGGGCCGAGCCATGGCCGGGGGTCGCTGCCCGGGCCGACCCCGGCTGGGCGGGGCCTGCCCAACGGGCGGGGCCTGTATGCAAATAAACCGCTCTCGCGCCTCGCGGATTGGTGGCTCTCCGCCCCCTCGGGAGATATGCAAACGAGCAGGGTGGATGAGCCAATGGCGTGGGGAAGGAGCGGTTGTATGCAAATGAGTCAGTTATGTATGTGACGGGCGGGGCTAGCGCGGCTCCGGGGGGCACGGGGAGAACCGGGGGGGAAGGGGGGCAACGACACAGGGAGAGCACGGGGGGGACACGGGGAGAATCGGAGAGGGACACGGGGAGAACCGGGGGCGGGAACCGGGGAGAAGGGAGAACCGCGGGGAACACGGGGAGAACCGGGAGGGAGACGAGGAGAACCGAGGGCGGGAACCGGGGAGGGACACAGGTGAGAACCGGGGAGATACACAGGGGAGAGGCGTCCCAGGTGAACGGGGAGGGCTCCGGGCAGATCGGGGATCGGGGGGCACCGGAGGGTGCAGCGGGACCCGGAGCCGCGGCTGCCCCCGCCCCGCAGCCCCCCAGGCCCGGTGTCCCGTGCCGCCACTCACCCACCGCCCCGGCAGCAGACTCACCGAGTCACCGGGCACGGCTACGGGCATCGGCACCTGCAGCGCCCGCTCGCTCCGCCGCTCCGCACAGTCCAGCCCGGACAAGTTTCGTTTCTCCGCCGAGCCGCCAACTTTCGTTTTTGCAGTCACGGTCCCCGCCCAGCCCCGCCCCGGCCGATCCCGGCCAATCCCGGCCAACCCCGGCCCCGGGCGGCTCTCGGCGGGTCCCGCCCTGCCCGGCCCCCATCCCGCCGGGCATCTCTGGGGGTCCTCTCCGGGTACCCACCGGGCATCCCCCCGTGCCCGGTGCCGGTGTCCCCCGCCTCTCCCGGTACCCCGAGCATCCCCCCGTGCCCGGTGCCGGTGTCCCCCGCCTCTCCCGGTACCCCCCGAGCATCCCCCCGTGCCCGGTGCCGGTGTCCCCGGCCGGCAGGGCACAGGACAGGCCCGGCAGCAGCAGGGAGGGCAGCTGTGTTGGAGGAGAGCGCTTTGTGCTGATCCCGACAGCCAAAAGCGGATTCTGCACTCAAAAGTGAGGGCACAGTTCCCGGAGCCCACCAGGACCCATCCCAAGACGGCTCCCAGCAGCGCTGCCCGCCAGCAGTGCTCACACAGGTTTGAGCACACACACATTCCTAAACAACCAGCCTGTTTTACCCCCATGGCCCCGTTATCCCCCTCCTGGCATCCCCATGGTGCAGCAAGGAACTCACAGCTCAGTGCAGCCCGGGCAGGACCCGGAGCCCCAGCAGGTGTGCAGCTCCTGTGCAGGTGTGCAGCTCCGGGGCAGGTGTGAGGCTCCTGTGCAGGTGTGCAGCTCCGGGGCAGGTATGCAGCTCCCGGGCAGATGTGCAGCCCTTCCAGCACCTCTGGCAGCAGGAGCTGTGCAGAACGTGCCCTCGGGCTCGGCTCACCCCACCAGTACCGCCCCAGTTTGCTTTCAGTTTCTATTCCCTGGCATGCTCAGCAGCACCAGAAGATAACTCCCCACACAACAGGAAAAAGATTTCCCTCAGGAAGGCAGAGATCACACTGAGTCATTAGCAGTTTCTGATTTATTGCACCCTCGATGTCCCGAGGGCCGTTTGGGGAACTGAATTCCCGACCCTGCCCAGCCCCACCAGGTGCTGTCCCCATGGCACAGCCTGGTGTCACCGTGCCTGTCCCCTCGGCAGGGCCCAGGCCAGGGGCTGCACCCCAGGGTGAGCCCAGCCCTGACCCAGGGCAGCGTTTGGCACAACACCCCACAGACAAGAGAAGGATAAAAAAGGTAAGGAAGGATAAAAATCAGTAAGGAGCACAATCCCAGACGTTCTCCCTCTCCCAGAGCTGGAGGCTGAGCCCCATGGCACTTGGAGGGCAGCACGGCAGCCCTGGAAACTTTGAGAGCTCCCCCTGTGTCACCACTGGAGCAGCCCAGAATGTGGAAAAGGTCCAGAATTAAAACAGTAGTTTAAAAAATGCCAGCAGCTCCCTGCAGGGAGGGTGGCTTTGCACTGGTCACTGTGACAGGGAACAGTTCTGTCCCACAGCCCGTGTGGGGCTGGGCTGGCGCTGCTCTGTCCATCTCGCCGTGGGACATGGGGACAGCCCAGCCCCGTGCCCAGCTGGCTCCCAGGGACGGTGCTGGTGTCACTGGGGTGGCACAGGACGTACTGGCGTCACTGGATGAGCCCGGTGCTCCTGGCAGGGCTGGTGGGGGGCTCTGCCCTGCTGCCCCCCAGCTCCCTGCACCGCTCTGGGACAGGAGAGGGGAGGCAGAGTCAGGGCAAGGCTCACATCCTGCCTCTGCCCGGCACAGAGGGCATTTTCTTGTTCCCAGGAGCTGTTTCAGAGCTGTGTTTGGTTCAGGATGAGGCTCCTGTTGATAACAGCCCGATGGCTCAGCTGCTGCGAGCAGTGCTTGCACTGAGCCAAGGACTCCCCGGGCAGGGAGGAGCTGGCAGGGGCAGAGCCAGGAGAGCTGCCCCAGTGCCCAGAGGAGGTTGCAGAGCACAGGGCATGGAAGGAAACGCTGGGGGGATCTGGCCGAGGGGTCTGGCCACTGCTGAGGGGGTGGCTGTGCAAGCACCTTGTGAATCACTGGCTTTGGATATTCCTTTATGGTTATTGTCATTTTCCTTTTCTGTCCTGTTAAAGTGCCTCATCTCAGCCCAAGAGTTTTACCTTTTCTCTGATCCTGTCCCACCTCTATGAATGGGGAGTGAGGGGCTCTGTGGTGCTGAGCTGCTGCTGGCTTGAACCACCAGAGCTCAACATGAATCCCCAACGCTGGGGAGACCCAGTTCTTGGGAGGGGCTCCAGCTCAACCCCCAGCCCCCTGCAGCCCCCACTGTGCTGCTGTGCAGCTGGACAGGTCAGATCCCTTGGGTGTCCCCAGAGCCACACTCACCCCATCCTGGCAGAGCAGCCAGAGCCTCCCCTGCCTCCTCCCTGCTGGGGAAATGCTGGAATCCTTCTATGTCTGCAGACAGGAGGACTTGGAGAACGGGCTCCTGAGGGCAGAGAAACCTGGGCTGGGGAGTGCTGGCCCCTTCCCATCCCCTGGGGCAGAGATCCCAGCCCACCCCAGCACCCCCAGCCATCCCAGCACCCTCAGCCCATCCCAGCACCCCCAGCCCATCCCAGCCCACCCCAGCACCCCCAGCACCCCCAGCACCCTCAGCCCATCCCAGCACCCCCAGCCCACCCCAGCACCCTCAGCCCATCCCAGCACCCCCAGCCCACCCCAGCACCCTCAGCCCATCCCAGCACCCCCAGCCCACCCCAGCACCCCCAGCCCATCCCAGCACCCTCAGCCCATCCCAGCACCCCCAGCCCCAGCTCTGTGAGATGAAGGTGCTCGGGATGGTGATGGAGCCGCCACAGCAGAGGCCAGCACAGAGCCCATCAGCCACACTCACACCACGGCCAAGGTGCCACACACCTGCAGGGCACAGAAGGCCAGCGGGAGGCCGTGCCCGTGCAGCTCCTGCAGCAGCTCTGCCAGCCCCAGCGCTGCTGTGTAATCGACGCTGCTGACGTGGCTGCAGTCCAGCAGCACAGGGCGAGCTGGGGATGCTGCTGGGAGAACACAAGGTCATGTCCCAGCGAGCAGCCAGGGGTCCCAGAGCCAGGGCAGGGCTGCCAGGGTGGGGCAGTGCTGTCACCGCTGGCACACGCAGCGCAGGGCCTGGGCGGCTCCCGCCACCCACGGGAGGTGACAGCCGTGTCCCCAGGCCAGCCAGCAGCACTGTACCTGCCAGAGCACGGCTGCACACCGAGTTCCTCAGGTGCTCCACGGCTGGGAAGTGCAGGCTGCTCCCCAGCTGCACCAGCAGCACGGCCCCCTCTGACACCTGGGGGGACACAGGCACAGGGGCTCAGGGCTGTCACCACCAAGGGCAGGGACACAGGCACAGGGGCTCAGGGCTGTCACCTCCCCATCAGGGACACAGGGGCTCAGGGCTGTCACCTCCCCAAACAGGGACACAGGCACAGGGGCTCAGGGCTGTCACCTCCCCATCAGGGACAGCTCCCGTGTCACTCCCTGCCCTCCTGGATGGAGTGGGAGGAGCAGGAGCCCCCATTCCTCAGGGAACCCCTCCAGCTCTCAGCCCAGCACCAGCAGCGCCTGGGCTCTCTCCGGCTCTCTCCTAAGGATTTTCCCTCTCCTGCTCTCCAGCCTGAGGATTTTCCCCTCCTCTTGCTCCTTTAGAAGGGTCCCTGTGCTGTGCCCATGGCAGGTCAGGAGCATCCTGCACCCCAGCATCTCCCTGCCCTCAGGAGCCCCCTCCCAGCTCCCTGCCACATCCAAGGGTGTGAGAAATGGATCTGTCAGGATTCTCAAAACCTGACAGAAAGCTCACACAGTCCTGCACAAGCGCGTGCAAACTCTGAGATAAGGGGTGCTGGCTTAGGAAGACCATGGGATAGAGATGACACTGTTGAGAGAGAGATTGAACTAGAAACAAGTTTCAACAAGTTTCAAACGATGGCCTTGCAAAAAGACCAGACATTTTGGAGAATTACAGCTGTGAAAGATGCATTGTTAACAGCAGCATTGTGTGGCAAAAGCTAATAGGCTGGAAATAATTTATAAGGGATTGTACCCAGGATTCAGGCTGGCTTCTGATGGAATGGCACTGAGTTTTACATCTCATGTCTCACCCTTCATTGGGACTGATAATGGAATAAAATCCCTTAAAAATCCTCTCAGTTGCCCCGTCTGTGAAAAGCTGGGAAAACCAGCACGAGGGCAGGGGGGAAGGGAGAAGCTCACCTTTATTGGGGGCCTGGCAATGGAGTGGAGCAGGAGAAGCCCAGAAACCAGCACCCCAGCCACGATTCCATACTGCACCTCCCAGAAACACAGCAGGAAGGTCACACACAGGGGCACAAGGTCCAGCCCTGCAGGAGAGAGAGGCCAGGCTGGCTGTGGCTGCTCCTGGTGCCACAGGGCACTCGGTGACAGTGCCAGCTCTGCATTACACAGGTGGCTGGGGCAGCTTCGGTGGAGCTGCAGGCTGAGCTCAGGGTGGGAGCCCTGGGGAGGGGCTGTGAAGTGCCCCCTCTGCATGACAAAGGACCCAGGAACCCTGGAGCACATGATGGGCAATTGAGAGAGTGATGGCACACTCAGACAGTGATGGGACACTCAGAGATGCTCTGAGACCATGATGAGACACTCAGAGATGCTCATAGACCATGATGGGACACTCAGAGATGGTGATGGGACATTCAGAGACAATGATGGGAAACTCAGACAGTGATGGGACACTCAGAGATGCTCTGAGACCGTGATGAGACACTCAGAGATGCTCTGAGACCATGATGGGACACTCAGAGATGGTGATGGGACATTCAGAGACAGTGATGGGACACTCAGAGATGCTCATAGACCATGATGGGACACTCAGAGACCATGATGGGACATTCAGAGACAGTGATGGGACACTCAGACAGTGATGGGACACTCAGAGATGCTCTGAGACCATGATGGGACACTCAGAGATGGTGATGGGACATTCAGAGACAATGATGGGACACTCACAGTGATGGGACACTCAGAGACCAGCCCCAGACTTTGCATGTTTATGAGGGGATAAAAGGATAAAAGCTCACAGGCTCCTTTGTTCTGGATCCCTCCTCAGAAACTTGAGCTGTCATTCTGTTATTTGGCTATGACACCAGGATTAAATTATTTTAAGGATCTGCATGTCTGTGACCCTGCTATGGGAAACCTGGGGTGGAGAGGAGCCTGCTCTGTGTGAGAGGGGCAGGGGAGCCCTGCAGGGGCTCAGTCCCAGCTCAGGGGTGGCTGCTGGGGCTCTGCCCCTGCCCTCACTCTGAACCCGCCAGAGCCTCCAGAAGATGCCAGCGTCGAACATGGGCACCACGGCCGAGATGATGACAGCAGCCAGCGCTGCCTTGGGGATGTAATAGAACAGAGAGGTCAGGTATGCCAGGGACAGCAGGACCAGGGCACCTGCGGGAGAGGGACCCTCAGCCACGGGCACCCGGCAACCAGGGGTATGCAACACCCCAGGGGTACCCAGACCCAGGGAGCCCCAAAACCCAGGGGGACCCCTCACCCTGGGGTACCCAGCACCCAGGGGTACCCAGCACCCAGGGGTACTGAACATCCAGGGGTCCCAGCACCCAGGGAACCCCAACACCCAAGGGTCCCTGACAGCCAGGGGTACCCAGCACCCAGGGGTCCCAAACACCCACGGGTACCCAACACCCAGTGCTCCCTGAGGACAGGGCAGGACTGTACCTGTGACGAGCCCTCCTGCGGGGGTGCAGACCCCTGACTGGGCATTCACTGCTGTCCTGAAACACAAACCCACCGTGCCAGGCTGTGCCAGGCTGTGCAGGCCTGGGGCTGCTCCTGCCCCCTGCCCACACCCCACTGCCATCCCGAAACACAAACCCACCGTGCCAGGCTGTGCCAGGCTGTGCAGGGCTGGGGCTGCTCCTGCCCCCTGCCCACACCGCACCCAGGAGAACCCCCTGCCCTGTCAGGGAAGAGGGAGGAACACAAACAAGCCCCCAGCTTCCAGGACTGCACAGCAGGAAGGGAGGTGGCCCTCGAGGAGGGAAGGTGGCCATTGGCACATAAGCATTCAGGATCTTGCAGAGCTCCCTCACCACCACCAGTGCCCTGCTCCCCTCGTGCTACCCACCGGCCAAAGCTGCCCGTGATGGGGTACGAGGAGACGAAGGAGCCCAGGACGTTGGCAACACCTGGGGAGACAAAGGAGAGGGGCTGGGGGGCACTGCTGGGTCTGTGTCCCCAGGAAAGGGGCACTGCTGTGTCTGTGTCCCCTCCCTGGCCCTGCAGGACTGACTCAGCCTGTTCTGGAAATTCCTGAGCTGAGAGAACGCCTGGGGTGGGGGCAGCACGCAGGTAAGGAAGGGAGAAGCTCAGGGGGAGGCAGAGCTGCCCAGATGGGATCTCAGGCAGCCCAGGGGCTGTGGGACACCCGGTCCCACCCCTGCCCTCCTGAGCCAGCAGCTCTTACCCAGAGCCAGCAGCTCCTGGTTGGGGTCAATCCTGTAGCCATTCTGCGAGGCTGAAAGGAGAGGTTGGCGTTGGCCCGAGGCTCCCACGGGCACCTGCCAGGCACACAGAGCAGAACCAGCAGTGATGGCACAGCGTGGGCCCTGTCCTGGCACCCCTGGGCGCAGCGGCACCCCGAGACAACGCTCACCTCCTGGGCAAACTTCAGCTGGGCACCCCAGGACCCCTCCTGCCAGCCCATGCTGGGAACTGAGCCCGGTCCCTCCCAGCGCCCCAAAAGGAACAGCACCTTCCCCAGCACCCCGAGCCCTGCAGAGACCCCTCCCCAGCACCCCAAGCCCCCACAGAGCCCCCCTGGGAGCCCAGGGCAGGGCCCTGGCACAGCCCTACCAAAAGCCTTGGCGATGGCCACGCTCTCCAGCAGCCCCATGAGCGGCACCACGGCCAGCCCGACGCCCATGTCCTGGGAGGGAGGATCCAGGGGGGTCAGGGAGGGATCCAGGGGGGTCAGAGAGGGATCCAGGAGGGTCAGGGGGGCTGGGACCCTGCACAGGCAGCAGGGCAGCCCCTGGGAGTGGCAGCACCCACCTGCAGCATGCTGGGGAAGGGGATGGTGCCGTTGGGCACTGCCAGGGAGAAGGGTGGTGGCCGGAAGGGTGGCAGCCCCTGGGGGATGCTGCCCGTGAGCCTGAAGGGCTGGCAGCCCATCACCTGGAAGGAGTAAGCCACCAGGCCAGCAAACAGGACCACGAGGGCATTGCGTGCTGCCAAAGTGGAGAGAGCAGCCATGAGCCCTGCCCGAGCCCAGGGCAGCAGGAGGGGGCAGGAGATGGTACCCGAGCTGCTGGGCACTGCCCAGCCCTAGGAAGGGGCAGGAGATGGTACCCGAGCTGCTGGGCACTGCCCAGCCCTAGGAAGGGGCAGGAGATGGTACCCGAGCTGCTGGGCACTGCCCAGCCCTAGGAAGGGGCAGGAGATGGTACCCGAGCTGCTGGGCACTGCCCAGCCCTAGGAAGGGACACAGGGACAGGAGCCTTGGCACTTTTCCTCCCTGCCCCACCTCCAGGTCCTGGCCCCCACCAGCCTTTCCCATTTCAGGCTCTGCCTTCCCCGACCCAAAGATGAGCCCGGGAGGGGACAGGCAGGGGACAGGGGACACACCTGTGGCACAGATCCACACAATCAGGTGGCTGATCCTGACAGCCAGCGGTGCCGTGGGGACAGCCTGGGGCAGGTGGCTCTTCATGGCCCGCAGCCCTGCCAGCGCTGCCAGGCAGCTCAGCCCCAGCAGCGCGTCCCCAGCCCTGCAAGAGGCGCAGCAGTGCCACCCAAACACGCCTGAGAGCTCCACAGAGGGGAGGGCAGGGGGTTTGTGTCACAGCCGAGAAATCAGCCCCAGGGATGGGGAGCGGGGCAGGGGGGGCTGACCTGGTCTCCCCGATCCTCCTCAGCGTCTCGTAGAGCTGCAGGAAGAACTGCCTCGGGATGCCCTGCAGCCCCAGGATGTTCTGTGCGGGCAGAAAAGCTGCTGACAGCCCAGCCCAGCCCCGTGACCACAGCCATTAGCCAACACCGGCCTGGAGCTGCTGCCAGAGGCTCTGATTTGGGTTAACCACAAGGGAAGTGTGGCAGCCCAGCAGAGCCTCGGGTCCCTGCGAGGCCAGCGAGGGGCTCCCGGGGCTGCAAACCACCCCCAGCTCCCAAATCTGCAAACCCACCGTGCCAGAGCATCGCCCAGTGCCTCCTGCAGGTGACCGATGCCATGTCCCGGCTTTGCTGGTGTCCTGGCTGCCACCAGCAGGTCACCAGCAGAGGGTGTTCGGCTCGGTCTGCTCCGAGCAGGGCGCTCAGGGACCCAGCAGAACCACGAGCACCTTTGGGGCTCCTTCCCCCCGCACCAAGCACACGGCCCAGCCCCTGCTCAATGTCCCAGCTGCACAGCACCAGGAGAGAGCTGCAGAGGCACCGGGACAGGGCAGGTCCTACCTTGACCTGGTTGAAGCTGATGGTGATGGAAGCCGCTGAGGTAAACCCCTTAATGACCGGGCAGGAAATGAAATCCAGAAGGAATCCTGCATGGGATGGGAGGCGGTGAGCACATCCTGACCCCAGCGGGACAGCAGGACAGTGCCAGTGTCCAGGGAGCAGAGAGGAGGAAGGAACAGCTCCAGGCTGTGCAGCAATATCCCAAACACATCAGTGCACGGCAAGGGCATCTCACCGAGGCGCAGGAGCCCCATGGCCAGCTGAATGCAGCCCGAGAGGAAGGCGAGCAGGACGGCATAGGCGGGCTGCTGGAAGGCGTACGAGGACACCAGCAGGGACATGATGGCCGTGGGACCCAGCGTCACGTCCTTGGCCGTGCCCAGCAGGCAGTACACGAAGCAGCCCGTGAAGGAGGAGTAGAGGCCGTACTGCAGGGGGACAGAAGGGCACTGGCACAGCCCTGGGAGCCGGGAGAGGCCAGACACGGCCCGGACTGGGCTGGGCTGGTCTCGGGTCACCGCAGGGCCCTTGGCACACGGGTGGCATCGCGCCCGGGGAATGGGCGAGTGCACGGCGCCAGCCCTTGGTCACCCAGCCCTTGGTCACCCGGCCCTGCCCAGCCCGGCCGCGCCCGCCGCACTGCCCGGGAGCGGGTCCGGCTCACCCGGCCGGAGCTCCGCGGGTCCCGGTGCGGGCCCGGTACGCACCTGCAGCGGCAGCCCGGCCAGCTCGGCGTAGGCCAGCGCCTGGGGCACGGCGGTCAGGCCCACGGCCAGCCCGGCCAGCACGTCCAGCGGCAGCCAGGCCCGGGAGTACCGCGGGAGCCAGCGCAGCACCGGCAGCGCCGGCAGCGGGCACCGGGACCCCGGCATGGCCCGGACCCCCGCGGGTCGGTACCGGGGCGGAGCGGGAGCCTGCGGGTCGATACCGGGAGCGGAGCGGGACCCTGCGGGTCGGTACCGGGACGGAGCGGGATCCTGCGGGTCGGTACCGGGGCGGAGCGGGATCCCCGCCGGTCGGTACCGGGGGCGGAGCGGGATCCTGCGGGTCGGTACCGGGGCGGAGCGGGATCCCCGCGGGTCGGTACCGGGGGAGGAGCGGGATCCTGCGGGTCGGTACCGGGGCGGAGCGGGATCCCCGCGGGTCGGTACCGGGGGCGGAGCGGGATCCTGCGGGTCGGTACCGGGGCGGAGCGGGATCCCCGCGGGTCGGTACCGGGGGCGGAGCGGGACACCGCGGAGCCGCCGGGGCCACACAGCCCGCAGCTCCGCCCGCCCCGGATCTGAGCGGCCGGGACGCCTCATGTGACCGGGGTGAGGAGGAGCCGGGGCGGCCTGAGGAGCGGCCGGTCCCCGCTGCCGGTGCTGGTGGTGCTGCCGGTACCGGTGCCATGCGGCCCTGGGCGCTGCTGCTGCTGCTGGGAGCGCTCCCGCCCGGCGGAGCCGCGGCCCCGACCCGCAATGTGCTGCTGCTCCTGGGTGAGTGCGGCCCGGTCCCGGAACCGGCCCGGACCCTCCTGCCCGGGACTGGGCGCTGGGGGCATCCCGGGGACGGGAGGGAGGGACGGCCCCGGGCTCCGCTGCATCCCCTCCGCTGCATCCCCTCCGCAGCACCGGCCGGGGCACCCGCAGCCCGGGGATGCTCCCGGTGCCATCAGTGTCCCTCGAGCCCGGTTAGGGACACACCCGGGCTGACCCCAGGGACCTCCCCGGGCTGACCCCGCTCCCGGTCAGGGACACCCCCGGACTGACCCCAGGGACACCCCCGGGCTCATCCCAGGAACACCCCCGGGCTGACCCCACTCCCGTCCCGCAGCCGATGACGGCGGCTTCGAGAGCGGCGCCTACAACAACTCTGCCATCCACACGCCCAACCTGGACGCGCTGGCCCGGCGCGCTTTGGTGTTCCAGAACGCCTTCACCTCCGTGAGCAGCTGCTCCCCGAGCCGGGCCAGCATCCTGACCGGCTTACCCCAGGTAGGGGCTCACGGGCACGGCTGGATGTGTTTTGGAACTGGGCTGGCAGCCCTGGTCTGACCATGACTGTACCCACAGCACCAGAACGGGATGTACGGGCTGCACCAGGACGTGCATCACTTCAACTCCTTCGACGGCGTGAGGAGCCTGCCCCAGCTGCTCAGCCATGCAGGCGTCCGGACAGGTAGGGGCTGGAGGAGCTGGGACAGGCAGGAGCTGGGACAGGCAGGGAGCACCAAACCAAACCCCACTGACAGAGCTCCCTGGACCTGTGGCTGTCCCTGCAGAGAGGAGACAGCACACCCTCCCAGCCCTGCTCCTCCACAGCAGCTGTCTGCATTCTCACAGGGATAATTGGGAAGAAGCACGTGGGGCCGGGGGCTGTGTACCCCTTCGACTTTGCCTACACAGAGGAGAACAACTCGGTCCTGCAGGTGGGGAGAAACATCACCCGGATCAAGGAGCTCGTCCGGCGCTTCCTGCAGAGCCAGGACGAGAGGTGAGGCTGCCCCCTTGTCCTGGGAAGGGCTGTCTGTCCCCATGGCCCAGCTGGTCACAGACAGGGTCCCCCCATATCCAGATTTGGTGGGGGGAGTCCTGCTGACCCCAGCTCACCGTGGCACAGCCCAGGAAGGTCTCTGGGCACCCCTTTGCTTCACCCCCTCCACATCCCCCCTTTCCACCCCTAGGCCTTTCTTCCTCTATGTTGCCTTCCACGACCCTCACCGCTGCGGGCACTCCCAGCCCCAGTATGGGCCCTTTTGTGAGAAGTTTGGCAACGGACAGAGCGGGATGGGCTGGATCCCTGACTGGAAGCCACAGATTTACCAGCCAGAGCAAGTGCAGGTGAGAACTGTGAGGACGTGTGGGGCTGCACATGGTGGCAGCCACCTTGTCACTGTCCCCAGTGTCACAGCAAGAGGGGCCTGTGTCAGCCATGTGTCCCTTTGCCTGTCTCCGTTTAGGTCCCTCCCTTTGTCCCAGACACGCCGGCTGCCCGGGAGGACCTGGCTGCCCAGTACACGACCATCGGGCGCATGGACCAAGGTGGGAGCCTGGCCAGGCTGGGGCTGAGCTCTGACCCCCTCCCTGCCCCCTGAGCTCTGTCCCTGCTCTCACAGGGATCTGGCCAGGCTGGGGCTGAGCTCTGACCCCCTCCCTGCCCCCTGAGCTCTGTTTCTTCTCTCACAGGGATCGGGCTGGTCCTGCAGGAGCTGCGCCACGCCGGTTTCCTCAACAGCACCCTGGTGATCTACACCTCCGACAACGGCATCCCGTTCCCCGGGGGCAGGACCAACCTGTACCGCTCGGGCACCGCCCAGCCGCTGCTGCTCTCCTCCCCCGAGCACCCCCGGCGCTGGGGGCAGGTCAGCCCGGCCTTCGCCTCCCTCCTGGGTAAGAGCTGAGCGTGCCTGGGGCTGGGGGCTGCTCCCTGCACCAAATCTCAGGGTCCTGGCCCTGGGGGCAGCCCCGAGCCCTCAGCATTGGCAGGGCCAGAGCAGGGAAGGGAGAGGAGGGAGGACAGGACAGGGTTCCCTGCAGGGACGCCATCCCTGGGGACCTTTCTGCCCCTCTCTGGGGCTGAGTTTCCTCCCACGGCGCCTGTCCCTGCTCTCACCCTTTTGCTCCCCTGCAGACCTGACGCCGACCATTCTGGACTGGTTCTCCATCCCCTACCCTGCTTACAGCATCTTTGGCGAGAGGCGTGTGCAGCTCACTGGGAAGTCTCTGCTGCCAGCCCTGGAGTCGGAGCAGCCCTGGGCCACGGCCTTCCTGAGCCAGAGCCAGCACGAGGTGACCATGTACTACCCCATGCGAGCCGTGCAGCACCGCCAGTACCGCCTCATCCACAACCTCCACTACAGGATGCCCTTCCCCATCGACCAGGACCTGTACGTGTCACCCACCTTCCAGGACCTGCTGGGGCGCACCCGGGCGGGGCAGCCCACGCACTGGAACAGGAGCCTGCAGCAGTACTACTACCGAGCCCGCTGGGAGCTGTTTGACTGCAGCCAGGACCCCGCCGAGAGCCACAACCTGGCCCCCGACCCCCGCTACGCCAGCGTGCTGCAGCTGCTCAGGGCACAGCTCCTGCAGTGGCAGTGGGACACCGGGGACCCCTGGGTGTGTGCCCCCGATGCTGTGCTGGAGGAGAAACTGAGCCCCCGGTGCCAGCCGCTGCACAACGAGCTGTGAGGGGCACCTGTGCCCCCACAGGGGTGTGCATGGACACCACCTGTGCCCCCACAGCGCTCTCATGGGGCTCACGCCCCACCTGTGCCCCCACGGCGCTGTGTTCCCATGGGGCACGACGGGCTGGTCCCAAATCCCAGGCGACACCACTAAGCTCTGCCCTCTGCTGCCAACGCTGCCTGGCCCCAGAGCACTGAGGATTCCTGGTGCCCTGGCTCTCAGCTGGAGGAGCCAAAGGCCCAAGCTGCTCCTCAATAAAGCCTCTGGAGGACAAGGATCCGTTTTCACCTGGAGCTGAGCACACCCTGCAGCAGGACAGACCGAGGTCTCTGTGGCACAGCCAGGGCTGCAGGAACAGCTGGGGACCCCCAGCGCTCTGGGGAACAGGGAAAGCCCTCAAGGGGCAGAGCTGGGGACATTCAGGACCAGAGAGGGGACAAGGACACAGCCTGGGTCTGCTCCCAGTAAACAGCAGCTTTATTCACAGTACTCCCTCAGCCCCTGCACATCCTCCTCCCCAAAACCACAGCCAGGAACTCCCTGCAGTCTGTGCCCCAGTTACCAGTCCCCAGAGTAACTGGTTTGCTGTCTCACAAGGCACTTGGGTTTTTTTCCCTCTGATGTGATGATGGTGAGGTTTTCCCTGTCCCTGGGGGCTGTGCAAGGCCCCTCTGCCAGTCCCGTGCACACCCCTCCATCAGCCAGAGGGAGAACAAGGCCAGGAGTGTGGGAAGAGCAGGGACAACTCAGAGTACAGGGGATGGGATGGATTTGGCCTCAGATTCCAGGGGAGCAGCGTGGCCTCTCCCTGTGACCCACGCTGGTCAGGACCAGGAGATCACAAACTGCTCCCACATGGGCAGCGACACAGGGACCTTCAGCACCTGAGGGGAGAAGGAAGGTGAGAGCAGCCAGGGGTGTCAGAGCCCAGAGTTCTTCCCCTCACAGAGCCTGGCACAGTCCTGGCCCCACTTTGCAGCGATCCCACAGAGCCACAGCCTGGCACAGCCCTGGTCCCACAGATGCCCCGGGAAGGGCACCCGTGGCCTGGGCTGTGCCATTGCTGGGGCCAGACCCCACAGCTGCACTCCAGGTCCCCTCCTGGCCTCCAGCCCTGCCCAGGCTGGCAGCCAGCACTCACCTGGGTGTCACTGCGGTAGGAGAAGTCCCTGACGATGGCACCATTGGCCAGGACTCGCCGGGGAGGGCTGGTGACCCCCAGCACGGTGACAGCCTCCAGCAGGACCCCGTCCAGGTGGGCGCTGGCCCGCAGCAGCTGGCTGAGCACGGCGTCCTGGGCACACGGGGATGGCACCGTGTGCTGCCAGCCCTCAGCCACCCCTCGTGCACCCACGGCACACGGAGATGGCACCCTGTGTCCCTGAACGGACCCATGTGTGCCAGGGCCACAGGAGCCCTGCCCAGCCCCTGCCAGCAGCTCCCCGTGCTCACGTTGGAGGCCAGGAAGAGCAGCTCGGTGTAGTCGCCCCTCTCAAAGGTCTCCCAGCTGTCCCCGTCGTCCCAGAACAGCTCTCCCCTGGCGAAGCCGTCCGGGGTCAGCGCCACCACCAGGGCCATGCCCTTCCCACGGGACTGGGCAGTGCTGAAGGAAGGTTCCTGGGGCATGGGACAGGCACAGCTTGGGGCAGTGCCACAGCCATGCCCCCAGCCCTGCAGCACTGGCATTGTCCTGGCAGCAGTGTGGGCACAGTGCCCTCCCAGGCTGCTCAGACAGGTCACCGTGGTGTCACCAGGGAGCAGAGGGGGCTCACCTGCAGGGGCAGGATGTGCCCTGCACGGACGTGGACATTGATGGTGTCCAAGGGCGCTGGCAGGAGGATCCACTGCCCTTTGCTGTGGATGGTGGAGTCCTGCATGGGGACAAAGAGAGGCGAGAGCAGGCACAAGGTGCCCCAGTGCCAGAGCCATCAAATGGCCACCAGCAAAGGCAGGGGAGGCACGAGACCCACACAGCCCCAGGGGGCTGGTGGGATGCAGGAACGGGCACGAGGTGCCACGGCAAAGCCCCCTGTGCACGCACAGCAGGAGCACCCACCCCTGCGAGGCTGTACCACGTCCCTGCTGGGAAGTAGCCGCTGACTTTGGTCTGTCCTGCCTCCAGCACGGGGGTGATGAGCAGCCCCCCGCCCCACAGGAGCTGGCGGTCCACGGCCCAGGTGTTGGGGTCTGTGGGGAACCTGGGGAAGGAGGGGAGGGAGGGCAGTGCCAGGACACCCTGCAGGTGTTCCCACTGAGCCCCACGGGGCTGGCACTCACTCGAGGAACAGGGGCCGTGCCACGGTCTGCCCGGCACTGTGGGCCCGGTGGAACAGCGTGTAGAGGAAGGGCAGCAGCGAGTACCGGAGGCGCAGGGCGTTCCTCATGGCAGCCTGGGCCGGCGGGCTGAAGGCAAAGGGCTCCTGCGGCTGCGGGAGGGGAAGGGGAACAGCTCGGGGAGATGCTCAGCCCACGGGGAGGGGAACGGTCCCAGGGGAGGGGAACGGCCCCAGGAGATGCTCAGTTCACAGGGAGGGGAACGGCCCCAGGAGATGCTCAGCCCAGGGGATGATCAGTCCACGCGGGGAGGAACGAACGGAGGGCACATTTCAGGGATGCAGGATGGACTCTCCCAGCACTGGGGCACACAGCCCTGCAGCTGAACCTTCCCACGCTGGCAGGGCAGCCCTGGCTGGGCCCAGAGCCCCCTGCCCGGTGGGTGGGGGCTCCCAGGGCTCACCCGGGTGCCGTGGTCGTTGTGGTTCCTCATGAAGGGGTAGAAGGCTCCCAGCTGGGTCCAGCGCACGCACAGCTCCTCGCTGGTGTCGCCCAGGAAGCCGCAGATGTCGGCACCCACCAGGGGCACCCCGAAGAGGTTGAAGAGCAGCACCTCTGCGGAGGGCACAGAGGGCACCAGGGCTCTGCAGCACCCGGGCATGGAGCCAGCGGAGACGCCCCTGGCTGTGGGTGAACCCCAGTGCCCACAGGTAGCTATACATACCTGGTATGGAGTAGTAGAGCTGCTGCCAGTCGCTGCCCACGTCCCCTGTCCAGTGCCCGGCGTAGCGGCCGTGCCCGGCGAAGGTGGAGCGTGAGATGATGAAGGGACGCTTGCCCCGCACCCTCAGCAGAGCACTGCCAATGGGAGGGGTCTGCTCAGCCCCTCCCCAGCTGGGGAAGGGGCTGAGGGCTCCCACAGTGCCCTGTGCTCCACACCAACGCTGGGTCTCTCCCAGCTCTGCACCCCAGCCTGTGCAGGAGCCCCAGGCTCACCTGTGGGAGGCCACGGCCTCGCTCAGCCCGTACAGGCTGTGCAGGTTGTAGTGAGAGGACAGGTACTGCTGGCTGGAGGCACAGATGGTGCCGGCCTGCAGGCGGCCCCCGAACACACCTGCAGGGGACAGGTGGAGTTCAGAGCATCCCCGGGCTCCTCCCGGCTCCCCCGAGCCCTGGGCAGGGCTGGGACCCGCTCCTGTACCTGGCACGTACGGGGGATGCTCCAGGTTGTTGTTGGGGCAGCCGTCCTGGGAGCCCTCCACGAAGTTGGATGGCTCGTTCATGTCCTGGGAGGGCAGGAAAGGACAGGATGGCCCCGGTGCCAGCAGAGCGCAGGGCAGGAGCCAGCGCCAGCAGCTGCACAGCGCCACTCACGAGCCACATGCCATCGAAGGGCACTTGATCGTGGAAGTCCTTCACCATGTCGTGCCACCACTCGTGAGTCTCTGGGTTGGTGAAGTCTGGGAACACCGTGGGGCCTGGCCAGACCTGCAGGAGGGAGAGCGTTGGGCAGAGCCCCCACCTTCCCCCACGGCCCCCCGGAGGTTTCTCCCCCACTCTGGGGGTGCTGCAGCCACTCGAGCCCTGTCTGTGGGCACAGGGGCTGCTCCCCACACGCACCTTCCCGACCAGGGGCTGCCCCGTGGCGTTCCTGATGAACACCCCTCGCCTCAGGCCCTCATCATAGGGCTTGTAGGTGCCAGGGGGCCCCGAGCTGCTGATCCCAGCGTCCTGCAAGGGCACAAAGCCAGGGCAGCAGCAGGGAACGGCCAGCCCTGCCCTCATCACCGCCCTGGGGCAGCTGAACCCGTGCCAGGCTGCCCGTGCCACTCACCACGATCATGATGTACCTCAGCCCGAGGCTGTGGAAGTCCCGCACCATCTCAGGGTAGTCCCTGAAGCTTTTCTTGTTGAAGGTGAAATCCCTCTTGGCATCTGCATAGTCCAGGTCGTTCCACTGCACGTCCTGTGGATGGAGGCACCGTGGCTTGGGCAGCAGCAGGGACCCCTCATGCTGCTGTGGGACCCCCACCCCAGGGGCTCCCACCAGCCCCCCAGGCCCCCAGGAGCAGCCAGGACCTACCAGGGGGAAGCGAGCTGCTGTCATGTTGGCCACCACCTGCCGGGTGATGTCTGTGGAGGAGTAGCCCCAGCGGCACAGGTGGAAACCCAGGCCCCAGTACGGGGGCATGAAGGGGAACCCTGGAGGGCAGAGGGTGGGTACTGGCAGGGACAGCCCAGCCCTGTGCCCCCCAGAGCCCTGCAGTGCCCCCCAGAGCCCTGCAGTGCCACGCAGAGCCCTGCAGTGCCCCATGGCTCACGGCACCCCAGCCATGGCTCAGCCATACCAACCACATCCAGGTACTGCCGCACCACACTCTTGGGGTCAGGGCCCAGGAAGATGTAGAAGTCCAGGATCCCTCCTGTCGTGCGCCAGGTCAGGGCCGGGCTGGGCTGCAGGAGCACGTCTGGGGAGGCACAAGGGCCAGGGGAGGAAGCTGAGGATGAGGACGGTGCCAGGCCCATGCCCAGTGCCCCACAGGACTCACCCATGGCGTTGCTGTTCAGCAGAAACACACCGTGGGCTGAACCATCGTCCTCCATCACCAGGTAGAAAGGGTGGGAGCCGTAGAGGTTGACGTGGGGCTGGAGCAGAGCACAATGTGGGGCCAGTGAGGCTCTGCTGGAGATCCCCACACCCACTCGACCACCCTGGCCTCGGGTCAGGAGCACTGGCTGCAGGTGCCATCCCAGGGCTGTGCTCCCAACTCTGTCACCTCAGCCGAGCCCTGCCCTGAGCCAGAGCCCTGCAAACACTCCCAGGCAGCACAGAGCTCCAGGGGGACAAACCTGGGCTGGGGACAGGGGTGCCATGGGTTTGTGCAGTGTTACGGCTGGGCTGAACCAGCACACACACATCTCCCCAGCCCCAGGAGAGGCCGCAGGGCACCCCCAGGAGCTCAGATGAATCTGTGTCCCCTTCCCTCAGCCCCGCTCCGTACCGCAGGTGCCATGTCCCGATTCCAGAGGGTGACCCTGGTCCATGCTGTGTCAAGGAACAGCGGGGTCAGGTGCTCCCCCAGCCCCGAAATGAAGTGGGAGGGCAGGGAGGTGGAGATCTGCAGGAACTGGTCTGTGAAGATGAGGGGTGCGACCGTGGTGTTCAGCCTGCGGAGAGAGAGGGACACTCGGCCAACAGCCGGGAGGGAGGCACCGAGCTGGGGACACCGGTGTGGGGCAGGGACACGGGTGCTCATCACCATGGGAAATGAAAACAAGTTTTGGGTGAGCTCTGGGATTCCTGGTTCCCTGCCCAGCCATGGAACTGCAGAGGGAGTGAAAGTAAAGCCCCGACAGCCACCCCACTGGTGTCACCGGAGCGTCCCTGCAGCCATCCCGGCACTGCGGGGCTGGGCGGGTTCCCGTCCCGAATCCCTCGGGGGGCACCGGGGGCACTCACAGGACTCTCCCACTGCTCTGCCGGCACACGACGAGGCCGAAGGGCTCCTGGCTGACCTGCAGCCCGTACAGCGTGGAGGAGGCTCGGCCGTGCACCCGCGGCGTGGCCAGCGGCACCTCATAGCGCGGCCGGGCGGCGTCCCGGAGCTGCGGGGAGAGCGCTCAGCGAGCGGGGAACGGGCACCGGGCAGCCGGGCCCGGGGCTGCGGGGAGAGCGGGGAACGGGCACCGGGCACCGGAGCTGCGGGGAGAGCGCTCAGCGGGGAACGGGCACCGGGAGGCTCAGGCCGGGCCGGGCCGCACCGTGAAGCGCAGGCGGGCCGGGGTCTCCAGCGCCAGCTCCAGCCGCAGCTCGTCCACCGCTGCCGGCAGGAAGGCGGCGGCCTGGCGGCGCAGGCGGGCGGAGAAGCCGCTCTCGGTGGCCGTCAGGTTCTCGGCGCGGTAGCTGCGGTAGCCGCGGGGGAAGAAGCACCAGGGCGGGCCGGGCCCGGAGCGCGGCCCGGGCCCCGGGCTGTAGCAGCAGCCCCGCGCCTCGCAGCCCGCCCGCGACAGGAGCCGCTCGGGGCCGCAGTCGAAGCGGCCGCTCGGGGACACCTCGCAGGCGGCAGCGCCGGGGCCCCGAGCCGAGGCCAGGACCGGGAGCAGCAGCGCCAGCAGCGCAGCCGCCAGCCCCGGGCCCGGCCCCATGGCCCGGCCCGCGCTCCCGGCAGCGGGGACGCACCGGAACCGACACCGGCACCGACACCGACACCGGCACCGGCACCGACACCGACACCGGCACCGACACCGCGCGGCCCCGGAGCCGCCGGCCCCGCCAATGCCGCCCCCACGCCGGGAAATCGTGGCTCCACCGGGGCGGGGCGGGGAGGCGGAGCTGCTCGGGGCAGGGAAAGTGAAACGTAAACAGAAACATACCGAACGCATTACAATGGTACGGCTGAAATAAACATTGTACTCGGCAAAGTAAATATTGTACCCCGCACCTGCTTATCTATCTATTTATTTGTCTATTTACAAAGTCTGGAGACTGTGGAAGAATGTAAAAGATACTATATGTATTTTCGTGTATTTTCAGGCTTCCTGCGACGCGAGCTTGGCTCTCAAGCAGTGACTGAGCCACTGCAGAGCCCTTTGGTGCTGGGGCTGTTCCTCCTGGATCTGCTGCACGATGGTGCTAATGGTCTGCAGCCGATCCTCCACTTTCTCCTGCTGGTTCATGCAGGACTCTTCAGTGTGGCACAGGGCCTTGTACTTCCCTTGCCTCAGAGCCTGCAGCTGCTTCTGGCGTGCCTGGTGGGCCACAATCTCCAACAGGTTCTGAGAAAAGCAAAAGAGAAGGGGCTGTGACAGCAGGAAAAGCATGGGCAGGACTCGTGTCAGGTGCTGTGACCACCACGTTGGACCAGGGAAGGACAGTGCTGTGAATTCCCCACCATAACAGCCAAACAGCACCCCCAGCCCAGGTGTTGGAGGGGTATAGACATCACAGACCAAAACGTGCCCAGTTATTGTGTGGCTCTAACACATTCCAGCACGCCCAGCTGAGGACAGAGAGGAAGGAGGGGAAGCACAGGCTCTGTTGGCTCACGTGCTGTAGGGCAGTTCATGTGCTCACCCATCGTTTCTCGTAGTGAAGATATTCCCTGTCCAAGATGAGGCTCTCAGTCTCATCCTGGAGCTGGCACACTTCCTGCTGCTTTTCTGAAAAGTTGTCTTTGAGGGACTCTTGGATGGTCTCCAGCTCCTGCATGGTTTGGTTGCATTCATAAATGTTCTAGTAAATGGAAGAGAAGGGAATGGCAGATTTCAGTTCTCTATTCAGCTGCACTCCTGACCATACTCCCAGAGTTTGGGGGATTTTTAATGATTTTCCCTGTGCTGGCACAGGGTCACTGCTGTGCTCACTGCTGCTCTCCACAAGGCCAGCCCCAGCTGTGTGAGCTCCTGCAGACCTACTTTCCTTGCTCACCTCCTGGATTTCCCTGATCTTCTTCTTCAGGTCCTCTTTCCTGCTTTGGACGTCGCTCTTGGTGCTGTGCTTCAGCTTGCTCTGAGCCCCTGCCCGGTGTGTGATTGTCTCTCTCTGGGAAACACACGCCTCCATGGCCCGAATCAGCATCTCCTGCTGCTTCTGCAGCTGCCCATAGCGCACCTGCCGATGGCCAGGACACACCCCAGCCTCAGAATCCCCAATGTTTGCCAGTAGCACCCAGGGGAGCTGCCAGGGGGCACATCCCAGCAGCACAAACCAGACATACGGGACACGAGTGCCTGCAGGCCAGATTTGGTGCAAGTCCAAACCTGGTTTGCTGTGTGTGGATCTGGAAGGCAGAGGCCTGGATTATCAACCTGTCTACACCAATACTCAAAATGTTACTCTGAACCTCATTGGCAAGAGCAGAAGCAGAAAAGCAGAAGCATCCTGAGAATGAAGGGGATGAGCTTCTCTGCCAGGAGAGGGAACACTTCCCTAAACCAGTGATTAAAGTGATGCAATATTTAGTAATCAACACTGCACATAAATCAGGGTCACATAACCAGGTGGCAGACATACTGCAATTTAAATAGATTTCTTGGGAGTATCCAGATCCTGCTGAGGCTGGCATGGGGAATGCAGGATGTGTGGGCTGGATGTGCTCAGTTTAGTCGAGCTGCAGGGGTTTAGAGTCCCTCCCTGGGCCCTGAAGATGCCACTTCTCCAGCCTGTTTCTCATCTCCTGCCTCCTGTTTCAGCCACTCCAAGGCTAAGCACACTGGGTGGCTACCCCTCCTCAGCCCCCCTTCCCAGAGCCTCACTTGCATCCTCCGAATCTCCGTTTTCATGTCATGGATCTCGCCGTGTTCTGTCAGAGCATCTGTGGTATCCTTCATCTCTTTTGCCAGCTGGAACTTCTTCTCCCACAGCAGTATCTGATGCCTTCAGAGAAGAAAGGGGAAGGAAGGAGAAAGTTAGACCCCCAGTGACCTGCCCAGTGCAGCATTGCCAGTCACTGGCAGAGTCCCCATATGGATCTTGGCAATGTCCAGCTCACACAGGCTGGAACTGTTAAAGCCAACATCCTCCCAGCTCCTGCTGGCTCCAGAGACTGCTGAAACACCTTTCAAACACCCATCCCCTTCTCCAGGAAGGCCAGAAGCACATTTGCTGGTGCCAGGTCTGGTGATTGCAGGAGAATGGGAATGTGGACACAGTCCCACAGGACTGTGGCACTCTGGTACCTACTCTGCTTCCACCAGGCTGTTCAGGAGCCTTTCCTTCTCCTCAGTCAGCTTACTGTGCCTCTCCTGCATCTCCATGGATTCTTTTTCTGCTGCCTAGATTTGGGAAGAACAAAACAATACAGAGTTGTCAGGCTGAGAAGGTTTTCCAGGATGACTGTTTGCCTCTGATCTGCAGGGGAGGCTGAAACCTGGGACTAAGGTGCCTCAGTACCTTGAGAGACTGCACAAACTCGTTCTCTGTGACAATTCTGCCATTTTGCAGGTTCTCAACGCTGCTGTTGTTCTTGTTGATCAACGTGTTCAACTTAATCAAGTCATTTGACATGTTCTTCATGTGCCGTTCCACATCCTTCTGCTCTTTCATTTCCTGCTGAATTTCATCTGTGGGTGAACAGAAAAAGGTCTTAGAATTCCCCTGAGCACTGGGTTGAACAGAGACAAGGTGTGACAAATGGCTATCAGAGCTGGCAACACCTCAGGCAGAGCCACCCCTGTCCCACAAAATGATCCCAGCAAAAATGATTTTCCACAAGCTCAAAAACCAAAAAAAGGTTTTGAAGGAGACTCCTGTGGGAAAAAGTTGTGTTTGGCCAAGGAAAGTGCAGTCATTGCTGGGGACATTTACCTACCCACTCCTTGCAAACCTTATTTAACAAGTGTAAGAGGTGACATTGTCACTTAGGGTCCCACTGTCAGGACAGTAGGATCAGTCCTTGTAGGAATAGCCTATAGATGCAATCAGCAGCAGTGCCTGGGCTGTGGTGTTCCTGCTCACACGTGCCAGGAGCACTCTTTGGGGCAGGCCCAGCTTTCCCCACCTGTAACCCTCCCCTCCCTGTTCCCCCTTCACAGATGGACATTTCAAGGCAGAGTTGAACTTTAAGGAAACACCAACTGTCCAGGCGCAGCTTCCTCTGCTGCATGATGATGCTCTGCTTCTGCAGCGTGTCCAGGGAGGTGATCTGTTCCTCCTTCTCCTGTGTCAGCTTCATCAGCTCCTTCTGCTCACTCAGCCAGTACTTCTGCAACGTCACCGCCTCGGAGTTGCAATCTTCTATCTGCTGGTTAAGCCTGTTGATCTCAATCTCCAGTGGGCCCAGTTCTTGCCCCTGTAGAGAGCAAAGTTTGGGCTAAATCAGGCAGAAGCTTCCTGAGTTGTTTACAGCATCTGGACATTCCAAAGGCTGCAGAGGATGTGCCACAGGACTCATTTCCCCATGGGTATCCATCAGGTCTTACCCCAATAGGGCCAACCCTCAAATGACTGAAATCTCACTGCCTGCCCCATTCTCCCCTCCTCAGTGTTTGCAGACTTTTCCAACAAGATCCTATTTACTCATTGATGCCATTTGACATTTTCATCAGGTGCAGGCAGGTCCCTGAGGGATCCATGCCAGGCACACCCTCATTTCACAATTCCCTTCACTGCATTATGAACTGATAAACAGAAACACCTGCATTAACCAATGCAGCTTTTAAATCACAGTGCTGGTGCCTGAATGTTTGAACTACCCAACACTTAACACAGTTACATTGATCAGGAGCATCTGTGGCCACCACAAAGAATAAAATCAAAACTGGGACTGAAACACAAAAGTACCTACCCCTTGCTGAGAAAGAAGCATCTCCAGCTTCTTGTTGTACAGGCAGAGGATCCCTCCCTTCTTCTCAGCCAGGATCTTGGACTTGGCAATCTCATTTTCCTGGCAGGTGATCTGTTCATTCACATTTTTTATTTCCTTGTCCACCTCACAGAGTGTTTTCTGGTGAACTGTCAGCCTGCAGCTGGTATTGGTTGCATTCAGAATAATCTGGGCCACATCATTCTCAACCTTGTAAAAATGCAGCTCCTGGGAATATCAAAGAGAAAACACATCAGTGTCCCCAGCAGCCCCTTGTTGGGTTCCAATGCCACTTGTCCAGCTCAGGAGTCAGAGGACTGAGATTCTACTCCCAGCTCTGTACTACAAGCCACAAGCTACTCACGCTCTGTGTATCTTTGCTTCTCCATTAATTGCCAGGTAATACAATACCTACCTCTCCCGTACAGCTGTTGGAAAGCATTAAGGAGGCCAAACATTCCCAAAACCTTTAAGAGACCTCACTCATCCCTTCTGCAATGTCCCCCCAGCTGTCTCCAGTTACCTGCCACCAGTAGCAGGACATCACAGCATTGTCCCTTTTGCAGCCCACACACCTAACAACCAGCACAACCCTCACAGGGGTGAGAGGGGCTGGGCTCAGCTTTCTCATCCTTCTAAGTGATCCAGTTACACACTCCCAGAGAGAGAAATATAATGGATTAAAGATTGGACTGTGGGACTGATTGAACAGCTGGACTGTTCTTTGGATCTTCCTCAGAACTGAGAGCTGCCTGCATCCCATTCCATGATGAATCATATAAATAAAAGTTAGTTAAAATGAGATTACAGAAGTACCACAGGTCCACTGTTTTTCTTTAGTACATAAGAAATGCTAGTACTTTATACTAAACACTCATCATTGGCCCATTTTTTAAGCAAAGGACAGTGTGGTTTGTGTCAGGCCTTTTTGGCCAAGCTCTCTCACACACACCAGAACCCTGCAATAAGATCACAGGGAGAACCAGACTGGACAGGCAAACTCAGGAAAGCTTCAATGCACACCTGAAACCAGAGCAAAGGCACTGACAAACCCTGCTGGGCACCCAGTGGTCCTGCCCTGCCCTCCCAAGGGGGGATGCCATACCAGGTCGCTCTTCCTGCTCCGAAGCTTTTCAGCCAGCTGGGAGAAGTGCTTTGCAACTTTGCTGGATATCCTCTGGTCCTGGAGCTTGGCCACGATTTCACTCTCTAGCTGCTCGCTGGCATAAGTTCCCTTCTGTATTCCCTTCCTTATGGACAGCAGCTCATTCAGGTGAGCAGCCTGGTCCTGAAAGGTGGGAAGGCAGACACAGCATCACTACAACTGCCTGAGGAAGGGCATTCAAAAGGGATTTGTGTTCCATGGCCTGTCCTCACCATCCTGGTCCTGCTGAGGGCCTCCTCTGTCTCGTGGAGAACACGAGTGTAGGTGCCAGTCTGGACCTGCAGGGCCTCCTGCTCCTGCAGGCACTGGGCAATCAGCTTCCTTGTCACACTGGCATCGTTCTGGGAGCGGTTCAGCAGCCTGACCAGGCTCTCGTTCTTCTCCTCCTCTTTCCTGATGGACTTCCCACAGCCATGGATGTCCCCTTCCAGGGACTTGAGGTCACGTCTGTAGTTGCTGGAGGGGCAAAGAGGATGGAAAGTCATCGCAGGGATTGGTGCTGAACAGCCACCCACAAATTCCTCTTTTCAAGCATGTTATTGCAGCAACAACTGCCCAGGAAGGAGGATGTTTGTAAGGGCTCAGCTGCTGTGACAGTGCAGAGTCAGCAGGAGATGGATGGAGACATCAAGATTTAAAAGTAAATGTGTGTAGGGAAATTGATTCCTTCTTTCAGTGCTGTCCCAGCCCCCATTCCAACCAGGATGTCACCATATAAAAGCAGATTGTTTGTTCTCAGAGAATCAGTCAAGCTTTAAGGCTCATGAGCAAATAAACACTTCCTTTGCAATACAGGGAGGTTTTCCTGAACGTTTCCAAAGGCCTCACAAAACCCTGATAATGAGAGATAAACCCTTCCTGACATCCAGGTCGTTGGAGTAAGAAATGTTGCAAAGGTGAGAGAACTCTTTTAAAGGAATAAAACACGATCATAAAAACTCTAAGCAGCTTCAAGAACGCCCCACATTCTGAGGGAGAGATGTGGTTAGGATAAACAAAACAGCAACAAAGAAAGTGCTTCTCATCCTTTAAATTTATTATGTATTTCAGAGCAGGGAACTTGTTCTGCCTGACATGCCCTGCCCACACAGGGCTGAACCCACAGACTAAACCCCACTGGAATCCCTTCTAGGATCCCTCCTGCCCAAATCTGAGCTGTCCTCAGGGCCTGGTTTCGGACCATACCTCAGCAGCTCCTGAGTGACAACATAGGCCTCATCCCTCTGCTTCATTCCAGCCAAGCTGCTGTTCCAGTGCTCCATCAGCTTCTTTTTCTCCATGTTAATGGCCTGGACCTCCAGCCCAGCCTGGGAACAGAGACATGGCAGACAGGATGAATCTACACTGTGTTTAAAAAAAGATAAAAATTGTGTTACAATACAATTTTTTTTTCTTTTCCTGTTCATAATGTGCTGAGCAGGATCAGATTCACCTCCGTGGCTGGTTCATTTCTGAGCAGCCCACAGAGCACAGTTCTGCATGAAAAACTGCTGAGAAGGGCAGGAGGAAGTGATTTACAGGCACTTCTTAAGGACAAAGGAAAAGAAAAAAAAACTCCTCATTCTTCCAAACAGGAACAAACTGTGAAACTCCGTCCCACATTGTGCACAGCACGTGAGCACGGGCCAAAGGGGTCAGCCCTGCCAGGGAAATATTAACCCCAGGGGACAAGGGCCCTCCTACCTCAGTGATTGCCTGCCGGGTCACTTTTGTGTCCTCTGCCTGGGCCACAAGCTGAGCTTCAAACAGAGCAATTTGTTCCTGCAGCTGGTGGACTCTCCTTGTCAGCTGGTCCAGGAAAATGTCCTACAGAGCCAGAGCCAAACAGCCCAGGGTGAGTCACAGAACCTCAAACCTACTGTGTCCTACTAGAGTAATATCAGCTAAAAAAGGAATTAATAACAATATCAGCTAAAAAAGGAATTAATAACAATATCCGCTAAAAAAGGAATTAATAACAATATCAGCTAAAAAAGGAATTAATAACAATATCCGCTAAAAAAGGAATTTAAACTGGCAGCTGGGTTACATTGGAGTCCTACTGAAACGTTCCCATTCATGCACAAAGGGCTCGGGACTGCAGCAGGGATGACTTGCAGGAGAATGAAACCTTTGCTGACTGTTTATTACTCTAATTGCAGCAGTAAATTGATAGGTCAGCTCTGAAGCCACAGTCCCTCCTGTCAGCCCTGAGTTCACCTGTCCGGCTACTGGGAATGTCAATAATGTATATTTGAAAATCCTTTGTTAAAACCCTCCTAACCCACTGTATTTCAACAGTTTACACGGAATTCTGCAGAGCAGTACCCGTGGATTGTGTCCTGGAAGGCAGCAGAGGGAGCTCCAGCACCGACTGGCTCTGCTCGTTCCCAAAGTTCACTTTCCATTGTGAAATTCTGTGATCCAGAATCATTCTCAAGACCTGTACCCATGATATTTCTCCATTAAATACCCTCCTTCCCCCACACCCCTTCTCCTCGAGTGAAGAGTGCTTTACTGTCCTGAGCCTTGCAAACCCTCTGGGCAGTGCTGCCATCCTGGGGCAGGCAGGGCTTCTCCTCCTTTTCAGAAAAGCCTCTGGATTCACTTTTTTTTTCAGTTATTTGAGAAAAACATCCCCACTCATTTTCCATGATTCAATCACTCCAGCCTTCCTCCTGACAAGGTGGCACATCCCCAGGACTGACTGCTGGCACCTGCATTCATTTATTTCAAAGACAGCTTTTCTTGGTACCTGTTTTTTCTTCTCCACCTCAGCCCGGATCCTGTCTGCCTCAGCCCTCCTTGCTGTCTGTTTCATCAGTAAGAGCCTGTGATGCATCTCCTGGTCCATGCTCTGCACGTAGAGGAGCTCCAAGGCCAGGTTTTCAATCTGGGTCTGCATTGTAGAAACTGGGGGACAAGGGGCAAAATAGTTATAGAGGAGTTTGTTTGTAGGGACAGAGAGGTTTGTTTGTAGGGTACACCTTAAACAGAGATAAAAGAGGAAGAAATACAGAAGCTCCTGAAGCAAAATCTCTCACACATCAGGTAACCAGCCCTCCCCAGCATCCACATTTACATCAGCTCTGGAGTACAGCTCCACAACCAAAGATCCTGACAAGCAATTCCCGCACCCCCAGCTCACAGAACTCCAGGACAATCCATTAAACTTTCCAATGAGCACATTATTCCCGATTAATTATTCTGCTGCATTTTCCAATTCAGCGCTCGCCTAAATTCCAATTAATTTCTGCACACAGCCCTAGAATTGGGAAACCCTGCCAGGAGCGCCCGGGTCACCTTTCTTGCGCTCCCCCTCGGTGCTGTGACACATTTCCTTGTGAGCAGCCCTGAGGGCCTGCAGCTCCTCCTCCAGCTGCTGCCGTGCCTCTGCCGCCTGCCACCAGCGCTCGTGGCTCTTCTCCAGCTCCTCCTCCAGCTGCCCCAGCTGCTGCTGGGCCCCATAGAGGATCACCCCCAGCTCCTCCCGCTGCTCCTTGCTGCTCTTCATGGCTGTTCTCTGCAGACACGAGAGACGGAGGGCTGTGTCCCAGCAGCTTGGGCAGGAGGGGCTGTGGGGAGGTGAAGGAGGGGCTGGGTACCATTCCATGCAGGTCCAGGTTCACTTGTTCTATCTGCTTGGTGAGGTAGTTCTTCAGGGCAGCCTGGAATCTTGTCATCAGAGGCTGTAAAGGACAGTAGTAGAGCTTGTTAATATTAATACTTGTGTAAATAGATTATGAAGGAGCCTCACTGCTACGTCCCCCACCCAATAAAACAACTTATTTCTGCCACAGACTCTTGTGTGCTTATTTCAGCTACTTTAGCTATTTCAGCTGCACTCACTGCAAGTGAGAGATGGTACAGAATGGGTTTGTGCCGATGCCAAAAAGTGAGAATGTTTGAGAATCGGAAGAGCCACATCTGAGAACGCACCCTTGCTGCAAGGAGGGCTCTTCTTCTTCTTCTTCTCTTTCAGGGGCACTGCAGGGACCAGATTTACCCAGTGCACCGCTCACTTCTGAGCCAGCAGCCCTGGGTCAGCACTGAGTGGCACAGGCAGCAGTTAATACTCTGGCCAAACTGATTTTCACACATTTCACACTCAGCGCAGCTGAACAGCCACTGCTTACGGCTCACCTCACAGGTCTCAGAGAAACACGAACCCCAGCCCTGCAAAGAACAAGATTTGAAGACTCCTCACATGTTCTGGGTCCAGGACGAGCAGCTCCGTTTCTCCTTTTTTCAGCCTCGGTCTTCTCCTCTCAGGCTCCTCGGCCGCCCTCTCCCTTCCTTGGCCGCCACGGCCGCCGGGGAGCTCGGAGCCGGGCGCTGCATGGCGAGAGCTGGCTCCTGCTCCGCTCCCTGGGCCGCAGAGAAGGGAGAAGGCAAGGCACAGGGTCAGGTTTCACAGCGCCGTGCCCCTGCCTGGGTTACAGTGACCACAGAGGGACACAGCAGAGCTGTGCCACAGCCACCGGGGTACCTGGCTCGGCTGCGGGTGCTCCCGAGGGGGGGGGAGAGGCTCCTCCACCTGGGCCTGGCTGCTCCATGTCGTCCTGGGCAGGGGGACAAAGGTTGGTCACATTCTGCGTTGTCTGGGGAAGGCTCAGGGGATTTTTCATGAAACATAAACCACCTTTTCCATCTAAACCTATTTATCCCTAAAGACCTGCTCGTTTTTGTAATGGGGCATGAACAATGCAAAAGGACCGGCACAAGGGCCTGGCTCTACAGCCTGCCCTCCCAAAATGTAATTACAGTGTCCCACTGGTGCAGAGCCCAGGAACAGCCCTGCAGCCAGAGCTCTCCTCCTGCAGGGGCAGTGACTCTGTTTGCTCCTCCAGAGGAACACACTCTCCTGGTCATTGCCACTCTTCCCTGGCCTGGCACGCTGCGCAAGTGAAAAGCGGAGCAGCACGTGGCCATCTGCATTTCATTCTAATGCTGTGGTATTTTTTGCCACAGGGCGCAGGAGTTTAATTTATAAGTTTAATCTCATTTACAAAAATAGTCATCCAGCAAGCCCTGAGATCGTAAAGATCCTGACAAAACCTCTCCGCACCACTTACAGTTCCACATGCTTCGAATTCACATCTATCAAAAAAAATCCCTTACAGATTTATTAAAGAAATTCTTCCAGCCAGCACAACATGTAGCCTGATTATTCTTGTTCTTCTTCCTCTCTTTCTTTGTAAAGGACTGGGCATGGGGGAGGCACCGGGACGTGCCGGACGGTACCGGGCCGGTGGAGGAGGGAACGGGCAGTGCCGGGCTGCAGTGGAACCGGACCGGGCAGTACCGGGCAGTGCCGGGCTGCAGTGGAACCGGACCGGGCAGTACCGGTCCGTGGTGGAGGGGACGAGACGGGGACTGGGGGAGCAGTGGGGCGGTGCCGGGGCGGGATGGGATGGGATGGACAGCACGGTGCGGGCCGGCGGAGGAGCCCCGGGCGGGCAGTCCGGTCCCGTCCTATCCCATCCCAGCCCGGCTCGGCCCGGCCCGGTCCCGACTCACCCGCGGCGGCTCCGCCATGTTGCCGTTGCCAGGTAACGCATCAACACCCGCTCACGTGACCGCCCGGGCCGCACCACCGCGGCCGCGGGGGGGGCGGGGGGCTCGGGCCGCACCATCTCCGCGCGCGGGGGGGCTCGGGCCACGCTCCGTCCCCCGCCGGCCCCGGTTCCGCCCGCGGGCCCCGGTACCGGCACCGGGCGGGTCCCCCGTGCCCTCCTCGGGCCGAGCGGCGCCGGGCCGGCCGGACGGGCGGGGCCGCCGGGCGGGCACAGCCCCGCGGGCCGGTCGGAGCGGGCGGGCGGCGGCAACGGCTCCGCGCAGGGCCGGGAGCGGCGGCGGCGGCGGCTCCGAGCCCGCCCCGGGCTGGGCAGCGCCGGGAGCTGCCCCGGGCTCGTCTGTGCCGGTACGGCGGGGCCGGGCGAGGCCGGGCTGGGGGCGGCGGGGTTGGGGGGCCGGGGGATCCTGTAGCGCTGCCCCGGGACACCCGGGCCCGGCACCGGGATCCTGCCGGTACCGGGCAGCTCCGTGCTTGATCCGCTCTTTGTCCGCCCTTCCCACGGCGGAGCCCCGCGGAGGGCGGCGGCAGCGGGCGGCTGCTCCGGGACAACCGGAGCTTGCTCGGGGTTAGGATGCGACCGAGGGTCGGGATGCTGTCCGGGGATCGGTATCCTATCCGGGGATCGGTATCCTGTCCGGGGATCGGTATCCTGTCCGGGGATCGGGCTGCCGTCCGGGGGTCGGGATGCTGTCCGGGGGTCGGGGTGCTGCTTGGAGGTCGGGATGCCGTCCGGGGGTTGGGGTGCTGTCCCGGGTCGGGATCCTCTCCGGGGCTCAGGATCCTATCCAGGGGTCGGGATCCTCTCCGGGGTCAGGGTTGCTATCCGGGGGTCGGGATGCTGTCCGGGGGTCGGGATGCTGTCCGGGGGTCAGGGTTGCTATCCGGGGGTCGGGATGCTGTCCGTGGGTCAGGGTTGCTATCCGGGGGTCGGGATGCTGTCCGGGGGTCGGGGTGCTGTCCGTGGGTCAGGGTTGCTAGCCGGGGGTCGGGATGCTGTCCGGGGGTCGGGATGCTGTCCGGGGGTCAGGGTTGCTATCCGGGGGTCGGGATGCTGTCCGGGGGTCAGGGTTGCTATCCGGGGGTCAGGGTTGCTATCCGGGGGTCGGGATGCTGTCCGGGGGTCAGGGTTGCTATCCGGGGGTCGGGATGCTGTCCGGGGGTCGGGATGCTGTCCGGGGGTCGGGATGCTGTCCGGGGGTCAGGGTTGCTATCCGGGGGTCGGGATGCTGTCCGTGGGTCAGGGTTGCTATCCGGGGGTCGGGATGCCGCCGGGGGCGCTGGTGGAAATGGAAATAGTTCTTAAACTTTCTCTTCTGTTCTTTCGGTGCGGCTCCGCACAGTTTGGGGTGTTTCAATGTTTTCCTTCCTTTTGGGGAGCTGGTCTTCTCCCAGGTGAGCCCAACAGCTGCCCGAGCCCTGTTACCCGCGGGAAGGTGGGTGGAGGATCGCGGGCAGTGGTTTGAGGAGCAGGCAGGGCTGTGGGGTGCTGCGCTGCTCTCTGGGCTGCTGACACTGTGCAATGACTCGGCTGCTTCCTCTGGGAGGGAGAGCTGCCCTTTCGGGTCTCGGACTCGTCTTGCAGAGGTGCTTTGTTCTCAGCTGCTGCTGGGAATAGGAAGGAAAGGGAAAGTTCTGTATGTCCAAGTGGCAGAGCTGGTGCTGGTCTGGTGTCTGTCACGGAGAGCAGAGCAGGCAGCTCACTCACCGAGCTGGGATTGGGATCCACACTGCTGGGGTTTGAGGTGCTGCTTGCTGAGCATCGAGTCCTGAGGGTGTTACCGGGACACAGCAACAGGATGTGGGAAATAAAAAGCCATAAAAGCCTTTCCTGTGCCCGAGCAGTGCAGACAAGTGACACGAAAGGCTGGTGAATCAGCGACAGGGGGACATGTGGCACTCACAGTGCCTCAGTGACAGCGTGGGCTGTTGGTCAGTTTGGTGCTGGGGATGGGTGAGTTTTGTTTGCCCTTTGTTTGCTTTCTGTTTGCTTTCTGATGCCTGGGCAGGTGTGGCTGGGAGCAGCCAGCCCTGACACAGCATTGCCTTTCCCTTTTCATCCCTGGAGTCCCAGCCCTGCTGCCCTGTTTTTACTGCTCAGCGGAGATGTGAGTGAAGCCAGTCCCCCTGTAGTGACTGCATTTGGAATTGTGGAGATTTTGGCTGCTCCCTTCCCTCTGCCCTCGCTCTGTGAGCCAGTGCAGCTCCAGCAGGGCAGCAGTGAAACACTGCTTGGTGACCTACATAACTCTCCCCATGAGATGGGATGACTTCAGAGTGGCTCCCCATGGTAAATGCTTTGCCTTGATTTGGCTGGATCCTCTTCACCGGCTCCAGCGCAGGGAGGAGTTTGGAAAGCTTTTCTCCTTTTATTCCCAATGTTTGTAACACAAAGGGAAGGTGGTACAAGGGCTCTATGTGCCTGCAGAACAGCAGAGGTGGAGTGACCAGCTGAGGGTGGCACATCCAGCAGATACACCTGGGGCTGGAGGAGCTGGGTCCTGACTTTAGGCTCCATTCTCCATTCTCCAGGCTCCATTCTCCATTCTCCAGGCTCCATTCTCCAGGCTCCAGGTGCCATTCTCCATACTCCAGGCTCCATACTCCAGACTCCATTCTCCATACTCCAGGCTCCATTCTCCATACTCCAGGCTCCATTCTCCATACTCCAGGCTCCATACTCCAGGCTCCATTCTCCATTCTCCATACTCCAGACTCCATACTCCAGGCTCCAGGCTCCAATCTCCAGCTGTGCTGGAGACTTCCAAACCTGGCACTTGCTGTTCCCAAGAGGGGAAAGAGGCAGGGGTGGAGGAGCACTGTGCCAAGGCAAACAGGATCCTGGGGATGGCTCTGGGCAGGGAAGGGCATCCTGGGGAGCAGCAGCCGGTGCCAGGCTGGATGCTGCTGGCTGGAGCTGGACGGGCTCAGGGGAAGAGGCTCCAGGGTGATTGCAGGAATTGGCTCCCCAGCATTTCTCACTCAGCAAGCTGAGAAGTGCTGGCACCGGCTGGGAGAGCAGCCAGGGCTGTGTGAACAGGCACAGGAGCTGCAGAGGAGATTTTTAGTGGCAAGGCTTGATGTGTGGGAGAAGAAAATGTGTGTGTGCTTAATAAATATTGGCACTCAGCAAGAGCTTATCAGCTAACGCAGTGCTTCAGCTTCTGGAGAGCTGAGCTGGCTCTGCCACACTGAGAAGAATCCCCTCAGATCAGCAGATAAATATGAAGTTAATATGAAAAATGGGGTTTTTGAATGGTGCTGATTTGCTGCTGCCTGAGCCGTGGGATGGTTCCTGCTGCTTTCCCAGAGGCAGCAGCAGTTCCTGCCTCTCCCCACGACCCAGGCCCCACGGATTGTGTGTGCAGATGTTGTCCCACGTGGAGAAGGGCTGAGAATGCAGCAGACCCTGCAGATTTGGTCTCTGTGATGTGCTGCTTTGTGCTGTATGAGCTCCTGTGTTTTAGGAAGGGAAGCACTTTCCCAAGCTGAGTTTCAGGGGTTTTGGGGCTGTACCAGTAGATTAGATGACCTTCAGAGGTCCAGCCCACCATCTGGTCCCCACTGGAACTAACTGGGTATTTATTTCTGTGGCCTTTGAAACCCCAGTGTTGTAAATGGCCCCTTGGGGTTCCCTGTTCTGGTGCAGCATTGTCCCAGCTACTAGAATGACAACACTGGGTATTCCTTGCCACAGTTCAGCTGCCCTACAGCTTCTCCTGTCCTTCATCAACAACTCTTCCTTTCTTTGGCACTGACAGTTCCCATGTGTGAGGACTTTTAATACATTTCCCTCACTTTTATCTTCCCTTGGCAATCTCTCTCCCTGGCCCAGATAACTCTTGTCACCCTCCCTGAAACTGTCCTGTGACTTGCATCTGTTTTTCATTAATCCCTCAGCCAAATCTACAGAGAATTCCCTGGCCTGTGAGAACAGTGCAAGGATTGAGTTTCCTGGTGATATTTATATATCCCAGAGTGTCTGGCTACTGTCTGCAGCACTGCAGTGGTCTCTGATTTCTGGTGTGCGGCTCTTCTGCAAGGCAAGTCCAGCAGACTCAATTTCTGAGCTGGCAGGACACCCTATTCCAAACCTTTTGTGGTTTTTTTGGTTTCCCCTTCCCAGCCCTGTGTGTACCTGCAGCACCTTCCACCTGCACGTGCAGGCAGTGCTGAACAACAGGTGTTCTGCAGGATCAGAGCAGGACTTCCCTTTAAATTCCTCTGGCTTTGCAGGGAGCAGCTTTTGATCTTTACCTGTCTCTTTGTTCTCTCTGTGCCTGCTGAGGGCTCATTAAGTTGGCAGGGACGTGCTGACCCTCCCCAGCCTCCCTGGGAGCACCCAGAGAGCTGCAGCAGGACATCACAGCCCCCTTGTTCCTCAGGTGCCTCCCCAGCCCCTGTCCCCGTGTGTCCTGAGGAGCACTCCCTGGCCAGCGGCAGCAGCAGCAGCCAGCTGTGCCTCCTTCCTCCTGTGCATGCCCTGATTTCTGGGGCTCTGAGGAAGTCGCTGGCAGGGATGAAGGCCTGTGCTGCTGCAGCCATGCTGTGCTGACAGGTGACCCTGCCCAGGTGGCTCCACAGCCCTGCCCCTGCCTCCCCTGGCCCTGTTTGGGAGCAGCATGTTGTAACTCAGTGTGGGGAAGGAGAAGTTGCGCCAGAATTTACTGTCTGTTCTTGCAGGGTGCAATGAAGGGAAAGGTGATTTTTGCTCCTTAAGTGTGGTTGAGGCAGATGACTTTCTGCCAGGTGTAACCCCGAGCCTGAAACTGGATTTTGGTAATGTGGACAGGAATGAGCTGAGGGCTTGGCTGGGGTTTGGTTTTGGGGCTGAGACATGAGGATACTTGTGTCTGGTGCTAGAGGGAGACAGGAGTGTGCAGGAGTGGCAAAGGGATTCTCTCATCCTGAGGATTTGCTGGTGCAGGGCTGAGGCTGCTCCATCAAGCCCAGCAAAGGCTGAGACACAGGAGCAGCCTCTGCTGTGATTCGAGCTGACAAATGTGGCCATTGCAGTTAAACCAATAGTTTGTCCTTTAATGAAGGCTCTGTCAACAGCTTGGCAGCCTCATTTGCAGTCTCCTGCATGTCCCAATCTGTCAGAGGCAGGACAGCTATTTCCCTTCCCTGCAGCCCTCCCTCTGCACTTTGGGAGATGCCCCTTTGCCATTTCTGCCTTCTGCCCTCCTGGGCTGGCTGCATTTGCCATCCAAACCAGATTAGGAAAATCAGAGCTGTTCAACATCAGACAGTGCTTGCTTAGGCCCTTAAGTAGTTCCTCAAAAGGTGCCCCAAGGCAGGGCTTTATTTTCTGCTTGGTTTTCCTCTCCCATGCCCTGCATCCCAGCGTGGGGCTGGTCCCCAGGAGCACCCCAGGCTGAGCTCCCCAGGCCCTGGGGCGTGGCTGTGCCCGGGCTCTGCTGGGTCACACCGGCCTGGGCACAGCCAGCTGGGCCATGTAAACACAGAGGAGCAAAAGTGGGAGTTTCCTCTTCTCCTGTGGGTTTGGCAGAACAGAAACTGCCCTGGTCCTGGTGCTTCCCAGCTGGGGATGGCTGCAGAGAGCCTACAGCTGCTTTGTGTGAGACTCTCCTGCTCTTCCAACACGTCCTGGTCCATCTGCTGAATGCTTTATAGCTTGGGTGACACCTCTGGGTCCTCTGCAGAGCTCCTCATCATCAGCCCCAGCAGGCAGCACATCTCACCTGAGCACAGAGATTATTTGGGGTGAGCTGGGAATTGTGCTCCACAGTTCTGTGTAACTCTGGATGGGTGAAATGAAATGTTTGCCCTGAGTTGGTGTGCCATGCTCTGGGGATTGTGCTCCACAGTTCTGTGTAACTCTGGGTGGGTGAAATGTTTGCTCTGAGTTGGTGTGCCACGCTCTGTGTCCAGGCTCTGCCCCCCTGGTGAACACAGGGCTTTTGAGCCTCGTCTCTGGCAAGGCTCAAAAGAACCCAAACCAAACCCAAAAACAACCTCACAGAAAAAAATCCCAGCCCCGAAAACCTCAAGCACACAGACATGGCAAGCAGGGGATGGACTGGGTTTGATTGATGTTGTTTTTGGATGTGGCTGGAGCAGCTGCCCCGTGCTCAGTGCTGTGGGCTCAGCCATTTCTGTGCTGAAGGAGCCTCTGGGATCAGCTGTGGCTGTGTGACATCCCCGGGTCAGTGACACATCAGACACATCCACGGGCTGAGCTGTTCCCTCAGTGGGATTTCCGTGAGCAGCATTGCTGTTCTCCTCCTCCCACAGTAACTGTGAACGTGTGGCTTTTGCTGCCTTCATGTTTCTTCATGGCAGAGACAAATGTCCTGTACTGGAGCACCTTTGGGACACGAAGGTGATCTTACAGACCCACAGCATCGCCGGGCTCTTGCCCGAGGTGTGCGTTGATGGCAGACTCGTCCTCAGCCAGCGGGTGGCACGTGCTGAGCTGTCGTTATTTTGGTTCTCACACTGATTTTTCCTCCTTCCTGGCAGATCCTCTGAACCTGGCTCCTGGCTAGAGCTGACAGATGATGGAAACATTTCCCTGGCGATGTCTCTGGGGCGACTCCTCCGTCGAGCCTCCTCGAGAGCGTCCGACCTCCTGACGCTGACTGCCGGCGGCTCCTGCTCCCTGCTCGATGGGGACATCATCTACTCCAAGAACAATGTGTGCGTGCACCCCCCCGAGCAGCTGCAGGGCATCGGGGAGCACCACCCAGGTGATGGCAAACCCCGACCATTCTGTCTTTTTCTCTGCACCCTGGGCTGTAAGAAATGAATGGGTGCCAGTGAGGGACAGGGCAAGGCAGTTTTGTGGAAGGCTCAGGAAAGCCATCCACAAGCTGATCCATCAGCTCTTCTTTCAGTAGGAAGATTAGTGATATTGCTCCTTTCTCCTCTGGTCCAGCATGGATTTACTGGTTTAGTAAGTCCTTTTGGGCAGTCAGAAGTTGTCATGTGAGGACAGTAACTTCTGTTGCTTGTTCACATCCCTGAATTGTTCAGGAAATCCAAGTATCCTCTTGTAGCTGTCATTGCTGGTGAAGGGAAAATCCAAAAAGCCTGATTGTGGCTGCATGCACGAGAGTAAATGAGGATAAATCCCGCTCTGTCCTTTTATTCTCATCTGTTCCTGTGCTCTTTCATGTTCTCATCAAAGACCTGTGGCTCTTGGCTTAGCTTCACAAAAAGAATTATTCTCTGAGCACTGACCCTTGCTTTCCTTTTGGTGTGGGTGTCTTCTTGTTCCATTGGCTTCCCATAAATACTGTAGCCCTTCAGCTACACTGAGGTAAATATTCTTGAGAAATCAATGTTCTGCTGGCACTTGAAATTGTTTAACTAAGAAACAGTAAAACTTTTTCATGTGGGAACATATTCTATTATTTACTCTTGATTAGTAAATCTGTCCAGGAAGTCCAAGTATTTGCATGTCATTTCTGTGTTCAGTTAGGCCAGAGGGAATTCAGGCTGTTCAAAAGCTACATGCAGACTTGAAATTATTTGCAAAAACTGAATAATGCTGAGCACTCCACAATTCCTCTGACAGAATTCTGTCCTGGTAAATTAAAGGGTTTGTTTTGCCCATGTGGAGTGGCAGTGAAGCAGCAGGAATGACGGAACGGTTTGGGTTAGGGGGGATCTCCTGAAACGGGAGGATCCTGAGGAGCATTCATGCCATGGGCACCTTTCAGCAAACCAGGCTGCTCAGAGCCTCACCCAGCTTGGCCTTGGCCATTTCCAGGGATGGAGAGAGACGGGGAAGGGGAAATTTCAGGGCAATGCGGTTCCCTTACGACGACTCCACGTCCCAACCGCCGCTGCTGTGCTCTCTCTCAGGCTACCTGTGCTTGTACATGGAGAAGGACGAGCTGCTGGGCGCCACGCTGATGCTGGCCTGGGTGCCCAACTCGCGCATCCAGCGGCAGGACGAGGAGGCGCTGCGCTACGTCACCCCCGAGGGCTCCCCGGTGCGCAAGGCGCCCCGCAAGCGCGGCCGCCACGGCCCGGGCCTGGGCACCGCGTCCCCCCCGCAGCACCGGGGGGCGCCGGGCCCCGGCGGGGACTCCCAGGGGCTCCCGGTGTCCCAGCCCCCGAGGGACGGGGTGCCCTCCTCGGAGCAGGAGAAGCTGGCACAGAGCGCCCGCCCGGCCCCGCAGCCGCCCCGCAGCGACTCGGGCACCCCGTCCACCGCCAGCTCCCAGGAGGAGCCCTGCAGGTCCGAGGGCACGGAGGAGGGCCTGGACTGCAGGGAGGACGAGGGCTCCCTGGAGCTGTCTGCTGACGATGTGAGCAGGGACAGCACTTTTGACTCTGATTCTGATGCCTTCTCTTCCCCCTTCTGCCTCTCTCCCATCAGTGAAGCCCTGGGGAAAAGCAGCAGCTCCGTGTTCATGGACAGTGAAAGCAGGTGAGTGCGTCCTTCCTCTGGGTGCTGGGAGGTGCTGAAGGGGGTTGAGAAACTTCACAGTGGCATTGAGCTCAATGCCCTGTCTTGCTTCAGACTCCTATGGAGTTTAGAGGAAACTGTCAGCCAGTTCTGCTTCTGCTTAGTGAACCCTGGCCCCAAATATCACGGCTGTGTATGTCCTTTCAGGTGAACTGTCTTGAACCCTGGAAGCAGCACTGCTAAATTAAACGGGTCCTTTGTTGGCCTAATTGGCTCTGCTGAGGATCTGAGCTTGTTGCTTCTCATGCAGAGCCACATCAAAGGGCCCTGCTGACTTCCTGAGCCGTGGGCACCCCTCCAGGCCCTGTGTTGACATGAAGCCTGCTTGTGGGAGCTTGTTTTTGCTGCAGTTCAGAACGTGGTCCCACTTCAGACAGATAAACATTCATTCTTGCATGTCTAACCTGGGTATTTCAGTCAGTGCTTCCCAGTGTCACCTGCAGTAAACTCCACAGGGGGATGAGGGCACCTTGGCAAGGGAATAAGGAGCAGGAAGGCACCCATATAACTCCCTGTTTCCGTACCCAGTGGTTCTGACTCTCTGGGCCCTGCCCTGTTGCTGTGTTACTCGTTCCCATCTCAAGGAGGATGGATGTGCTGCATTCCTGAAGCACCGTGGGGATGATTTTTAGGCTACATCTCAACTTTGAAACTACACCTGAAATGAGGAGAAATGAGTTCTCCTGTGTGCATGTCAGCAATGCACAGCCTGCACTGACAGTTGAGGAGGTTCTGCCTCTATTTTGTGGTCTGATCTCAAGCCCAGAGAATGCCAGTAAGAACGACTCTTGTGAGGAAGTATTCTAATGCATTCAATTCTCTCTGGATATTTTAAAACCCCTCTGTGAGCTGATGTCAGACTTTGTATCAGCTTTGCATTCAGGATGTGCCCAGGGTTTGCTGGGCTTGAGCTGTGCAGCACCTGTGCAGTGGGGTGAGTGGTGGCTGTCCCACCCCATCCCATCCCAGTGATAAAGTCCAGCCTTTGCCAGATCAGTGGGTGAGAGAAACCCCAATGAGCAGGAGTGAAATGTGCACAGCCTGGCATCTCCTGTCCTCACGGAGGGATTGTGAAGCAAAGGAGTGTGTTATTACCCTGCTGTAGTGGTGGGAAGTGGGAAGAGTGATGGACACATTTGGAATAACACCCTGGCTGCTGAAAAGCAGGAGGCTGAGCTCATCATGGGGAAACCCCAGTCCTGGCGTGCTGTCCCAGGAATGCTGTGGGCTTGGACTGCTCCCATGCTGTCCCAGGAATGCTGTGGGCTTGGATTGTCCCACAAGAAGCTGGTGCAGGAGGGTCCCAGGCAGCGTCCAGTGAGTCAGGAGTGCTGTGGTTTAACTGTGCTGCAACACTTCTGCTCTGAGCTGCAAATAGTGTCAGGAAAGGAAGGAAATATGGTTTATTGCATCTTCTGAGCCTTGTCTGTGAATTCCTGTGGCATTTCCCTGCCCTCTGCCGGCCCTTCCTCACTGCTGCTGGAGCCCGGACAGCTCCAGCCAGGCAGAGCCGGCTCTGCACACACAGCCTGCTTGCTTCTGCTTTTTCCCTTCCTTTTTAACCCCTGTGCTGCCAGTCTGAAGCTTCACACAGTGCACGTGACACTCACAATTGGCAGCAGATTAATAAAACAGAGCTTTTGTTCTTTGGGACTTTTGACTTGAAAGGGTTTTGTCCAGTGTGTGCATTTTTGGTGCCAATTTGTTCTTCCCCATTGAGCCGCCTTCCATGGAATCTGCAGGATCTTACAAGCTGTTGAGTGGGAGATTTTGCATTGAATCCTTGGCAAAAGTCTGGTCAAAAAGCATCTCATATTTCCTGCTTTCATCTCAGCGTTTTGGAGGACGGGAGATGCTGTTTCAGAAGTCACTACAAACATGGGAACAGCTTCCTTGTTTCTTAAGGGTTTGTTTTGGTTTGGGTTTTTCTGCTGGCTGCTTCCCCTCTGAGCCAGAATTGGAGTGGGAACAAAGTTTGTGCTGCTGGCAGATTGTTTGAGCTCTCTTCCCTCCCCACCTCCCAGTCACCACCTCCTCTCTGCCAGGAGTTTCTGTTTCTGGTTATTTCCCTCTGCTCTGGGAGCTGCTGCAAAGACAGCTCTGCTCTTCCCTGTGCTTGTTGCAGAAGCTGGAGGAACGTGTTGCATTTCAGTCCAGCCAGCTTCCTGTGTGGTTGGATATCCTCAGAAATGGAGGAAGGGGTCACTGTGGAAGAGTTGGGATGCACAGGTACACTTGGATCAGATGAGAGTAGGAACTCAGCGAGCTGCTTGACAGAACTCGTGTGTGACCAGGCGTCACGAGCTGCTTGACAGAACTCGTGTGTGACCAGGAGTCACGAGTCCCATCTGCCTCTTGGAGTGTCCCCAGGGAGGTGGCCTGGCCGCCTGGGCGTGAGGGAGCCACAAACTCTGCAGGGTGTGCAGGAGGAGGGAGGGAGGTGGGCTGGGGAGCCCAGGATTGCACAACGAGTGAGGCAGTTGCAAGTCACCAACTCGCCTGGTGGAACATAAGGAAATAAAAACATGTCCATTGTTTTTTCCCCTCTTTGCCTCTCAGTTTGACAGGCTGCCAGGGGTCCCACGCGGCGATTGATGCATCCTCCTCCCATTTACACAATTCCTGGGCTGGGAGCAGTGGGAGTGTCCCAGCAGCAGCATGCACACTCCTGCTTCTCTCTTTGGACCAGCCTGGCACCTCCTGCAGGGTGCCCTCATCCCTCAGGGAAAGGTGGCCTTACTGTCCTGGGGTTTGTGTCCTTCTTAACCCTCAGTGCTCCCTGCTCGTGGTTCCTGCAGGAGGCAGCTGGTGTGGGGAATGCCTGCACTGATGGCGGCTTTGTCAGGGTGTGAGTTTCTGTGGAGAAGGAGGGATTCTGGAGATAAAATCATTCCATTCTGTCCCTTCCCTCCCCTGTCCCCACTGTTTGTTGGCTGTCAGGAAATGTTTGCCTTGTGGCCTGAAGGACACAGTTCAGGGCAGCTGCTCTCTGTGCCCAGCTCTGGCTCGCTGCTGCCTTGGGAAATTCCTCTGCTCCCATTTTCCCCAGCAGTAAATTGAAACTAAAAGGCTTTTGTTACATCCAGGCAAGCAAACAGCATCTGACACTTCTGTAATGTCCATCCACTGATGCTGCTGGAGTTATTGAACTGACCGTGACATCAGATCTATACAGTCGGTTCTGGAAGCACTTAGTGCTCTGTGAGTGGGGTTTGGTTTGGGGTGGGGTTTGTGCTGTGCCAGAGTGATCCCTGGATAGCAGGAGCTTTCATGGGTGCTCAGGAGGCTTTTCACTCCTCAATTGCTGTTACTGATAGCTCACAAGCAGTGCTGAAGAGGAGATGCACACACTGGCATTGGTTCCTTCACTCACTTCACTTTGGGATGTTGGCCAGTAGTCACAATTTGGACTGAGGAACCTCGGTGTTGGAATTGTATGAGTGGAGCTTGGGGCAACATCTGGCCCGAGGCTGGGGCTCCACGAGCAGCCCCACAGGTGCTGGGACAGAGGCCAGCAGTGCTCCCACAGCTCAGGCTGCACAGGACGGGCAGAAGCGACGTGGTCAAGGTGGAATCAATGCAGGAAGGAAGCGTCTTTCATGGACATCGATCGTTTTAGCAGGCAGTAATAAAAATAACGAAACACTGGCATAATGGAGCTGGGTGATGGTGAGTTCTCATGTTCTTCAGCAGACATGAATTCGTGTGGCAGATCGATCACAGACAGCCCAGACGAAGCTCAAGCACAGGGAAAAACTCCTCTGGCGTCGCAGCTGATGCAATTTTTACGGATGTGTTGCACATCCTGTTGTTAAGCCGCTTCCCAGGAGCTCATCAGTAAATGAGATGCTCCAGGAGCCGGTGGGAGCAGCGCAGCCGTTGCATCATCTTGTTTTGGCAGCTCACCTGAAGGGCTGAGAGCCGTTCCGACCTCTGCAGCAAAAACAGGAGGCAAAATTATAAGGGAAATGAGCTGAAATTAGAGTCAACTGGCAGGAGCTCTGGAGTCATCAAGAGATTGGGAATTCATCGCTGTTGTAACAGAAGTGATTATATTGGAACCAGGGGAATTGGTCACAGACTTCAAAATCTCCTGTAACTTCTTGCAGCATCTCAGTTTTGAATTAATTCAGCCCTGGGGAAGAGCGAGGTGGGTACCTGGTCCAGGCTTCAATTCCCCAGGACTTGCCTGAACTGGTGCCACTTATGATGTAAGACAGCGAAGCTCCTAGTTCCATTTGTACCCAAACCCGTGCCTGGGAAAAAACATCCACAAATCCTTCTTCCATCAGAGGGATAGTCCTTGATCTCTCCTGTTTGTATTGTGGGGTCAGTGTAAGCTTTCCTAAGGGAGGGGTGGTCTGTGTGGAGCTGGGCACTGGGAAGGGGAGCTGGCCTGAGCCACCAGCAGCACTGTATAATCAATTAAAATTATTCCTGGCTGCAAAGCTGAGAAGGTTGGACAGATCCAAGAGATTGCAGAGGCATACGGCTCTATCTTGCTTTATATAAATATTTGAACAGCAAGAACATTAATTATAGCAGGTTTGTTTCTTCCCTCTGTTGGGTTGCTGCCAGATTTCATTGGAAGAAAACAGTGACAGCTAACTTGGGATCGGGAATTGCAGCTGAGGGGTCCCTTTATTTGGGATGTCGAGGAGGGAGTGACAGGGGTGGTCCCCATGAGGGAGACCCCAGGGCAGGCAGCAGGAGCCAGGAGGGGACATGGAGGGTCCCCTCTGCCCCTGGGGCTCTGGGGCACCGGCCATGCTTCAGGTCTGCTCAGGATGCTGGGGAAGGCCTGAACCCCGTGGGCAGGCCCGTGGGGCTTTCTGTGGAATGTGGCTGTCGTGGCTTTTTCGTGACTGTGGGTCGCTGCCATGGCCTGTGCCTGTGACCATGGCTGTGGCCGTGACCGGTGCCCGTGACCCAGTGCCCGCGGCCATGACCGCGGCCTGTGCCTGTGACCATGGCCGTAGTTGATGCCTGTGCCCATGAACCTGGTTGATGCCCATGATCATGGCCGTGGCCGTGACCATAACCGTGGCCATGACCCATGCCCACCGCCGGTGCCTGTGACTGTGGACGTGGTCGATGCCCGTGTCCATGCCCGTGATTGTGACCCTGGCCCGTGATGGTGCCTGTGGCCCATGGCCCCTGACTGTGCCCTTGACTGTGCCCGTGACAGTGACCGTGGCTGTGGCCGTACCCATGATAGTCACCGTGACTGTGGCCCGTGGCCCGTGGCCGTGGCCTGTGACAGTGACAATAGCCGTTGTCCCGTGGCCGTTGTCCCTGACCGTGACCGTGACGGTGCCCGTGGCCGTGTCCCGATCCGGGCCCGGGGCCGTTCGGTGGCGCGGCGGGGCCGCCAGGGGGCGCGCTGTGCCCAGCGGTGCCCCCGGGACCCCCGGTGCTGCCCCCCCCACTGCCCTCAGCGCGGCCCAGGCGGGAGAGCCCGGAGCCGTGCCAAGGTTTGCGTAAAAAGGGACATAAAACCCCATCCAGTGCCATCCAGTGCCACTCCTGCCATGGCAGGGACATTAAACCCCATCCAGTGCCACCCTGCCATGGCAGGGACACCTCCACTGTCCCAGGTCCTCCCAGCCCTGTCCAGCCAGCCCTTGGGCACTGCCAGGGATCCAGGGGCAGCCACAGCTGCTCTGGGCGCCCTGTGCCAGGGCCTGCCCACCCTGCCAGGGAAGGATTCCTTCCTCATATCTAGATCTAAATCTACTCTCAGTTTGAAACCAATCCCCTCTGTCCTGGCACTCCGTCCCTTGGAAACTGACTTTCCACATTTCTTGTCAGCCCCTTCGGGCCCTGCAAGGTCACACTGAGCTCACCCCAAAGCCTCTCCTGCCCAGGTGGACAATGCCAGCTGTGCCAGCCTCTCTGAGGGCACATTGAGCTCACCCCAAAGCTCCTGCCCAGGTGAGCAATGCCAGCTGTGCCAGCCTCTCCTCCCAGCAGAGCTGCTCCATCCCTGGCATCATCCTAGAGCCCAGGTGAGCAATGCCAGCTGTGCCAGCCTCTCCTCCCAGCAGAGCTGCTCCATCCCTGGCACCATCCTGGAGCCTCCCCTGGGCTCTGCAGCAGCTCCAGCTCTGCAGGTGGGGTCTCACCTGAGGGGCACAGGGGACAATCCCTGTCCTGCTGCCCACGCTGGGCTCAGCCCAGGCTCAGGAGGGTTCTGGTTCCAGCACACACCGCCAGGGAATGACCAGCACCCCCCGGTCCTTCTCCCCAGGGCTGCTTTCACCTTTTCCCTGGATATTCTTGCATTTCTTCTGTTATTTATTTATACAATCGCAACGCCCAGAAATCTGAATGGAGAGCAGAGATAAATGGCACTGGCAGGTATCCACAGCTTTGTGAGGGAAGAATTGCGTTAAGTGAATCAAAATAAAGAGCATGTCCCCTCCAAAGCGCCACAGTATATGCAAATAAATCTGCACGGCCTCTGTCTCCTTGGCTCGGGCCTCGCAATTATCCCGGCATTAGGCATTTACAATAACTCTGGAACATGCTTTTAGGCAGCGCTCCTCTTTCCTCTCCCTTTTCTGCTACTTGAAGCAAGCCCTTCCCTTGGGAAATCCGCATTGTCTTGTGGAAACAGTGAAATCCTCCCTGGGTGGTGCCGGCTCAGCTCACGCTGGGGCAGCAGCAGGGTCCGGGCAGTTGGTTAACTTTGCCACTAAAATGTCCCCCTGAAATTCCCCGTTCGCTGCTCAGAGCCAGGAATATAAGAACAAAGGTAATCGGCAGGTCTTTCAAGGGAGCTGCGGTTTGAAGGCTTGATTATAATTAGCATAATTAGGGGAGAATTTTATTTTTGCATGGATTGAACTGAAAAGGAAAAAAAGCAAAATAATGCATTGATTTTAAAAATAAAATAAACATGGGGAAGAAAGGTCTCCTTCTCCAGACTGGAATGGGCTGAAAAGCAAACATTCTTTTTCGGGCTTTGCTGAGAAATCACTTTTTCCATCTAAGGAATTTCTTTTTTTAAAGTGTTGCATTTCGATTGATTTATTAATGAGTGTAAGCCCAGGCATGAGGTGCCCCTTCTCCGTACAGATTGCAAAAATCCACCACTGAGCTTCTGGAACATTTTCCTCCCTTGAAGTGAAGGTAACATTTGCATCCTTGAGCAGTGTCCGCTCGCTCTGAGTGATTTGTTGTGTTTGGCTGCTCGGAGCCGTGTGTGTTTTATTCCTAAGCATCAAACCACTCATTCTGTGCCTTCTCTCTCCCTGCAACAAGAAGTCACAGAGGAAACCAGAAAAACCTCACTTGGGTTTACCTGAGCAGCTACACCTGTGTGGAAGTGTCAGCTGTGAAGGCAGATTGTTCGTCTCGTAGCTGGAGCTAGATGTGTATCACATTCCAGGCTTTGGGGAAAAGAGATTAGAACACCCATTACTCCCACTACAAACTTCTGCTTGTTTTTTTGCCTTTTCCATTTACATTCAAAATAATGAACTCAAGGACTCTGGGTTTGTTTTGTTTTCCTTTTGCTTTAACTCCAGCACTGGGGGCACCCTTTGGAGGGTCTGTTTTCCTAATGCCCCCTTGCTGGCTGGAATCACTCAGCTTCCCCTCCAGCCTCCAGGGCTTGGAGGGATGAATGAGGAGCAACAAAGCCCCAGTGTGGGGAGGCTTTCACCCCTCTCGGGCATGGGGCAGGACGGTGGGTGCCCTGGCTGCTGCTGTCACCGGTGTCTGGGATGGAGATCCATGTTCTACCTGTGCCAGGTGCCGGGAAGCTCTGTTAGGGCGGGCAGGGCGCTGGGAGCACGGATCGCAGCGGCCCCGTAAAGCAGAACAAATCGGTTTGATCTTTATTTCTCAAGGACAAACCAATTACGCCCGTCAGAAGGCAGAGCTGCATAATCGGGTTCGCCGAGTCCCTCGCCGTGGTGCAGCGCTTGTTTGTCAGGCTGGCGCTGGCAGAGCTGCTGTGAATCGCCAGCCCCGTCCCTGACGCTGAACTTGCTGGCTCAGCCCAAGGTCAGAGGGGCCTGAGGAGTCCCTGAGCACGCTCTGGCCAGGGACCCTGTGCTCCGTCCGAGGGGAGGGAGGACTCCAGCGCCTGTGGATGTAAACAGCCTGTTCCTGGGCTCTTGTTAATAGCAGGAATGCGAGGAGTGACTAACAGCAATGCGCTGACTTGGACGAGCGCTTGGATCTGCTTGCCGGTGCCCTGCTTGAAAGGACACAATTATTTTTCGTGACTGTTTATTTTCCCTTTGCAGCGAGCTAAGCCAAGCAAGTTTGTCGGAGGCAGAGTGCTCCTAATTTGGTCTCCAGTGACCTCTGGCGCCGTGATTGGCAGCCCGGTGTCAGGGAGGAACTTGTGCCTGGGAGATAGAAATGAGCAGAACAAATGCCGTAGGACAGCTCGGGCTCCCCGGGGGACACGGGCTCAAAAAGGTGAAAGAAGTGCAATTACAGGAGGTTTTCGGCGCAGAAAGTTAATTAGCTACTAAATAGCATTTAGTGCCGTTCGACGTGGGGAAATTTATGTTTTGAAAGCAAACAGATCAATGGAAAGCCTGTGGAACAAGCTCTTGGAAAGTCCATGTTGACATCCGTGTACTTTGTACTGTAACAGCCTGAGTAGTTTTTCCCAGGTTTCCCCAACAAATAGGAGGAATTGTTGGATTTGTTTCCCACGTGTTTGCAGATGTATAGAAATGCTTCCACATGAGGATGCTTTGACATTTCATTTTAGAAATCCTGGCTTTCTAAATCCAGGCTATCGAACACCTTGTTCCCTGGTCACTGTGGTCAGTGGAAATCGATTTGGGTTCTCTGAGGCACAGAAACTTCAAGTTCCAAATGTTTTCAGCAAAGGGTGGCTTTAACACAGTTCTTAACGTGGTTACTCATCTGTGCTGGTGAGTGTGACAGCAGCATTCCCTGCTCTGGGTGCCACACTGTGGGAAGCTGGTGCTGTCCTGTCAGTGTCCTTCCAGCCCTGCTCTGCAGAGCAAGCAGACACATTTCAACATCTCCTTTTTAATCCTAAATTACCGATCTGGTTTCCTTTGCATGTCTTTTGTGTCACTGAATTCAGCACGTTCCAGTCTATAATATATGTATATTGTCAAGGACACTTTTTTATCAGAACAATGGATTTGGGTTCCAGATACTCAGTATTACCTTACTCTGTACAGCCACTGCTCTAAATTTTTAGGCATTTCAGGATAGCTTTGAACTTTTATTGGCAGATTATTTGTTTGAAGCTAGCTGTCTGTCTTAGCAGCCGATGCTGCCAGGAGCTGTTTCACCTTGCTGGGAAGAAGAGGAACCCAGAAGGTCAGTGCCTGTGGGGAATAGTGGAGAAACAGAGAAATGCTAACCCCTGGGGAGGAAAAGGGGCATGTAATTCCCATTACATGGATGGTCATACATTATGATGATACTCATTGTCTGTAAATGATGGTCCCAAGCCGGCGTGCAGGAATGCTGGGGCTGTGGGAGCTGTTATTAGTGACTGATGGAGAGGCAGCTCCAGCAGCAGGGCTTGGCTCTGGCAGGAGGCTCGCTGGGAATCAGGTGGTGCACGCTGACAGCTTGGGTAACTGCCACATCATGGCTGCAGCCCCTTTCTCCCTCGTAATTATATTTGTCACATCACATCGTAAAGTGAGTTATTAGGTCTTTGTTGCTGAAATTGGCTTCCCAGGTAATCAGGGCAGGTCTCTGGAACAGAAATAATAATTGGGTTCAGCTCTCTCTGCGCCGTGGGTGTGTTCCAGGGCTTTGGAACAGTGAGCTGGGTCCCAGTGCTGCAGGTTGAGTCTCACCTGAGCTCCTCAGCCGGGCGTGCGAGAGGTCCCGAGGGGTGGGAGGGGGGTGGTGGCTCCTTGGGGCTGCAGAGGCTCCAGGAATGTGGATATGGTTGGCTGCTGTAGTTGATTGTAGAGTGGAGAAAATGCATCAGCCCCTGTTGTTGCTCCCCAGCAGGAATGGGATGTGTTTTAGGACAAGAGTGGTGGGACTTGGCTGAGGGCAAAAGGCTGAAGTGGAATCACAGAATCACAGAATTGTCTGGGTTGGAAAGGCCCTCAGACATCACTGAGTCCTACCATTCCCCCAGCACTGCCAGGGCCACCACTGACCATGTCCCCAGGTGCCATCCATGGGGCTGCTAAATCCCTCCAGGGCTGGGGACTCCAGCAGTGCCCTGGGCAGCTGTGCCAATGTCTGACAGCCCTTTCCATGGAGAATTTTCCCCCATTACCAACCTGGCCCTCTTTTGGCACAACTTGAGGCTGTTTCCTTCTGTCCTGTCCCTTTTTCCCCAGGAGCAGAGCCCGACCCCTGGCTGGCTCCACTTTTCTGTCAGGGAGAGAGAAGATCCCCCCTGAGCTTCTTTTTCTCCAGGCTGAGCCCCTTTCCCAGCTCCCTCAGCCATTCCTGGTGCTCCTGCCCCTTTCCCAGCTCTGTTCCTTTCCCTGGACACGCTCCAGCCCCTCCTTGACCTCCTTGAACTGAACACATGAACATGGCTGGAGTTTCCTGACCCAGGTTTTCTAATCCTCCTTAATTTTTTCCCTGTCCCTTTTATTCCCGTGGCCCACTGCACTTGTTGTTTTGCTGACCCGTGCTGTGTACTAGCTGGTGCTCTGTTTTTCCTGGATCCCACAACCCAAAGTCTCTCTGGAATGTTCCTCCAGCTATTTGCATTGCAGTGCTTCAGCTCCTGCTTTTATGGGGTGCTCTGGGGTAAATTCCTCCAACAGATAGAATAGTCTGACAAACAATAAACTCTTCCCCTGCATTTGTCTGTCTTGAGTGCCTGGTGAGAGGACTCCCCAAACCCCACAAAATTAGCAGAGATCATACTGCTTGTTATCACTACAGAATGATCTCAATATTAAAATTTTATTTAAAAGTAGTCCAGAGATTAGAGTGTTTTCAATTCTTTTTCAATCAATATGTGCAGGAAAAAGTCATTTTAGACACAGTGTGGGTTTTTTTCCGAATTTCCCCGGTGACTCAGTGAGCACCAGCGCGAGGCACTTCTGTCTCCGCTCTGTCCTGTGAGAGTGTTTGTGTCCATTGACCCCTGTGAAGGGCAGGGAGGGCACAGGTGTCTCTTTCAGATTTCGCCCTCTGCATCAGTGAGAACGCCGGAATTTCCCCTCTCTGCTCAGCCCCGTGCTCCCTGCAAGGCTGCAGCCCTGACACGGGAGGCTGCCGTGCTGGGGATGCATGTGCGAGCTTGTCGCCGCTGCCGGATGGGAACTGCAAACATTTGTCTTGGAGAAGCATTTCCGGAGGTTCCCCCGGTGCCAGGGCTGTGCCCGGCCTCTCCTGCCCGCAGGTCTCAGCTGGTGCTGCGGCATCTGGGGCAGGTTTGGGGTTTGGAGCACAGGGAACTGCAGCTGGACACGCTGTGCTGCACTGAGGAGCCATGGAATGTCCAGCATCAAAGCCAACTCTACTGGTCACTCATTTCTTGGCACCTCTCTGGACATCTCTGCTGGTCATTTCAGATGATGTTGTTGAAGAACTGGCATTTGGACTTCTGTGACCAGGACCTGCATGATCCTCATACCAGCCCATCCTCCAACCCATTCCTTTGCCATATGGACCAGCTTCTCTTTGCAAGAGTTTTAGAAAACGGGTTGCCTCTGCTTAATCTTTGAGTTGGTTTGAGTCATCTCTTCCAGGAAAATCCTGTGTAACCAGCTGTGGCTGTTATGAAGTGTTGCTCCATAAATACCAGCTGCTCCTAGCAGGCAGTCCGGCCCAAGTGTCTTGTACCAGCACTCTTGTTACATCTGTGTTAATGTTAGATACTCCATGTTTCAGAGAGTGTTACATTTTGCCACCTTATCTGAAAGTAATGCTTGGTTTTTTATAAAGGCCAGTACAATCTTCATGGAAAAATCCCCAAGGCAGGGGATGGTGTGCCTTGGTCGATGGCATCCTGGTGTCTAACCTGGAGTGGGTTTGGATGTGTGGTGGGATCCCTATTGCCACATCCCTTCTGAGTCCTCATCCTCCAAATGGCCTCATTGTGAGTTCTGCTTTGCTGCTTTCTTTACAAAAACCGGAGCAGCAGAACGTCCCAGAGAGCCTCGAAGCTGCTCCTTTAGCTGGAGCCAACCAGCCTTGGTTTCATCCAGTGCCACAGGGGCAGGAAGGGGCTGGGGGAGCTGAGTCCCACCCTGGAGCAGGGCTGGCATGAAAATGGCCCCAGCTGGCTGGGCTGTCCAGAGCCCTGTCCCAGAGTCCCAGAGTCCCAGAATGTGCTGCCCAGGACGCTGCTCCTGGGGAAGAGGCCCCGAGCCAGGCGCGGGAGGCACACGGATGTGAAGTGCATGCTGAGTGTGTGATTTCCAGCCTTCAGTGCCCACATTGTTGGATAAGAGGATTAGAAAACACCACATAAAGTGGCCTTGCAGGGGGCTGCTTTGTACCTGCTCCGGGCCTTGTCTGGCAAACCCCAATTTCACAGCAGAGCCCATTCAGAGCCCGCGCCGAGATTGTTCACGTGCATTGGCCTTTTTACGAGCCAAGGGGTCACAGTTTCACATTCACTTCATTCCCAAAGCACTGATAGTTTTCGTTTGGGATGGGGGCTGGTGGGGACATGGGGGCTTTTTGAGTCTGAGCTCAGTTTGCATTTAAAGCTGGAGAGCTGGGGTGGATTGGGAAAGGGTTGGGTTCACTCTCTCTACTTTATGGTGGATTGAAGAGCTCAGGTGTGATTTCCCAATCCTAACTCTGCCAAGGTTCAAGATTGCAGGTGGAAGCCATTTGTCTGGAGTTTATAGACATGAATCCAGGCTTGGCATTTGTCTGGAGTTTATAGCCATGAATCCAGGAGGTGTAATGAGAAACTCAAATTCAGGAAAAACATCTTTGGATCTTAATGGTCAAAGAGGGAATTTCCCATATGAGATCTCAGGTCCATGCTGCTGTTGGAGTGTGCTCATTCCTCCTGTCCCCATCCTGGTGTGCAGTGGCTGAGCTGGACACTGAGGGCATTGCTTGAGCTTCTTCATTTTACCTTCTCAAAAGTTGGTGTTTTGAGGAGTGGTTTGGCTCTCCCCAGTTCTGCATGCAAGACTTTAGGAAAAGGAGAAAACCAGGATGCTTTTTGGGATGGTAGGGATTAATTGAAATAAAAATAATTTAGTTGGTGAATGAATGCCAGTTTCAGACCTCTGACTAAAGGTTTTTAACATGGAGCATCTGTGATTGGTGCACATACCCACAGCCTCCCGTGGCTGATGGGGTTTTTGTCCCCACGCTCTGCCCACAGGGACACGTGTGACAATCGCATGACCTGCTCCACCAGCTCTGCCTCCAGCCTGGACACCAGTGCCCAGTTCCAGGAGAGCAATGGGCAAACGAAGAGCACCAGATGGGATGAGCAGCAGAAGGTATTTGCCCTCGAGCAGGTGTGTGGTGTCTTCAGAGTAGACCTGGGACAAATGAGATCCCTTCGCCTTTTCTTCAGGTACTGGATCCTTGTGTGAGCTGTTTGTGAGCTGTGTGAGCTGTGTGAATCATGTGAATTGTGTGTGAGCTGTGTGTGAATTGTGTGTGAGCTGTATGTGAGCTCTCTGAATTGTGTGTGAGCTGTGTGTGAGCTCTGTGAATTGTGTGTGAGCTGTGTGTGAATTCTGTGTGAGCTGTTTGTGAGCTGTGTGAGCTGTGTGTGAGCTCTGTGAATTGTGTGTGAGCTGTGTGTGAATTGTGTGTGAGCTGTATGTGAGCTCTCTGAATTGTGTGTGAGCTGTGTGAATCATGTGAATTGTGTGTGAGCTGTATGTGAGCTGTGTGAATTGTGTGTGAATTGTGTGTGAGCTGTGTGTGAGCTCTGTGAATTGTGTGTGAGCTGTGCATGCTCCATGCTGGGGCTCTGGGCAGAGGTGATTTCTGCAATCCTACCTGGAAGCCTTTCCAGAACAATTGTCTCCAGGAAAGTGAGTGTCAGCCTTCCCAAGGAGAGCCTCTGAATTACAGTTACACAGTCGAAAGGATTTTATTTTTAGTAAAGTAAAGGTTGCTCTTAGCTGTCATACCATAAATGCTTCAAATAACCTGGGGATATGAAAAACATCTTTATCTGTGGTACCTTTTCTTTTGCCTGCCCCTCACCAGGCTCCTCTGGAGTCTTGCTGCTCTCAGCCTCTTCAGTTATCTTTCAAATTATTGCAAAATTTATTTCAAATAATTGCAAAAACATTTTTACTCCCTTTTTTTGCTCTCACTCCCTGTTTCTTTGGACGGAGCTGTGTGTGAGCATGTCTGCACATCCCTAGGAGCTGACTTTGTGTACTGCCTTAATGTTTCTGGGGCAGACTTCCTGTGGTTTTTTTCTCCAGGGAAGACAAATTTTAATTCCTTCATGTGAAGGAAGGGTAAAAATAGTGCTGCTACGAGGCACAAGCGGAGAAAATTGTCACTATGACCATGCCATACAATCATGAAATGTCTCAGCTGAGGTGACCCATGAGGATCAGTGAGTCCCAGGGAAATGAAGCTGCCTCTGTGCCCTGTTTGAAAGGGCAGCTTGGTGTTGCTCTGTCCCTCCCCATGTCCTGCTGCTCCCTCGTGGTGCTGGTGGCCCCTGCAGGTTGCTCTCCATTGTTCCCACAGTGATGAGGCGTGCACCTGTGGGCAGCTGGTGGTGGCGAGCAGGGAGAGCCAGTACAAGATCTTCCATTTTCACCACGGGGGCCTGGATAAACTGTGCGAGGTGTTCCAGCAGTGGAAGTACTGCACAGAGACCCAGCTCAAGGAGCAGGTACCCGAGCCAGGGGTTTCACACGTGGGTTGGTGTGTTGGAAAATGAGGCTTTGGGTTCATGGCAGCAGGTCAGGCAGGAAGCTGCCAGGTGCTGGGTGCTTAGGGTGGAAGTGCAAACTGGGCTCAAGGTGTCTCTTGGAGCTGTCTGTCTCCATCCACTCCTGTTCTACCTGTGGAATATGGGGGAACATCATCCAGAAGATTTGCTTAGTGATTTTGATGGACATGACAGGTCAGCAGTGTCCTTTAGGCACAGAAGGTGCCTGGAAATCTGCAGAGATAGGTTGGAAATGGTGTCAGAGCCTTTCATCCATCTTGTGACACATAACATTCCGTTTGGAGAATGTTTTGACAAGGCATCTTGCCATATTTTGTTCAATCTACATACAAATGTGATAAGAGCTCTTTAATTATCTGTTTAAGATATTGTATGTGCTTATTAGAAACAGTGATTTTTAAATTTCCATCCTTCCCACAGAGCCCCCCGCTGCTTTTCTTATTACGGTCGCATGGGCTCACTTTTTGCATTGAGCAACCTTTGATTTTTAAATTAAATGTCAGCTGCAGCCTTGCACTGGGATCCTGAGTGCCCTCAGAGAGCCTGGCAGCGCAGCTCCCCGCTCTCCTAACAGCAATCCCTTTGTATATGGCCAATCATATGTAATTTATTGCAGGCATTCCTGGCAGGGGCAAGTTTTGCTGTAAGCAGCATTAATTCAGTTTCAGGTCAGGGATAAGATTGAAGGAGGAATGGAAACTATTTTTTCTTTAAGATGAAGCTGTTTCGCGGTGGATTTTAATTATTCTAATCACTCTTGTTATTGTAATGGTTGGAATTAAAAAAAAAATAAAAACCAACAAAAAAGCCAACAGAACCTTCCCAAGTGCAGCTCCTCAGTGCTTAATCCTCCCTGAACCACACAGAGGTTTCGCTGCTCTGGGTTTCACACTGTGCTGCTCTCGCTGGCTCCTGTGCAGCTGTGCTTTGCTCTCCCCCTCAGCAGCTCGCAGATGAGAAAACCTGCATGCAGTTCTCCATCCGCCGGCCCAAGCTGCCCTCCTCAGAGACACACCCCGAGGAGAACTGCCAGCAGCGCCTGGACGTGGCAGCCTGGCTGCAGCACCTCAACGAGGCCGGCCAGGTGGAGGAGGAGTACAGGCTCAGGAAGGTGAGTGCAGGCTCAGGAGGGTGAGTGCAGGCTCAGGAAGGTGAGTGCAGGCTCAGGAGGGTGAGTGCAGGCTCAGGAAGGTGAGTGCAGGCTCAGGAGGGTGAGTGCAGGCTCAGGAAGGTGAGTGCAGGCTCAGGAGGGTGAGGGGCTCTCTGTGCTCTCTCCTGTGCTCAGGAGGGTGAGTGCAGGCTCAGGAAGGTGAGTGCAGGCTCAGGAAGGTGAGTGCAGGCTCAGGAGGGTGAGTGCAGGCTCAGGAAGGTGAGTGCAAGCTCAGGAAGGTGAGTGCAGGCTCAGGAGGGTGAGTGCAGGCTCAGGAGGGTGAGGGGCTCTCTGTGCTCTCTCCTGTGCTCAGGAAGGTGAGTGCAGGCTCAGGAGGGTGAGTGCAGGCTCAGGAAGGTGAGTGCAGGCTCAGGAAGGTGAGTGCAGGCTCAGGAGGAGGAGTGCAGGCTCAGGAAGGTGAGTGCAGGCTCAAGAAGGTGAGTACAGGCTCAGGAAGGTGAGGGGCTCTCTGTGCTCTCTCCTGTGCTCAGGAAGGTGAGTGCAGGCTCAGGAGGGTGAGGGACTCTCTGTGCTCTCTCCTGTGCTCAGGAAGGTGAGTGCAGGCTCAGGAGGGTGAGTGCAGGCTCAGGAAGGTGAGTACAGGCTCAGGAGGGTGAGTACAGGCTCAGGAAGGTGAGGGGCTCTCTGTGCTCTCTCCTGTGCTCAGGAAGGTGAGTGCAGGCTCAGGAAGGTGAGTGCAGGCTCAGGAGGGTGAGTGCAGGCTCAGGAAGGTGAGTGCAGGCTCAGGAAGGTGAGTGCAGGCTCAGGAAGGTGAGTGCAGGCTCAGGAAGGTGAGTGCAGGCTCAGGAGGAGGAGTGCAGGCTCAGGAGGCTGAGTGCAGGCTCAGGAGGGTGAGGGGCTCTCTGTGCTCTCTCCTGTGCTCAGGAAGGTGAGTGCAGGCTCAGGAAGGTGAGTGCAGGCTCAGGAGGGTGAGTGCAGGCTCAGGAAGGTGAGTGCAGGCTCAGGAGGGTGAGTGCAGGCTCAGGAAGGTGAGTGCAGGCTCAGGAGGGTGAGGGGCTCTCTGTGCTCTCTCCTGTGCTGAGTGTGGGTCCCCAGGGGAGCTGTAGGAGTTTGTGATCCTGCCAGGGACAAGAGCTGGGCTTTTGGGAGGATGGAGACCTGAGTAAAGCCTTGGCTGTGGGACTGGATTCCCACCTGGGCATGTTCCTGCATCACCTGCTCTAGGTGACCCTGCCTTTGCACTGGATATCTCCAGAGTCCCTCCAGCCCTAACAATTCTGTGATTCTGTGGTGGGGGAGCATTTCTCTGACAGAGGAGCTGTCCCACCTCTGCTGCCAGTTGGAATCAATAAACCAAAGTGCCCAGTGCCTGCTGTGTTTGCAGCATGTGTGACCAAGGCACAGAGAGCACTGGAGATTGCTCAAAGAGCTGAGATGGTTGGAATAGCTGAGATTGCATCAACTGAGGTTGCATGAACTGAGATTGCTGTATGAAATAACAGGGCTGAGGGGAACACAGGCCCAGGCTCTGAGACAGAAGTTTGCAGTGCAGTGCAGTCTCCAGGATTTGGGATTAAGCCGTGACATGAGAACGACACGTTAATCATAGAGCCTCTCCGGGGGTGGTTATTGACATTGAAATGAGCCTGATTTGTGTCTGGTCTGGGAATAGAGGGCCAGCACTTTCCCTCTAAACATGTGCAAATTGCAGGAGCTTGAATCAAGGCGTCACTTGTCAGGAAAGAGCTGCAGAGGCACCAAAGCACAGCAGCGGGCAGTTGCCTGTTGCTGTTTCTGGGAATGCTGTAACTGTACCAGCCATAACTTTTGCTCCTTCTTCCAGGCCATTTTCTTTGGTGGAATTGATTTTTCCATCCGTGGGGAGGTGTGGCCCTTCCTGCTGCACTACTACAGCTACGAGTCCACCTCTGAGGAGAGAGAGGCACTGAGGCTGCAGAAGAGGAAAGAATACTTTGAGATCCAGGAGAAAAGGTAACAGACCATCACCATCCTCCCCTGCTCATCTTCCTTGGGCTGGGCTCACAGTGACACCTCAGTCTCTGCATCCTTTGCATGAGGAGAGGCTGGAGTAGAAGAGTGGGAGGGATGGGGAAGGAGGTGCTGGGCACTGCTGAGGCTCTGGAGCCAACGCCACAGAGCTCAGACATTTCCTTACCTGGGTTTTGGGAGCAGCCCTGTCAGAACCACACAGGGAAACACCTCACAGTCAAGGCTTGGGTTAGAACACTGATAGTGAAATTGGGATCTTATATTTATTTATGAATAAAACATGCATTAAAAAAGGGGATGAGAAGGGTTATGTAGTTCCAGAAGGTTGGTAATGCAAGAATTGTGTGTTGTTAAATGAGGTGGGTACACTGAAACTGGAGGGGCACAGTACTGTTGATAATCAGGAGACAATCAAACCAGAGTGCTGAGTTCTGGTGTGCTGAGTTCCAAGGGGCAGTGGAGAACAGAGTCTGATGCTTCTGAAGTGTTTATTGCAGCGAACACATCATGTCACCCTGTTTATAACCCAGGAGGCTCCTTCCAGTAATCCCCTGGGACAGACAATCCACTGTTCTGGGCAGACCTGCTGGTCTGTTATTCAGGTGCTGAGGAAACTCGGTACAGGAATAGTTTTTCTCTGCAAACTAAGACTGAAATGAGGCTTTTTGTTTCACTGTGGCAATCACATTCCTGTCGTGGCTGCCCTGTGCTGTTGCTGTGTTGTTCCCAGGCTGTCCATGAGTCCAGATGAGCAGAAGGATTTCTGGCGCCAGGTGCAGTTCACGGTGGACAAGGACGTCGTGAGGACCGACCGCAGCAACCAGTTCTTCCGAGGGGAGGGCAACCCGAACGTGGAGACCATGAGGTGGAGTGGCTGATTCCAGTCTCCTAACAACCGTGTCCTGCTCCCTGTTCCCAGCCCAGGCTGCCTGGGAGTGCTGCACAGCACCCACCGTGTCTCTGCAGCCACGGGGTGGAACAGCAGGGCCTTCCCCAGTGCTCCCACTGCTGCTGCAGCTCCCTTCTCTGCCCTGTAACCCTGCTGCCATCCCTGAGCTTCCCTGCACACACAGGCACAGCAAAGGTGCTGAGGTAGGGCTGTGGGCTTGTGTCTATGGTTCTCCTGGTGGGGAGAGGACAAGCACACCAGAGTCTGCTCCATGACAGTGTGACTTGTAAAGGTGTGACCCCAAAAGAGCTGGTTTTCATCCAACAGCATGGCTTGGAGTTTTATGGATGTGTTGGGCATCATCTCTCCTTTGCCATGGACCATTCATTTCTATCCTCCTATCTTTTAAAATTCTCATTTATTTTCTGTTCATATTTTGCTGTCTGTGAATGCCAAACCTTTTCCTGAAGTCTATGCCACATGGGGTTTGCAGTTGGGTTTCCCTGTCTGTGTTACAGCACCTCACATGAGGCCCTGTGTCCCTGAGATGATGCTGTCACCTGCCCTCACCTGTCCCCTCTGCATTTGTGTCTCTGCTCCAGGAGGATCTTGCTGAACTATGCAGTGTTTAACCCAGCCATTGGCTACTCCCAGGGCATGTCTGACCTGGTTGCCCCACTCCTGGCAGAGGTCCTGGACGAGTCTGATACCTTCTGGTGCTTTGTTGGATTGATGCAGAACACGATCTTCATCAGCTCCCCCCGGGACGAGGACATGGAGAAGCAGCTGGTGAGGCTGAGTGCTGGGCTCCCTTCAGCCCTGGCATGGCTTCTCCTCTCCCCAGGTCCTGGGCTAGGGGGTCCAGCATGCCAAATCACACTCCAGAGCCACTGCACCCTTGGGGTGATCCTTGGGGTTCCCGTGTGCAGGGACTTTGGTGATCCTTGTGGGTCAGGATTTTCTGTGATTCTATGGAAATACCTGGTGGGTAGAATTGATGCTGACTCGCTCCAGAGGCGGTTACATCCCTCCTTCTGGTGGAATGGCAGCTGAGAGAGAAGGGCTGTCCAGCTCTGCAGCTCTGCAGCTCCTGGGGTGCTGAGGATGCCTCAGCCCCAATGTCCCTTGCTGTCCCTTGCAGCTGTACCTGCGCGAGCTGCTGCGGCTGATGCACCCGCGCTTCCACCAGCACCTGTGTGCCCTGGGGGAGGACGGGCTGCAGATGCTCTTCTGCCACCGCTGGATCCTGCTCTGCTTCAAGAGGGAGTTCCCCGAGGCCGAGGCGCTGCGCATGTGGGAGGCCTGCTGGGCTCACTACCAGGTGAGGCACATCCTGGCTCAGTGCTCAGCCCCGGCTCTGGGGCTGTCCACAAAGGCTCTTCACAGCAAAGCAGCCAAAACAAGTCGGGTCTGGGATTATGGCAGAGGTTTTTCTGTGTGGCAGGAGGATGGAGCCCTGCTTGCCTCTCCTCCTTGGGGATGTCTGGGCTTCACGGGGAGGTGTTTCAGGAAATGCTGAACACCCGCCTCTGAAGTTCAGGCTTCTCTTACACAGCTGGGAAATGTTTTCCCAAAAATCTCCGGTGGGGTGCAAACACTGGTGCAGAGCTTGCTGCTGTGCTGTGAAGGAAAGAGGCTTTGGCTCAGCTGTGGCTCAGAAGTCCCCAGTAACTCGCATTGTCAGTACTGGGCAGAACTGAAGGGAGCAAAATCTCTCACCAAGGAGCTGCCTGTGGAGGGTGGGAGGTGAAGCCAGAGCTCTGCCTCCACCTGCTGTACAGCAGCCCCTGTGTTTGCTCCCGTTGCAGACAGACTATTTCCACCTCTTCATCTGCGTGGCCATCGTGGTGATTTACGGGGACGACGTCATTGAGCAGCAGCTGCCCACTGACCAGATGCTGCTGCATTTCAGCAACCTGGCCATGCACATGAACGGGGAGCTCGTACTCAGGAAGGTAAATGACCAACTGGCAGTGATTGGGGCCATGGGGTGAGCTGTGGTGTGTGTGTGCCAGCCCCTGTGACCTGCCACTGTCCTCAGGGTCCCGGGTAACCCCCAGGTGTTTGGCAGGACACACCTTTGCTGAAGGCCAGGCAGCCAAACAGGAGGATGGGGTGGGATGGGATGAGATGGGATGGGATGGGAGGCCACCCCAGCCCTGCGTGTTGGTCCCTGCTGAGGGATGAGGGTGACTTTTGGTGTTGGTCCCTGGTGAGGGGTGATTTTGGTGTTGGTCCCTGCTGAGGGATGAGGGTGACTTTTGGTGCTGGTCCCTGGTGAGGGATGAGGGGTGACCTTTGGTGCTGGTCCCTGGTGAGGGATGAGGGGTGACTTTTCCCTGTCTGTCCCTCCAGGCCAGGAGTCTGCTGTACCAGTTCCACCTGCTGCCGCGCATCCCCTGCAGCCTGCACGACCTCTGCAAGCTGTGTGGGACAGGCATGTGGGACAGTGGCTTCATCCCCGCCGTGGAGTGCTCTGGGCACCACCCAGAGTCCGAGAGCTGCCCCTACGGGGGGCTGGTGGAAGAGTCTTCTCCTGCAGCAGGAAGTGAAGGCAAGAAGGGCCTGAGGACACGGGATGTCTTTGCCTTCCGAAAATAGCGGAGAGGAACAGGGTGCGACGGAAGGGAAGGGAAGGGAAGGGCAGGAAGGATGTGCACAGGGAAAATGTCAAAGAAAGAAATGGAGGAATGGCTTGTCAAGGCTCCTGAGAAGACTGGAAGGTGTGCAGTGGAGGAGGAGTTCATTTGCTCTGTAGGGGAAGTTACGTTGCGTGGGTGATGGAACCTGAGAGAAAGGCATCGACCCAGGAACTGTGTTTGGATTTGATTTTGTTAGAAACAAGCTTTTCTAGGTTTTAACAAGGAGTTTTTATTCTGCCTCTGGGACTGGACTGGTTAGCAACCAGAACTTTCTTACCTGCTGGTGGGAAATGAGAGCACTCCAGGGATCCAAGGCCACCCAGAAGTGTTGGTGGGCAGGTGGCAGGAGCAGGGCCAAGGCCACTGTCCCCTCACCCAGAGCACACCTCTCTGCTTCAACCAAACACGCAGCTTCGTGGCTTCCTTTTAAAGCCATTAAAGCCATTTTAATTATAATCTGCCAAAAATAAAACTGCAGAGCGTTGGGATTGCAGGGCAGGTGTCTGCTTTGTCAGCAAGCAAGGACCGGTCACCTCAAAGTCTTGTCTCTGACCTTTTCTGGTTTTATAGGATACACTGACTGGCATGATTTTATTCCAGTTCTATAGAAAATGGACTGCCCCAGGTCTCAGAGCACAGCTGCCCAAAAGACACTGCCCAAAGTTCCCTTCTCCATGAGATATTGGGAAGGAATTCTTCCCTGGGAGGGAGGTGAGGCCCTGGCACAGAGTGCCCAGAGCCTCCTGCTGCCCCTGGATCCCTGGAAGTGTCCAAGGAATGGAATAACCTGGGATAGGGGAAGGTGTCCCTGCCATGGCAGGGGGAGGAATGGGATGAGCTTTAAGGTCCCTCCCAACCCACACAATTCTGTGATTCTCTGACATTACAGCAAAGCTGTTTCTTTATGGTGACAGCTGCAGACTTTAATACTTTGGTCTGTTGTTTCCAGTATGTTTCCCATTGTGTTTCCTTTGGCTCTCCTCAATTACTGAATATTTACTGTCCTTGCCTGTCACTGCCACAGCCTGTGGCACAAACAGCCCGTGTGGGTTTTAGGCCCTTCACTCAGTGCCAGGGGTGCTGCCAGTCCCACATCCCAAAGTGAAAATGAAACTTGCCTTGTGGCAGTGGTGTTTGCTGAGCTCTGTCTGACAAAGGCTTCCCTCGGGGTGTTTTTGGAAGGACAGTGTTTCTCCCCATGCCTGCTGTAAATTTTGACAGCCAGAAGCAGAGCTGGGGCCTGGAGCCCTGTTGCCAAAGGTTCTTACCAAACCCTCCATAGGCATGTCCTGAGCCAGCATTTGTGCCAAACGGAGCCAGGGGAGCACTTTCCTTGTGGAGGGGGGGAAAGGAGCCGAGGTGGCAGCGGGCTGTGCCTCCCTGCATCCCTCTGCAGCCCTCGTGCATCCTCTGCAGCCCTCGTGGCTGTCCTGCCCCTGGCACTCCTTTGCAGCCCTCCCTGGCTGTCCTGCCCTGGCACTGCTGTCCCCACATTGCTGTCCTGGGCAGCTCAGTCCCAGCCCTGCCTCTCAGGAGTTCTGTTCCCTCAGCAGCACATGGGGAACCACGGGCAGAGCTGGGTGGGTTCCTGCACCTGACAAGCACATTTCTCTCAGAATGCTTGAGCAAATCCTTACCCAGAGCTGTCCTGGAGCCCGTTCCTGCTGGGCAGGGAAGCAGCACCAGCCAAGAGCAGAGAATGGAAGGAGCCCTGACCCACTGAGGGCAGCGTCCCAGGGGCTGCCTGGTGAGTGGCACAAGGACAGCTCAGCTCCTGGTTTGTGTGCCTTCAGTCCAGAGGATGGAATCCTTGCCCTGGATGGAAACCCCTGGGAATGGCACAGCTCTGGGCTGGCCTGGCTGCAGGGCACTGAGGCTGCAGGGCTGGGCTGGCCTTGGCCAAGGGACTCTCCTGTGAGGGCTGGGGCTGCTCCCTTCTGGGCAGGGAGCTCGTGGAGATTTGTGTTTCAGTGACAATAAAAGTTGGTGTGAGGCTTCTGTGTGTCCATTGCTGTGCAGGCTGGGGACAGCAGACACTGTCCCCCAGCTTGAGCTGCCCCTCAGGGACGTGCTGGGTGCCAGGGCCGCATTGCTGTGCCCAGGCTCTGCTCCTGGGCACCTGTGGTAGCACTCCATGGCTCCATCCACGTGGAGGCTCCAAGTGGCAGTGCCTGAATTCGGGTCAGAAAAGGCACACGGCAGAAAATGCCAGAAACATCTTGGTGGCACAGGGACAGGTGCCAGCTCCCCGGGGGGACAGCAGGAGGCAGACACTGCCTTGTGCCACCTGCCAGACCCCTGTGGCACAGGGGCACAGCCCCTCCCGGCCCCCCCACTCCCTGCCCTGGGCTGGAGGCACCACAAACCCCTCCCAGAAGGGCCAGGGCTGCTTTTGCTGCAGCACTCGTTCCCAGCCAGTAAAAGACAATAGGAAGAGATGAAGTAGATAATTTGGAGCGTTATTTTTCCACTATTAAAATGTCATTCAGCAATGTGGAAATCACTCAGGATTCGTTTAGTTAAAGACTCTGCACTGCAGCTTTCCAGCATGGGGAATGAGCTGGGTTCTGTTCGAGGCAGGGCTTGGCTCTGGGTGGGCATCCTTGGCACCATTTGCCACCCTTGGCCACTCTGCCATGCCTGGTGTCCCCTGGGTGTCCCAGGAGACCTCAGGTGTGTGTCCCTGTGCTCTCCACTGAGCTCCCCGTGCCCCTGGCACACACTGAGCCCACTGTGCCCTGGCTGGGGACACAAAGGGATGGAGCTGGTCCCCAAGGGCCAGCAGTGCTCTCATCCCAGTGACCCAGTTCCAGTCTCAGCCTGTCCATTGCCTTGCGATGCCTTCATTTAGCTCAGGCTGGAGCTCCACAACCCTCTAAGCTTGTCTGGGGGGACACAGGGTCAGTGAAGCCAACCTGGATAGCCTGGGACAGCACTGGGAGCAACCTTGGGATTTCCCTGCAGTGCAAGGATGGCAATGAGCCTCACACTGGATAGGGCAGTGCATTCCAAAGGTCCCTCTGATCCATCCCCGAGACCTCCCTTTGTGACACTCTTTGCCATCTGAAAAACCCCCAGGAAACAAGAAATCAGCCAGGCTCTGTTCCCTGCAGAGGGGAAAGGGGTGCCAGGAGCAGGGACCCTCACGTGGCGTCTCCCCAGCGCTGCCCTGAGCGTGGCATTAGCCCAGAGAGCCCAGAATAGCCCCTGGCAGGGTAAATAGTCCCTGTAAGCCTCTTTAGGCCAGCCCTGAGCTGCCACATCCTCCTGCCTGCCGGGGGAAGGGAGCAGGGAGGAACCCACGGCGCCTCCTCTGTCCTGTGCTCTGTAATCCCTGCGGGACCCCGGTCTGGAGCCCTGGGAGGGGAGAGCAGAGCACCACAGACACCTCGAGAGGAGGCCGGGCTGGGCACAGCGCACCTGGGCGCTGGGCACAGGGGCACACGGGGTCACAGAGCTGGCACGGCCCGGGCTGTCCCACGGGAGGGGTCAATGGGGCAGCATCGTCTGTCCTTGGCACTGAGCCCCGAGCACACAGCAGTGGCCAAACTGCCCCTGGAGCTCACTGCGCTGGGGAAATTGTCACCTGGGGTGGAGGGGCCTGGTGGCACATCCCAGGCCTGGGTGTGTTGGGGTTTGGCTCTTGTCACAGGACACTGCCTGTCAAATGCGAAATTACAGCTGACAGGAGCAAAGAGACTCACCTGAGTTATTGTAAGCACCAAAGAATTTCAAACCCAACGTAGCCTGTCCTCCCGGGTGGCTGATTAATCCAGGGTGGCCGATTAAGCCTGGATGGCTGATTAATGCCGGGTGGCTCTGCTTGGGCCACGAGAACAGACCTGTCCGGCTGGCTGGAGCTCAGGGGCACCTCCTGCCCCGGGCACCGGCCCTGCCCCGCCCCAGGGGCACCTCCTGCCCCGGGCACCGGCCCTGCCCCGCCCCAGGCTGGCGCTCAGGGCTCTGCAGCCCTTTCCTGGGCTCCTTTACACACAAACACAGCCCGCCGTGAGCTTTCGGGGCTCCTGGAGGAAAAGCAGAGGCTGGGGCAGCCCCGGCAGAGCCCAGCGGGAGCTGTGCCAGCCATGCCAGCTCGGACTCGCCCTGGGAGCCGCTGGAGCTGCTCACCCTGAGGCCAGGAGCGGGGAGGGGAGAGCCCTGGTGCTGCTGCAGGGGTGGGGAGAGCCCTGCTGCTGCTGCTGCTGCTGCTGCTGCATGGGTGGAGGAAGCCCTGCTGCAGCTACACAGAGCTCAGCCCCACACCCAGTCCTTCCCAAAACTACAGCAGTGAGCACAGACACAGCTCAGGCATCCCACAAGGGCACCTGGTGCCAGCCAGACCTTGAGCGGTGCCTTTGCCACCCCTGAGGGTTCCTTGGCAACCCCAGCTCCCCAATGCCCATATCCAGGTCCCTCTGAGTTCAAGCTCAGGCCCTGCCCAAGCTCCTGCCCCGTGTGGCAAAGCAGCAGCAGGAGAAGGAGCAGCCCAAGGACTCTTCCTGGGATTTTTGATTTTGTTTGGCTCGGGGTTTGTCTTTCAGAAACCACAAACAAGTTCAGCTTCTTCTGTCTGAGCCAGGGAGGTGCCCAGTGATGGGGATGTGCCAAAGTCCTCTGTGCTCTCCAGAGCTCTGCAGGGGAGAACGGGGCTGTCCCAGAGCCCAGGGACACGGCAAACACCCGGCACGGTGACCCCAACCCTGCCTGACCCCGAGCAGAGCCTGGGCTGTGATGGGGGCAGAGAGCTCTGGGGCTGAGATGGAGCCTTTGGGGCTGAGATGGGGGCAGAGAGCTCTGGGGCTGAGATGGAGCCTTTGGGGCTGTGATGGAGCCTTTGGGGCTGAGATGGAGCCTTTGGGGCTGTGATGGAGCCTTTGGGGCTGAGATGGAGCCTTTGGGGCTGAGATGGAGCCTTTGGGGCTGGGATGGAGCCTTTGGGGCTGAGATGGAGCCTTTGGGGCTGTGATGGAGCCTTTGGGGCTGAGATGGAGCCTTTGGGGCTGGGATGGAGCCTTTGGGGCTGAGATGGAGCCTTTGGGGCTGTGATGGAGCCTTTGGGGCTGAGATGGGGGCAGAGAGTTCTGGGGCTGAGATAGAGCCTTTGGGGCTGTGATGGAGGCAGGGAGCTTTGGGGCTGGGATGGAGACAGAGAGCTTTGGTGCTCAAGGCAGCTGCCAGGAGGGGCTGCCCGGCCCAAATCGGCTCCAACAGCCGGGTCCCGGTTTCAGGAACCCAGTTCCACATATTGCATGTGAGGCTGGGCGGTGAGAAGCTTCCAGCCGTGGCCGCAATCCCTGCAAAGAGCCCAAAGAGCAGCTACCGTTCAGAGGTGACCAAACTGCCCATTCCGATGCCCACAGCACCGGGAACACCGGGAAAGAGCTGCTGCCCCTGCCCGGGGATCGAGAGCAGCTCAGACAGCAGGGGCTGGGCACATCCCGGGGGTCGGGAACGGCTCGGCACGGCCTGGGCACATCCCGGGGATGGGGAATGGCACGGCCTGGGCACATCCCGGGCTCCGGGGCAGCCACGGCAGCACCACCCGGCCGGGATGGGCCCGGGGTGCCAGGAGAGCCGGGGCACCCAGCCGGGCACCCAGCCGGGATCTGGGTGCCCTCCTGCAGCTGTGGGTGCCCCGGCCGGGGTCACAGCCACCCTGGCTGCGGCTGCACGGAGCCCGCGCTCAGGCGGGCAGGAAAGGGTTAAGGCGCCGCCGGAGCGGGATGAGAGCAGGGAATTCAGCTGCTGACGCAGGTAGGATCTGCCGCGCATCCCCGCGCAGACACAGCAGCGTCACCGCAGCTCCAGAGCGGCTCCGGAGCCCTCCGAGAGCGGGGAGTGGGCGGCAGAGGCAGCACGGGCAGGGGGCACAGCGGGGCCCTCCTGGGCTGCCACCTCCCCATGGCACCGCCAGGGTCACCCGGGATGCCCAGCCCTGTGCCACGGCCCGGCCCAGCCCCTCTCCAGCAAACTGCGGCTGGGAGGAGGCTCCGAGCTCCAGGATGAGCTCCAGGATGAGCTCCAGGATGAGCTCCAGGATGCTCATGGGCGCCACGGAGCTCTGGGGCACAGCCCTGTCGGGACAGTGGCACTGCAGGGCACCGAGGAGGCTCCACACGGGTCAATCTCTGCTCCTGAGTGATTCCTTGGCAGCTTTTGGATGATAAAAAGCCTCGGAACAAGCAGGGCTGGAATAGGCGACACACAGAAAGAGACAGTCAGGGAGGGGACAGAGCCCCGTGGAAAGTGAGGGACAGAGAGGAGGACACGGCCCCCAGATCTGGAGCAAGGCCTGACCTCGGCAGAGCTGGGAGGGTTCCCGAGAGCCCTTGGGATGGGGAGGCTCCCCTGCCAAAGGACCATTCCCTGTGCAGTGCATCAGTGCTGGCACCTGGGGCTGGGCAGTGGCTGGAGCAGGGCCATGGGTCTGGGGACACCGGGGCCAGGAGCAGGGCCTGGCAGGGACACCGGGGACAGGAGCAGGGCCTGGCAGGGACTCCTTGCACCGAGCCACGTGTGCCACCCTCCAGCAGCCGCTGGGAAGCCAGGCCCGATGGAAATGTAATGGGATAATCGATGGCCCATTGTTGCTCGGCTTAATTTAGCTGCTCGGGCAGGGAATGAGCAGGGTGGATGTACAGGGAATGAGCAGGGTGAACGTTCAGGGATTGAGCACAGTGAACGTTCAGGGAATGAGCAGAGTGGATGTACAGGGAATGAGCACAGTGAACGTACAGGGAATGAGCAGGGTGGATGTACAGGGAATGAGCACAGTGAACGTTCAGGGAATGAGCACAGTGAACGTTCAGGGAATGAGCAGAGTGGATGTACAGGGAATGAGCAGAGTGGATGTACAGGGATTGAGCACAGTGAACGTTCAGGGAATGAGCACAGTGAACGTTCAGGGAATGAGCAGGGTGGATGTACAGGGAATGAGCAGAGTGGATATACAGGGATTGAGCACAGTGAACGTTCAGGGAATGAGCAGAGTGGATGTACAGGGAATGAGCACAGTGAACGTTCAGGGAATGAGCAGAGTGGATGTACAGGGAATGAGCAGAGTGAACGTTCAGGGAATGAGCACAGTGAACGTACAGGGAATGAGCAGAGTGGATGTACAGGGATTGAGCACAGTGAACGTTCAGGGAATGAGCAGAGTGGATGTACAGGGATTGAGCACAGTGAACGTTCAGGGAATGAGCAGAGTGGATGTACAGGGATTGAGCACAGTGAACGTTCAGGGATTGAGCACAGTGAACGTTCAGGGAATGAGCAGAGTAAGCAGGAGTGTACGTATGTGAATGTACGTAAGCAGGAGCCGGGGCAGGAGATGAATCAGCCCTGCAGCATCCCCTGTGGCACAGGGGACAGGATGGGCACAGGCTGAGCCCCCAGACCCCATGGCTGTGTCCCAGGGCATGGGGAGGTGCCATTAAAGGAGATTTACTTTGCTTTGTCTGAAATGGCTGCACTGGTCTCAGTGTTACACACCTGCATTGCCAAAACTGCCTTGGAAGCTGCAGCAGGAGCAGGGAAGGTGCTGGGTGTGCTGGGACAGAAGCTGAGTGCTGGGGAGGGCACAGCTGGGGAAGGGCACAGGCACTGCCAGGGCTCAGGGAGGGCACAGCTGGGGAAGGGCACAGGCACTGCCAGGGCTCAGGGAGGGCACAGGTACTGCAGGACCAGCCAGTGCTCCCTGAGCTGGGCGAGCCCCGGCCATGCCCAGCAGGACCAGCCGTGCCCCCCGGGCTGAGGGAGCCCTGGCAGTGCCCAGCGGGACCAGCCGTGCCCAGCAGGACCAGCCGTGCCCCCAGGCTCTGCTCACGGGGCAGGGGCTGCCTGGCCCTTCCCGAGGGCCGGTGGCACACGCACTGGGCAGCGATGGCTGGTCAGAGCCAGTGCCCGCTGCCAAGCCAGGCATGGGTGTCCAGCTGGGATGGGTGCCCAGCCCCGGTGCCCGGTGCTGGTTGCCGGTAGCCGCTCCCGGTTTGCCCCCGCACACGGCGATGCCCGGGGCCGGTGCCAGCGCCCTCCCCACGCTGCCTTTTATGGCCCTGCTGCAGGCACAGCCCAAACATGGCTGTGGGAACGGGGCTGGAGCCTCCCCGGGGCCGGGCCTGCACCGGGAAGGTGCCACAGCCACCCCCAGCCCGGGCAGCCGTGCAGAGCCCCAGGAACCAGTGAGAGCGGCAATCCCGGCTGCCCGGGCACGGCACCAGCACCACCCTGGCACAGGAGACACCTCTGCTCCCTCAGCAGTGCCAGCGCCCGTAGGATGGGCACCCCTGGCTGGGATGGGCACCCCTGGGATGGCACCACTGGGATGGCAACCCTGGATGGGCACCCCTGGGATGGGCACCCCTGGATGGGCACCCCTGGGATGGGCACCCCAGCCTCGTGCCCGGCGCCAGGGCAGCTGCAGGGGGGTGGCAGAGCCAGGGCACGCGCTGGGCACTGAAGGAGCCAGCTCAGGAAGCACAGCAGCATCTCTGTGCTGCCCAAGAGACAGCTGGAGTTCCCAGAACCTGCTCAGCATCCCCGGGGGAAAGCAGGCAGCGAGCAGCAGCCTAAAAATAGCTGCCCTGGGCACACGCAGCCGCCTGAGAGAAGGGGAAGTGAGAAGGAAGATGGGCTGCAGCTTTCCAAGGAGCAGAGCAGCCCCCAGCCCTGCTCTGCAGCCATCCCCACGGTGAGCTGCAGTGCCTGCACCTGAGCATGCAGCAGCAGGGTCGGGCAGGGCACCAGGGAGCCCAGGACAGGCCCCTGTGGGATGGCACCGCTGCGCCAGGCAGGAGCAGGGCAGCGCCTTGGAGTCCCTCACTAAAGGGTTGGCACCATTCAACCAAATGCAGCGGCGCAGGGAAGGGCAGAGGTTGGAGGAGCCAGTCCAACCAGTCAGAGCCCAGTTGTGCCTCCCAGTTGTGCTCACTCAGCACCTGGGGCTGTTCCCAGGCACGCACACCCGGCGTGAGCAGAGCTCAGCACTGCCCAGGGCCTGCGCAACGGCCAGGGGCTCACACACCATCAGCCTCGGGCTCACGGGGATCCACAGGCCGTGGAAATGCCCTGCAGGCCCCAGGCTGAGCTTCCTGCAGCAGCACAGAGCGCTGGGCTGGGCCGTGCGGGGCGCTGGATCGCCCCAGTCACAGAATCGGTGCCCAAACCCCGCGGATCAGCAGGAGCAGGGACACGGAGCAGCCCCCACAGGGCCCCGGATCGCAGCTGCGCCCTGCAGGGACCAGCAGCGTCCTTCCTCTGGGCAGAGCATCCATTTATCCTCCCGGGCAGGGCATCCACGTCCCCGGGGGTTTAGCGCAGCTCCCTGGGGTCGCACTAAGCAGCTTTGGGGCACAGAGATCCGGGGACGGCACAGCACGTGGACAGCGCGGCCAGGAAACCCTTGTGGAAGCCTTGGGAACGTAAATACTCGGTCTAATCCTCGCAGGGGATGAGGAGCCGGGGCTGCCGGGGCGGGCGGAAGGAAGGAGGGGAGGGAGCTGAGCTGAGCCTCGGCTCAGGTGCAGGGGTGGAGAGCGCCCGACCGCAGAGCCGAGCGCTTCCTCCCCCTCACACCCAGCCCTGAGCGCGGCGGGGCTCGGCCGGGAGCGCCTCTGGCACACGGGGCTGGCTGGGCACCGGGCACCGGGCACCGGCACAGGCCAGCAGCACCGGAGGGAGCGGGGCTCGTTCCCGGCCAGCAGCACTCACAGCTCTGGGAATGCACAGCCTGAACACAGCAAAGCTGCCCAACCCAAGCCGGAGGAGCTGGGCTGCACCCGGCTGGGCTGGGCTGGGCTCTGGGGGCTGCAATCCCCTTTGCTGGGCTCAGCACAGCCCCTGCCCTGGGGGCTGCAATCCCCTTTGCTGACCACAGGTACAAGTGGCCCCGGGTCCCTGCAGGCTCAGCAGGAGGAGCAGCCAAGGAGCACCTGAGGAGTTTCAGCCGTGCTGGGGACACACGTACACACAGATCCGGTTCTGATGCAGAAAATCCCATAATCACCCTCAGCTGCCAAGGAACAGCATCAGCTCCGGCGGTGAGAGGGGGAAGAGCTCCAAGGGCCTCTCCAGGGCTGATCTGAGGAGGATGCTGAGGAAGGGGCAGGGCACGACGGGGCTGAGGGGGTACCAGGCTCCTGCAGTGCCTGGGGAAGGGATTCCCGTCTCCCTCTGCCCCAGGAGGTGGGAATGCTTCCCAGCACTCTCTGCCTGCCGTCTCAGCCCTGCTCTGAGGGTGTGGGGCAGGCAGGCCCTGCTCCCCCAGCTGCGTGCTCAGAGCCCCGTGCTGTCACAGCCAGGGACAGAGGGACCCCAGCGCCTCTTCCTCCTGAATTTCTCCCGACTTGCCTGGCTCTAAGAAGATTAAAGACAGATGGTCTCTGAGGCTCCCTCAGTGGCACCCATGGCTGAGGCTGTGGGGGGAAGGCAGGGCAGAGGAGAGCCCTGGGGAAGGGGGGTCCGTGCCCAGGGATGGAGCATCCTGGCACCTGCTCTGGGTGCTGCCCTCCCTGTCTGTGCTTGCTGCAGATGTGCAGAGCAGGGCTGCCTCCTTCCTCTGGGGCTGCCTCATTCCTGGTGAGCTCCAGTGGTGAGGGAGCCCAGCCATGCTCCCACAGCAGCTGCTCTGAGTACCACTGCCCTGTGCCCACAGCAGCTGCCCTGGGTACCACTGCCCCGTGCCCGCTGTGCCAGCAGCTACACAGAAACTGCTCCGCTGGGCTGTGTTAAACTGCTGTGCAAGCACCCTGTGTGCTCCTGCAGGTGCCTCCTTCCTGAGGATTCTGCTCACAACCTCTCTGGCTCGTGCTGGAGGCAGCACCACAAAAAGGAGTTCACCTAACAGGGCCCTGCGTGCAGCAGCAGCAGCAGGCACTGTGGAGCCATTGAAATTTCCACGTGATGACCCAGTTCAGGGTGGTTTTGCCGCTGGATTTTCCCACTGCTGCTGCCTCTGGGTGGGTGGTGGCAGCTGCAGACCTTGCTGCTGTGCTGGGTTTTAAGGCCACCACACTGACAGCCCTAGTCCACGGTGCTTCCCCATGCATCACAAATCCTGGGCGCTCGGTGTCTGAGGATGCCGTGTGTGCTTCGTGGCACTGGGTGCTTCACTGAGAGCTTAGAGGGTGAGCAGTTTCCCAAAGGGGTTTTTGTGCTGCCTGTTACACTGGGGGCAGGGCACGTGTCACTTCAGCTGCTGCAGTGAAGGTGGTGGGGATGCTCGGGGGGGTTTTGTGCATTTGTTGGAGCAAATTCCAGCCCAGCTGCCAGGCTGGACTCTTCCCTCGCCATTCTGAGGCAGCAGTCCCTGAGCTTCCCCACAGCAGCACAGGGCTGAGCTGCAAGGCAGAGGGGCAGCCTGTATTTAGAAGGACACAATAATTGCAAGTCAGATTTGCTTGTTCAATACTCTATTGACAGATTTGCCTTGGCAACCTGGAACAGGGTTTCATTGTTCACATGTACTTCATGGCATCCTATTGATTGGGTGGGTGGGTTCAGGTTTTTGTGGATTTGCTGGTTTTGTTGTCTCCTTTTCCAAGCCTACCTACTCATCCTTTCTCCAGCACAGCGTTCACCTCAGCAAGGGCTGTGTCATAATCCGTTTTTCAGACTGGCCACAACTTCCAGTGCGAGGCAGAGCTGACAAAGGCAGAAGGGCAAATCCTGGAGCCCAGCTGGCCGAGGCTGAGGGCGGCCAGGTAGGGATGAATGGGGCCAGCGCCCTCCCCCTGCTCCAAGGACGTGGCAAAGTCGGTGCCTGGCCCCGGCCGAGAGTGGCCTTGAAGGGAACGCTGCAACTATTCATGAATTAACTTTCTGTTATTATTTGGTGCTCGGGGAGCTCCCGGCTCTGCAGACCCAGCAGGAACCCCCGGCCTTGCTGGGGCAGAGGGGAGGAGGAGGTGAGCACCCAAACTGCAGCCGTGGAGCTGGGGGATTACAGCTGGGAAAGAATTGCTGGTTTGAATTGCTAATAATGATACAGACTAATGAGCAACATCAGAAATGATGGCATGTGCAATCAGTGCTGCTTGATGGCAAACACAGAGCGGGGCTGCAGGAGCTGCTGGGGTGAGGGAACAGGAGCATCCTTCAGAGGGGCAGCACCCACCCCAGGCAGGGCACTGCCATGGACCTGGCTCTGCCTCCGGGGGAAAAACTTTATAAATAATGATGGAAAGAGTAACCACAGACAGACATCAGCTCTGGGTACACGGAGGGAACATGGCCAGCGAGTGTTGGAGGGGAAATCACCTTGGTGGGTTCCCAGCAGCCGTGGGAAGCCCATCTGCCCCTGGCTGCTGGAGGTTTTGTCTCAGAGCTGCACCCCAGCAGCCCCACGGGGATCAGGCACACGCGGGATGGAGCGCCCAGCACCGACTGCTGATGCTCGGCAGAGAAAGAACCACCCGAGTTCCTGGCCAGGTGTGTGGTGAAGGGCAGGGATGTGTCCGTGCCCCGTCCCTGCCCGATCCACCAGCAAGGAACCGCCCGGGGCCGCCCCGCTGCTCTGCCGGCTCCAAAGGCAGCGCTTGGCTCCGGCTCCTTTTGCTGGAATCCCTTTCCTTGCCTCATCCCTGCGATATGCCCCAGCCAGTCAGCACGAGGCAACAGTTGGAAATGCTTCCCACTTTCCTTATTTAGGCTGTTTTATGTGGTTCAAATAAGGTGTCCTCTTTGGGCCTGACAGAGAGAAAGATGTATCAGTTCATGAACTGCTGCTGCGTGAGCAAGGTAAAAGACAGAAAATCACCACCATTACCATCATTATTGTGAATCATGTGCAATCAGCCCCGTAACAGAAAGCAGATGAAGATCCTACAGGAACCCGAAGGACGGGAGCTGCTGCTGAGCCACGGGAGCCAGGGGCCAGGCAGTGATTAAAATGCTTTTAATATTGGTTTTCAGTGTTGTTTCACTTTATATACACACACACACACACACACACACACACACATATATTATATTTCATCAACAGTCTCTTGTATTGCTCCTGAGACAGCTTCTAAAAGATGCCAAGGATGTCTGGTCACACATTTAATTTTTTTTCTTTTTTTTTTTTTTTTTAATTTATATTTTTATCTATGCAGCCAGCCAAACTCTGCCCTCCTCATCGCCTGTTCCCGACTGAGTCCCGGGCAGAGCAGAGCTCTCTCATCCAGCCGGGATCCGGAGCTGGACGTGCTCTGCAGCTTACCCAGGCTGGGGAGGAATCGCACCAAACCGTGCTCGTCCCTGGGCATTCAGTTTTATTGCGAGCATTAGCGGTTTGTCTCCTCTGGCAACAGGAGAAGCTGGAAATGTCAAAGGGGAGGGTTAACAAACTCCGCTGGCATAAATTTCAATGAATGTATGTTTCTTAGGAAAACCGCTAAGTTAAAAAAAAAAAAAATTAAATCTTCCTGTGTGTGTTTTCCTTGGGCTGCTGTTCACAATGGATAATAATTCTTACATTAAGCCCCTTCGGCCCTCCAGGGAAATCAAAATTGTAATATCAGTTTGCTTTTTATTGGCTCGGCTCTGCGATCGCGGCGGCTGCGTCTTTGTTAGGGGCTGCGGCGCGGTGACATTCAGCGGTGCCTCCCGGTGCGTCCCCTCCGGTACCGCCGGGCCCGGGTACGGCCCCGGGGGCGCGGCTGATGCCGGCCGGGGCCGCGATCACCGGGCTGGCACCGAGCCGGGGCAACGAGAACGTCCCGGCTGCCGGGGGCGCTGCCCGACCCCGGCCAAGGAGCCGCTCGGGGCCCCGGTGCCGTTCGAGCTCGGCCCCGCCGCTCCCGGCGAAAGTTGCGGGAACCCCGCGGGGATCGATCGGCCCGTCCGAGGCCCGGCAGAGCCCGGGGGGACAAGGGGGACGGCGGCACCGAGACCCCACGGCAGCCCCAGGGACCGCCCCGTTGTCAGCGGGCGCGGAGGCTCCGGTTCCCCCGGGGTGCCGGCCCCGGCACACAGCCGGGCACCTGCGAGGAGCGAGCCCCGGGAGGGGTCGGGGGCTCCTCGCCCCCCGGGTGTCACCCACGCGTGTCCGCGGCCCCACGGTCCGGCCCGGGGCTGCGGTGCCGGCGGGAGGCCCGGAGCTGCGGGGCTGCACGGGGCTCACACCGGGACGGGCCCGGCCCCGCTCCACCTGTCCGGGACAAGGTTCCTCCCGCTCCGGCACCGCCACGCTCCCCGAGCAGCCCGGGCGGCCCCGCGGCAGCCGCGGACACGCGTGTGCTCCCCGGGAGCCGCTCCACGAGCACCGAGTGCGCGGAGCCGCCCGCACCGCGCTCCCCGTGCGCGGCTTCCGGCGCCGGGCGGAGAAAGCGCCGCCACCTGCCCCGGGCCGGGCCCGCTGCCGCCACCGCCGGCCGTCCCCGGGCGGGCGCCCCACGGCCGCGGGACCCGCGAGCAGCGCGGCCGGAGCTTCCCCGCGGGCTCGGGCCCCACGGGCCGTGCCGGGGGTGGGCGCCGCCGCTCCCCGGGCCCGGGGCACCGCGCGACGTGGCGCGGCGCGGAGCCCTCCCGAGCGCCCGTCCCGCCGCGCATCCCCGGTGGGACCCTCCGGCCGAGCCCGCTCCCCCGGGCCGCGGGTCGCGCACCTGCCCCGCGGGCTGCGCCGCCCCCGGCAGCCCCGTGGGGCCGTGCTGAGTCACGCGTGGGGCGGGAGCCGGGCCGCCCGCGCCCCCCTCCCCGCGCCGCCGTGCCCGGCCCCCGCCCGCCCCCTCCCCGCCTCGCTCCCCGGCAGGGCTGCGCCAATCCCCCGGCCCCGCCGCTGACGGGCAGCCGGGCCCGGGAGGCGCCGCCTCCCTGACGTCTCGCTCCGGGATTTGCACGGTTGCGGTGCCGCCGCTCAGTGTCTGTCGGGCCGGCGGCGGGAGCTGCCGGAGCCCGAGCCCAGCTCGGCTGCAGCGCGGCCCGGCCCGGCCCCTCCCGGCTGCGGGATGGAGCTGCCGGCGGTGGGCGAGCACGTCTTCGCGGTGGAGAGCATCGAGAAGAAGCGGATCCGAAAGGTGCGGGGGGCGGCGGCGGCGGGGGGCGGCGGGGCCCGGGGGCGCCGGGGGTGGCGGTTCCCGCTGACGCCGTGTCTTTGCCTCCCGCGCCGCTCAGGGTAGAGTCGAGTACCTGGTGAAATGGAGGGGATGGTCGCCCAAGTGAGTACCGGCGCCGGGCGGGGATGGGGCCGGGGATGGGGCTCCGAGAAGGGCCCCGGCCGGGGCGGCGAGCGGGCGGCGAGAGGCGGCGGCGGGGCCCGGCGGTGACGGCGGCGGGAGCCGAGCAGGCGGCGGCTGATGTGCACCAGAAAATGGCTCCTTCCCCCTTTCCCTCCTCGGGAGCCGGGCTCCATATTGCAGAACCGAGCGGGGAGGGGGGGGCAGGAAGGGGGGAGAAAGCGGGAATAACCGCAAAAATGGTCCGCGTCGCCCCGCAGCCCCGAGAGCCGCTGCCGAGGCGGGGGCAGCACCGGCACCGGAGCGAGCGCGGTCGCTGCGGAGCGTTCGGGGTTCGCATGACAGTGCGGGCGGGGGGGCGCGGGGGGGTCCGGGACGCCGCGGCCGGGTCCCTCCTCCGCCCCGCGGCCGCTTTCCTGGGTCCGGGAAAGGGGATTTGGAAAATTTCATCATGACATGCCTGGAATTCCTCCGGAATAATAACTGCGCTAAATAAACAGTACCGTCCCCGCGGCCCCCCCCGCCCATCCCCCTCCCCGGGACCCCGGCCCCACACCCCGCTGCCGCCGGGCCCGGTGCTGCGGGGCGGCTCTGCCCGGGACCCCGGCCCCACCGGCAGGGCCCCGCGGTGACGGCCGCTCTCCTCCCCTCTCTAAGATATAACACGTGGGAGCCGGAGGAGAACATCCTGGACCCCCGGCTGCTCATCGCCTTCCAGAACAGGTGAGCGGCCCAGGTGGGGCGGCGCGGGAGGGGCGGCGGGACCCCCGCTCGGGCCGCTCCCGCAATTGCAGATGCGTCACGGAGCCGGGGGCCGCGGCGGGGGCGGGCCGGGCCGGGCGGGGGGCGCGGCCCCGGCGGGGCGGGCGGTGCGGGGCCACCGGGCGACGCCTCCGGGTCAAGGTCCCCACGCCGCGGTGCCCCCCTTGCCGTGCCCCCCCACGCCGCGCCTCGCTCCTTCTCCCCGGGATTTGATGCCGCGACTCGAGGAGGCGGCGCTGCTGCTGCTGCGCTTGGACGGGCTTCGGCTTTTTTTTTTTTTTTTTCTTTTTGCCTTTTTTTTTTTTTTTTTTAAGCCTTTTTAATTTTTTTTTTCTCTTTCCGCGCATTTATTTCCTGGAGTGTTTTGGCGCAAACTGCGAACTTCAGCCCCTCCCCACAGCGGGGAGGCAGCAGCGGGGAAGGCGCCTGCTGCTTGCACAGGATGCCCCGGCCCGCTGCCACCTGCGGGCCCCGGTCCCCTCCCGCTGTCCCCTCCCTGCTCCCCACAGGGTCACCGCCACCGCGGGAGCTGCCGTGCGGGACGGGGCGGTGGCTCCGGGGGTCCGCGTGCCGCCCTGGGGCTCACCGTGACGCTGTGTTCCCGCAGGGAGCGGCAGGAGCAGCTGATGGGATACCGCAAGCGGGGGCCCAAGCCGAAGCCGCTGGTCGTGCAGGTAACGCGCGGGCCCAGCCCCAGCCCCGCGGGGTCCCCGGGGAGCCGCTTGCAGCGGGTTTCATCATGCTCGGGATGAGCCTGCGCGCAGCGCCCCGGGGACCCCCAGCGCTGAGCTCAGCGGGTGCCCCGGCCCCCCTGCCCTCCCCTCCCCTCCGCGCTGCAGAGCCGCCGTGCCCGTGCCCGGCTGGCATTAGCACGCTGCTCGCGGGCTCGGCAGCCGCGGTCCCGCTCGGCCCCCGTTCCCAGACAGCTGATTGAAGGGGGCTTTTCTTCTTTTCATTGCTTCATTAATCTGGAGCAATGCACAGCCTCTAAGTTGGAGTGGGCTGGGGCCGCCTGCTCGAGGACGCGGTGCCCCGGGATGCAACATCCTGTAAGGAGAGCGGCCCGAGGGGCGGGGGCCGTGCCGGAGCCTGCAGCACCTGCCGCAGCTCCGGCCCCCGGCGGCCAGCAGCCCCCGGCCGGGCTCTCCGGCCCCCTCTGAGCGCGGCTCTCGGTTTTGCCTTGCAGCTCCCATCCTTCGCCCGCCGCTCCAACATCCTCACGGGGCTGCAGGAGCCGGCCGTGGACACCAGGCCCAAGCTGGAGCTCGGCTCCTCTGGCAAGAGTCAGCAGCACCAGTATGAGCTCAACAGCAAGAAGCACCACCAGTACCAGCCCAACGGCAAGGAGAGCGCCATGAAGCACCAGTCCCACAGCAAAGGGAAGTATTACTACCAGCTCAACAGCAAGAAGCACCACCACTACCAGCCCGACCCCAAGATGTACGAGCCCCATTACCAGCCCAGCAGCAAGGAGCCGCAGGGCCAGGCCTGCTTGGACAATAACAAGGCCCCCCTGGTCGCCCACCCGGACAAGTGGGCTCACGGCCCGGCCAAAAACTTGCTGGGCCCGGTCAAGAACCTCACAGCAGAGAGCAAAAACGGAGCTGAGAAGAACCTGTCCAGCGGCACCGGGCCGCCCCCCCGGGACAGGGTGACCAGCAACGGCCTTGGGGGAAAGATGAAGATCGTGAAGAACAAAAACAAGAACGGGCGCATTGTGATTGTGATGAGCAAGTACATGGAGAACGGCATGCAGGCGGTGAAGATCAAGTCTGGGGAGGCTCCCCGGAAGCGGGCTGCGGAGGAGAGGACTCCTAAGAAGGGTGGGGAGGAGAAGGTGGAGGCTTGGAGAAAGCCAGGGGAGGACAGGGTGGTGGGCAGCAACGCCCAGAGCAAAGCGGAGGGCGAGAGCCGGCAGCCCCCGGCGGAGCTGGAGGAAGGTGCCCAAAAGACTCCCTTGGCCAAGGAGCCGCCCCTTCCCCCGGCGGAGCAGCCCCTGCAGCTCACCACCAAGCCGGACCTGGTGCCCTGGTCGCTGAGCCCCGTGTGCGAGCACAGCCCTTCCTCCATGGGACTGAACCTGTCGAGCGGCAGCTCGCGGAAGCGCTGCCTGTCGGAGCCGCACGCCGAGCGGGAGCCGGGCAAGAAGCGCCTGACGTCCCGCAGCATCAGCGCCCCCACCTGCCTCAGCCCCCCGCGGCCCGAGCCGCCCGCCCCGCCCGAGGTCATCCTGCTCGACTCGGACCTGGACGAGCCCATAGACTTGCGCTGCGTGAAGCCGCGGCCGGAGGGCGAGCTGGCCCTGGCCGAGGTGAAGCCGGAGCCGCCGCCGCCGCCGCCGCCGGCCGAGGAGGCGGCCCCGGAGCCTCCGCAGCCCCAGGAGGCCGCAGAGGAGGAGGAGGAGGCCGAGTCCCTGCAGGAGTTCAAGCCCTTCTTTGGGAATATAATTATCACAGATGTGACCGCGAACTGCCTGACCGTGACCTTCAAGGAGTACGTGACGGTGTGAGCCGGGCTCCCCGTGGGAGCTGCCCGCCCGCCCGGGGCCGCCGGCCCCACCGCCTCCCTGCCGGTGCTGGTGCCCCTGCCCCGGAGCCCCGTGCCCCCGGACGGCCGAGCCCGCCGTGCCCTGCCAGGGGACGCCGGGACAGGGCCAGGCACGGTGGCCGTCCCTGCCGCGGGGGGGACCTCGCTGCTCCCGGCCCGCAGCTGGGGCTGCTCCAGGACCTGCAGGCAGTGGGACGCAAAGGATGGGACCCGCCAGTTACTCAGAGTTATAGTATTATATTTTAACAGTGCTAACTTGTCAAGTGATTCTTGCTCCCGTTTGTACGTGGTGTTCTTGAAATGTATTGTTTGAGCTGAAAGCTGGTCGCTCCCTGGCCACGCTAATATATTTATTTGTAGGTATTTATATAATGAAATATAAAGCCTAGATTTATGGAGTCCCTAGATCACCTTATAAACTATATCAAACGACTATTTTCTGTTCTCCTTTTTAACCATTGAGCATTTGTTAGTCTTGGTCCCCTGTCCTCCCCACGACCCGCAGGACCATCCCGTATATATTTTTTGATACTGTACACATGTGGTGTTTCTATGTGCAAAAAAAAAAATCGTTATCTAAAGCTAAACGAGCTATTATAGAAATTGCTGCTATTAGAAATGTCTAAACTATAAGCTTCCAATTATTAATTGCTTGAATGTAAATATTAAATGGAGATGTTGAAAGTGCATTTGATGTTCTGCAGCTAGTGTAGATCGGAGCGCAAAGCCCAGCTGCTGCGAGCTGCCAGCGGCGCATCCTGGTCTGAGGGCTGTGTCACAGGGGAAGAAATGTATCATGCAATCATGGCAAAGGACTATAAACCTTTACAAAAACTACTGGGATTTGGAGTGCATTTGTTACAGCATTACGGGTGGCAGGTCCCTGTGTGGGCCTGCTGCAGCTGGGCTGCCCCAGAGCAGGTTAAAATGTTTACTCAGAGGTGCAGTGTTTTGAATATAACTCAGTTTTCACGCCCAGAGTGTTGTGCCCACAGTGCTGAGGGCACCCTGAGTGCAAGGGTGGGCAGCAGGAGCCAGAGGTGTGGTGCTTCCCTCTGGCAGGGCTGGGGAGGTCTGTGATTCTGCGATGGGAACCTGAGAAAGCTGAGGAGGCTGGGCAGGTGGCACAGTGATGGGCGATGGCTGCCATCCCAGCAGTGCCATCCCAGGGCTGGGGAGGGTCACAGTTGGGTAAGGAGCTGAATGTCTCCAGAAAGGCAGATGGTCCAAATTCCACCAAGAAAGCTGCAGCTGTGTCTGAACAGATTAATCATTGCTGGAGCATGCTGGAAATACAGTGCAGGGCTCATTCGCTGTGAGAGGGGTTACAGAGTGGTGGCTGAGACACAGTGCTCAGTCTCTGTTCCCCCAGTGACCCCTGTCACCTCCCCAGACAGAGCTGAGTGCCTGGGCAGTGCCACCCTCCCGACCCAGTGCTGGCAAAACTGGCTCTGCTGCCAGCAAAACTGGCTCTGCTGCCAGCCTGGCTCCTCTTGGGCTTTTGGTCAGAGTCGAGGTCTCCTCCAGCAGAGGTCTTGGTTGAAATATTGTTGGAGGCACGTTGATGTGTGTGGATCAGAGCCACGAGCTTGTGAGAAGCAATTTGAGTTGGTTCGGATAAGGAGGAGCCTGCAGTGATAGCTGAGCCATGGTGAGGGTGAGGGACAGCCCTGTGTCCTGCTGTCAGTGTCTCTCTGTCTCTCTGTCCAGCCATGGCACAGTGCTGCTCCCACAGCACAAATCGCCTTCCATCTTGTGTTGCCCACTCTGGGCCTCCCAGGTGCCATTTCAGTTATTAAAAACTCCAAACCCATCTTGGTAATTGTGCCTTTGCAAAGCTGAGGCTGCTGTGGTGTCTGTGGGGAGGTGGGACAGCGCCCAGCCAGGTGTGGGTCACAGCAGGAACCCATGTGTGCCATTCAACCCAGGCCTTGCCAGCAGCCATGCCAGAGCTGGAGCACTTTTCCAGTGCAGTTTGGGTTGAATTGGTGGAAAAGTGACCACTGGGTGTGTGGATGCTATTTCCCAGCTGCAGCAGAGGAGGCTTGTGCCCAAGTGGGGCAATGCCTGTGGGCATTGCTGCAGCTGCAGGATTTGCTCAGGCTGAGGTGGGAATGGCACTGGGGAGGTGCTCCATGGGCAGGGACAGTACTGACAGCTCAGTTCTGCCCTGGTTTGGTTGGTGTTGGTGCTCCAAAGCCAAAGGACCCTTGGGCAGTGCTCACCTGCCTGCACAGAGGCCCCAGAGCTGGTGGTTGGTGCACCCAGGGCATGTGGAAATGGTGAGCTCTGATTGAAATCAACCTTTGCCTGATAGCTGTGCTGAATGTTAAGAGGATTTTAATCAACGCTGTGTGTCACCAGAGCTCAGTGGGTGACGTGCTGAGGGTGCTGGAGAGGCGGTGTCGGGGCAGGTGCTGGTGAACCCCATCCTGCACCAGGGATGGGGTGGTGGGGAGAGTTTCCCTGCCATCCCAGGCTCCAGGATCAGAGCATCCCGTCAGAAATGATGCGTTTCCCTTGATTAATTAAGCTAATGGTTATCTGAAAACAAAAATGGCATGGAAGAGGAGACGCATGCTCAGAATGCAAAATGTGATTTATGAAAGGGGAAGTGCGGCTCAACAGCCAGCCAGGGGAGCCGGAGCAGGAGCGGGGCCGTGGGGCAGGGCGGCTGCCGGGCACAGCTCGCTCCTCACCACACAAAGGTGCATGAAACCAGCGGGGCTTCTCACAAACAAACAGCACGTTGTGTCTTTGAACCGTGGGCCTGCAGGCTCCGGGCCAGAGCCCGGGCATCGCTGCTGCCACGGCGAGCTGGCTCGGCAGCTTCCCTTCCCTTCCCTTCCCTTCCCTTCCCTTCCCTTCCCTTCCCTTCCCTTCCCTTCCCTTCCCTTCCCTTCCCTTCCCTTCCCTTCCCTTCCCTTCCCTTCCCTTCCCTTCCCTTCCCTTCCCTTCCCTTCCCTTGCCTTGCCTTGCCTTGCCTTGCCTTCCCTTCCCAAACCTTCCCAAACCTTCCCTTCCCAAACCTTCCCAAACCTTCCCCGTAGGTGTGCGAGGCTCAGGACAATCAATAACTGCGGCAGGTTTGCAGTTCGCTCCGCTCATCAGCATTTCTGCCGACGGAGGGTGTTGTGCAGCCGGTTTTTGAGGGAGCACGGTCCCTCTGAGCTGCCTCCCTGCACCCCGGGCTGCAGAAGCCCCCGGGGCTCCCTCTGTGCCGCGCTTGGTTTGAGGCACCATTTCCCGGAAACCTCACGGCCAGATACTTGTTACTCTAATAGTTTGATCATGTTTATCACGGCTCCAGCAGCTTCCTGTGCTGTGAAAGGTGCGATAAGTAGTTACTGGTTTAAAAGCTGCGCCCTTCCCTCGCTGGGCCGGGTGGCTGGGAGAGATGAAATGTTGGGATATGAATTACTTATTCTGCCACTCTCTTTCTCCCCAGTAAATGCATCAAGCCTAAATGCCTGTTACTGAGCAAATTAATGTGGAGTCCACGGTGACTTCCAATGGTTATCAGAGTGATCCAGGGCGAGCTGCAGCGTCACCACGCTCCATTAGGAAGGCTGGTGCGCGCTACATTTAATGTATTTCCCAGGAATGTGTTAACCTCTGCTTGGTTTGGATTTATTCCAGACAAACATTTGCTGATGTAAAAGGAGAATTTGTGCTCGTCTTTGAGCCCTTCTGAAAGGGCCTGATGGATGCAGGGCCGTGCAAGGGAGGGGCTGCAGCTCCGTGCTGACCCTTTCTTCCCTCCCCATGGTGGCACCAGCACCAGGCTGGGATCCAGCCCATCTCCAGCAGCTGCCGTGGCCCTGTGTGGTTTCAGGAGGTGTCAGTGGGATCCCTGCTCCATGGAAAGTGATGGAAACGCCATCCCCAGGCAACGACCTGGCACAGTGGCAGTGTGGGCCCCAGGGCTGGGTGGAAGGGCTCCCTCCGTGGTGTGAGGATGCTGTGATGAAGAAGGTTTCATTAAACACAAAGCAGAGCTGATGTGTTTTAATCAGAGTGAGAAACAGCCTTGTGGGAACTGGGAAGTCCAGTCTGAGAATGGATCCAGACTTCAGGTCCAGACTGAGAATGGGAGAGGAGCTTCTCAAGGAGGGCAGAGGGTGGAGTTGGGTGTATGCAGTGGGAACTGGAAGATTTCCCTGGCACTTGGGGCACTCAGTGCTCATACATGGGGGTGGGGGCAGCTTCTCCATGCATCCACTGTGTGCAGTTTGTGAGATTTCTCCTTTATTTTCCCATTCCTCTCTGGCTTTGCTGTGCAGTGTCAGGAGGTGATGGTGTGGTGATCTCAGCAGCCATCCTCCACGGTAAAGCCACCAGGTAAAGCATTCATGGTCACTTTTTGGGAGGGAAGGCCGCTGCTTGGTTTATGTTTTTCTATGCCTGCCCCTTTGAGCACAGCCAGACCCAGCAGCTACAAACAATTTCACCTAAAACTGGACCTGTGGGGCTGATCCAGCAGCCACTGAGGGCGTTACTGGGTTCTGCTGGGGTTGGTGTCCCTGTGTGTGGCAGAGCAGCTGTGGGAGGAGCAGCCCTCGCCAAACTGGGACAACTGGGAGGGGATGGAGAGGGGGCTCCCCACTTCAGCCCAGCCCTGAACTCCCCCATCTCCCCCATCCCAAAGGGCTGCCTCTGGTTTGAGCAGTCAGAAAAGCCTGGTAATGGGAAATTCTCAGTCTCTGCACAGATAAAATCATTTGGACTCAGCCCAGATTCGTGTGAGATCTGTCAGACACGGCCACAAGGACACAGCTCTGTTTACGTTTGCACCAGAAGAGGAAGGCAGCTGCACAGGGGCAGCACAGCCCAGACCCTCTCCAGGCGCTTCCAGAGCCTTCTGGAGCGGCTCCTGACGATCCCCTGTGCTGGGAACGCTCCTGCTGCCCCCTGAGCTGGGGAGCATCCCACGGCAGGCAAACTGCAGCATCTCACCCATCTCACACACAGGATGTGGCTGGGGCAGCGTTGCCTGACCCACCAAGGTCTGAGGCATGGCCCAGGCTCGGGCAGCAGCAGGGCAGAGCTGTTCTGTGAGCAGGAGGCTGGATGGAAACGGGGGCTGAGCTCCCAGGGACCCCTCACTGCACTCCCCAGGAGGGACCCCCGTGGCTGCTGCAGGGAGGGACAGGAGAGGGGGACAAGAGACAGGGGCAGGGGTGGCTGTGGCCAGCTGTGTGCAGCCTGCCAGGGGAGGGAAAGAGGCTGGTGATGGGCTGGAAGAGGGACTGGGGAGGGAGGAGGGACCCATGGTGCAGCTGCAGCGTGAGGAGACTGCAGGGGTGTCACTGCAGGGGTGTCACCGCAGGGGTGCCACCGCAGGGGTGTCACTGCAGGGGTGTCACCGCAGGGGTGCCACCGCAGGGCTGCCACTGCAGGGATGCCACCGCAGGGGTGCCACCGCAGGGGTGTCACTGCAGGACAGACCTCTGGGTGCAAACGGGAGAGGAATGAGGCTCTCTGCAGTGATGGAGGTTTGGGCCAGGCCCCGGCAGGGCTGAGGGTGGCCGGGGTCTCCTCCCCGCGGGCTGGGAGCCGCCGGTGCCCCCCGAGTCAGGGCGAGCTCCCAGGCTCACCCCGAGCCATTTGCCAGCACCTCCTGAGGTCGTTTCTCAGAGCAGCCGTCAGCTCAGCTGACACCTTGATGTAGCTTAAAGCAAACTGCAAACGCGGAGATTTATTTTTGTCCAAGGAGCAGGCACATAAAGCACGCTGTGTGACACAGCGGGAGCACCCCGGGTGCTGTCCCTGTGCCGCCCTGCTGGCCCCAAGCCTCCGGGGTGGGACACGGAAATTCCATCACCGACCGCCGAATCTCCGGATCTCCAAAGCCTCCGGGGTGCCCAAGCCCTCCGGGAGCCCTGACAAACAGCAGCGCCCTTTCCCAAGACACGCACAGGTGAGGGGACAGGAGCTGCCCCGGCCAGGACAGCGGGGCTGAGCTCTGCCAGGTTCTGTCCCAGGGGGCTGCTGAGAGGGCCATGGCCACACTCCCATTTCCAGGGAATTTAGGCATTGCCATGTCCTGAATGTGGACACAGCTCCACAGCAGAGAAGGAAGAGCTGCTTCACTCAGAAGGTCTCAGTTGGAGGTGAGAAAGGGATAAGCCAAACCTTTCAGAGGTGTTGTGCTGCAGCAGCCAGGGCGAGGGCTTGGATATTATTAGAAAATGCATTAACAGAAGCCTGGATGGAGGTCTGAGCTGATGGGAGCTTTAACAAACGTGTATTTAATTTCGATATGAAGACTATGCTGAGCAAGGAATTCTGGCTGGGAATTTTTCGTGTTCGAGAATTGGGAAGTCCCTGGGCGCTTCGTCTTTGTCCTCAGCAGGGATGAGTGTGGGATGTCCAGGACAAGGGATGGCGGTGTTTGGTAATGGCTGTGAAATGAGCCCCAGAGGGATCGCCCTGCCCCAGGAAAGGGATCGGGCATCCCGGGCCAGGATGATGCCCAGCGGGGCAAGGTGTCACTTCGTGTGTGGAACGCAAGGACAGGAAAATCAGGATGACTCAAATGTCACACGCTGTCCCTCGGCTCCCGCAGCCCCGGGGCAGCTCCCAGAGCTGCGAGCAGCAATTCGGGGCTCAGCGTTCCCCTCCCGCCCGCCCGGTGCCGCCGCTGGCGGGGGGAGAGCCGGGGGGACCGGAGCACGTCCCGCGGAACCGCGTGGGCATCGCCACGCCAGCGCCGGGGCGGGACCGGTCTGCGGCCGCCGAGAGAGCGAGGGAGCAGCGGGAGCGGCGAGCGGGGCTGCGGCAGCGGCGGGGGCGAGCGCGGGCTAAAATGGCCACGGCGGGAGCGGGCGGGGGCTGTGCCAGGCGGGCAGGGCTCATCCCGGGCTGTGCCAGGCGGAACGGGCTCATCCCCGGCTGTGCCAGGCGGGCAGGGCTCATCCCGGGCTGTGCCAGGCGGAACGGGCTCATCCCCGGCTGTGCCAGGCGGAACGGGCTCATCCCGGGCTGTGCCAGGCGGGCAGGGCTCATCCCGGGCTGTGCCATGCCAAACGGGCTCATCCCAGGAAAGGGACGCCAAACCGCCCCGGGGAACGCGGGGAGCGGCGGAGGAGCGAGCAGCCCTCGGCCCCGGCACTGGGAGAGCGGCCCCGACCCCCTGGAAATGCCCTTTGTGACGGACTGGGCACGGTGTTTCAGAAGATGAGGGTTAGGGGGGTCCCCCTCTGAATTTCTGGGTCTCTGACCTGGTGCCGCCCCATCCCTTGCACCCCTTCCCACTGCCGGTGCCTCTGAGGGGAACGGGCTCCTCAAGTTCGGGGATCCTCGGAAAGAAATATTTTATATTTTGTCTGGAAGAAAAAAACAATGGAGCGCCAGGTTCTTATAAATACCAAATACAAGGTTAGGGGAGGGGAAGTTTGCTCGGTATCAAGGAGCCACCGAAGCATCTCAAAACACAAAATAAATGGTAATATTCACATATGCTTGGAAACGTTAATTTTCACACGTTAGTATTTCCACACGGCTGAAAATGAAGGCTGAAGCCTTGTCCCCGCTGCTGCCACCCATTTCGGCGTGCGGTGCAAGCCAGGCTGTCATTTTAGCATCAGGAATGTGCGCTGGATCCAGCCCACTGTGACACTGCCCTCCTTCCGCCCGCGTCCTTTCGGCACATAAGCCAGCAGCAGCGCACCAAGCCGGGGATCTCCTTGTGCAGAGAGGAGGCTGCGGCGCTCGGACAGCAGCGGGGCCGCCCCTCTCCCGGCGGCTGCTGGAACGATGTCTTATCTCGAGTTTAAGGGCTCAACCTGACCCTGAGCCATTTTTAACCCGAGGTGGGAAGAGCCCTCCCTGGGTGTCTCTTTCTCTGCTCTGAAAAATCTTTCAGTGGCTCCACGGTCGCCGATTTCCTGGTGTTCTTCCTTTTGTAGCTCCGCCACCTGAAGCAGACCCACTTTCTCAGGGTTTGATGCTCTGCTGCTTGAAGATGCTTTAACTCTCAGGACTTAGAAATAACTCCTGGAGCAGAGCCCCAGCAAGAAGGCGTCTAATCTGATATATTCCATTTCCATATTTTGTGCTGCAAGCAGCAATTTGTGGTTCAGCAGCGGCGGCTGAGCAGGGACGAGCATTATCACAGGAATGAATTCCTTCCATCTGATGCCTGAGTATGTGACAAATAAGTCTCGGCCGTGGCATTGTCTCTGTGCTCCCGGGCTGTCAAATTGAACTCCGCTTTCTTTCCTGCTGCCTTTGCCCCGTGCCTCCCCCCTCGCCACCCGCGGTCCCCGTGGCTGGGAACGGCCGCTGGTGCCACGTCCCAAGCGCAGGGAGATCAGGACGCAGAGCTGGGGGGCTCTCAGGGGCCGGGACCAGCAGCCCCCCGTGCCCGTGGGCTCCAGCGGCCAGCCGGGGGCTCAGCACAGCCCGCTGAGACCTGGGGTTCCCCACGGGGCGGGGATCCTGCGTGGGGGTGCTGGGACCGCGTCCCGCGAGGGGCTCGGCCACAGGAGGGGCTGCGATGAGCGGGGGCTTTGCAGGGAACCGGCCCGGCAGCCGCTCGGTGCGGGGCTGGGGGGCTCAGCCACCCCTGGGGGTCCCGGGACCTTCCCCCGCCGGGGCAGGGAGAGCTCTCAGAGGGCTCCCGAGGCGTCCCCGGGTCCCCGCTCCCGGAGAGGAGCCAGGGCAGGAGGAGCCGAGGAGCCAGGGCTGAGGCTGCCCGGGGGACGGGGACCCCCCCAGCACCCGGTTTGCGTTCAGCGGCGCCCGTTCAGCACTGCCCGGGGAGCTCCAGCAAAGCTCCGCGGCGGGCACCGCGTGTAGCGCCGCTCTCTCGGTGCCAGCGGGAGCTGTGGCACCCGGACAGGCACAGGGACAGGGACAGGGACAGGCACAAGGACAGGGACAGGGACACGGACACGGACACGGACACGGACCGGGACAGGCACAGGGACACGGACAGGGACAGGGACCGGGACAGGCACAGGGGCGGCACCGGCGCCGGTGAGGGCTCCCCGCGGGCGCGGGCGACCGGAGGCGGAGCGGTGCTGTCGGTGTGTGGCACTGGTGAGCCCGCTTTCGCGTGGAACAGCCTCCGGTAGCTGAGAGAGACAGTGAAATATTGGAGAGGAGTCGGGCAGAGACGCAGGGATGGCGGGGGGCGCGGGGAGCCCCAGGGGGAGCCGCGGGGGTGCCCGGGCTCCCGAGGGGAAGGGGAAGGACATCTGGATCAGCCCGAAAAGTTCTCCCAGGGAAGAAATTCAGGGGCTCGGCTGAGCTTTAATCCAGTAAATGCAGACATGGCAGGATCCAGCGGCTGAGTCCGCACCAGCAGGAGCTGGAGCTGGAATGCGGTGCCATTTTCACCGCGTCAGAAAAAACCCATCCAGGTGGGAGGGCAGAACCCGGTTTGCCTGGCATGGCCGGGAGAGCATTCCTGGATCCAGCCCCACGTTGCTGCGGCAAAAGCCGAACAGAGAGGGGGTGATCCAGAGCCTGAGGGACAGGGGCGGGCAGTGGGGGGCTGTGGTGGCCCCCCAGTCGTAAGCCCCGATATTTTATGCACCTCATGGTCCGCCGTGCCCTGCTGGGTTGTGCCTTTATCAGCGGCTGTTACAAGGTGAATAATGCCTTCTTTTCCGGGCGCTGCCCGCACATCACCGCACACGGGAGGGGAGAGGCGGCTGTGGAGCGGGACTCCCCTCACCGGGGCTCCCACGAGCGGCCGCGGTGCTGCAGTTCCGGGTGTCTGACGGGGAAGAGGAGCCGAGGTGGGACCCCCACCCCGCCCGGGGCCCCGCAGCGCTGTTTGCTGCTGGACCGTGCACAGGGGACAGCGGGGACAGGGAGGAGAGATGGAGACACAGAGACCCTGGGGGCCCGGAGGATAGGCAGGGAGGAACGAGAATCTCCCGGGAGAGGCTGGAACGGAGCCGGGCAGGGACCAGGGATCCGCCCCGGCGGGTGCAGCACCGGGGGCTTCGCAACTGCCGGCGTCGAGGGGAGACGCAGAGAGAAGCCGGGGTGCTGGAGGGGCTCCCAGGGTGGCTGCTGGGGGCGTCCGCCGGCATTCAGGATGAGGGTCCCTGCGAGCCCCCAGACACAGGGCGATGCCGGGGACACAAGCCGGCTGCGTCCCGCCGCGGGAGGAAACGTCCCGCGGTCCCGGCAGGGGAGGGAGGAAAACGAAACGGGGCCGAGGAAGCGGGGCAGAGCGGCAGCCCGGCGCGCCTGGGGCAGGGCGCGGCCCGAGCAGGCGGGGGATGGCCGGACCGGTTCGGCCCAGCCCGGGCGGGGCTTCCATCCGCATTGCCGCAGTGACGGGCGGCGGAGCGCGGCCGGGCCGGCGGGCTCGGCGCGGCGCTGCATTGCAGCACTGCAGGAGCCCCCTCCTTCCCCGCTCCTTCTCCGCCCTCCGCCGCCGCTCGGCTCCGGAGGCCCAGCCCGGGGCACGCACCGGCCCCGCCGCGCTCCGCTCCCACTCGCGCGGGGCATCCGCGGCCGCCGCGCCGGGGTCCCCCGGTAGTGCCGCATCCCGAGCCGGGAATGCCTCCCCGAGCCGGGAGTGCAGCCGTGGGACAGGGCCGTGCACCCACCCGCGGGGTTCCGTGCTTGGTGTCAAGCAGGGGCTCATCAGCCCCGCGCGGGTGGAGGGACCGGCATTCCTGTCCCGCCCGCCCGTCCCGCGCCGCCAGCGCGGTCCCGCGGTTCGTCCCGTCACCTCCCTCCGTCCCCCTGCCACCCTCCCCGGTGGTCTGGCCGTGCCGTGAGCCCCGACGGGATGCTCGACCTCGCGTTGGCCAGCCACTGTCCCCACGGGTTTCCCGCGAGGGAGCCTGGGCCGGTCCCGCGGGGAGCCGGGACCGGCCCCGAGCCGGGCAGGGCTGCAGGGCGCCGTGCCGGGTGGCACGGCCCCAGGACGGGCCCTCCGCGATGGGACCGTCCCCTCGGGTGTCAGGACACTGCCGCTGCCCATGAGGGGGGGCGGAAGGCGGTGACCAGCCCCGCGTCCCCGCTCCATCGGGAAGGGAAGCCGGGAAGGGCATCCATCCTCCTCCTGGGGCCGGGGCCCGGGACTCGGTGCCAGCCCCGTGTGACAGGGTCCGGCATGGACTCGGGCAGTCGCGACCCTCGGTGCCGCGGGCGCTTAGGGCAGCGGGGCGATCCCGGTGGGAAGGTGCCGGCGATGGCCGCGCGTCCCGGGACCGGCCCCGCTGCCAGGTGCGGCGCGGCGGGGGTGGGACGGAACGGGGACACGGGTGGCGGGGGGCGTCCGCCCCGGCACAACGGGGGCCCGTTCCCAAGGCTCCCGCTCTGTGTCTGCTTTGGGAAAACGCCAGCACGGTAACAAAATGGCGGGGAAAGGGTGGGATTGTCACGGCGAGCCCTGCGGCGGAGCCCGGCCACCCCCGGCCCCGCCCGCCCGGCCTCGGGGCGCCCGTCCCGGCGGAGGGCAGCGGGGCGGGGGTCCCCGGGGCTGCGTCGCCGCCCGGTGCCGCCGCCCGGCTGAGCTCTGCTGGAGAAGCAGCTGCAGAAAATGGCTGCTCGGCGGAGCCCGCTGAATCCTGCCATGGTGGGGGGGACGGCGAGGAAGCGGCGCAGCCGTCGCCCCCCCCCGGGGAGCCCCGGGCAGGCGGCGCGGGGCACGGCCGGGGGTTCCGCAGGGCGGCGGGAGCGGAGCAGAGCCCGCGGTGCCCGGTGTGCGGCCTCACCTGCGGCGCGCTGGGGCACCGGGGCAGCCCGCCCGAGCGCGCCCGGCCCGCACCGCCGTGCACGTGCCCGCAGCCCCCGCCCGGTGCCCGCCGAAGCGGCGGCGACTCCGAGCCCCGGGGGGCGGCGGAAGTGCGGCCGGGCATCGCCCGCAGCCCGACACGCCGGAGCGGCACCAGCCCCGAAGCCGCTCTCGCAGCGCCCGGTTTTGCTTTCGGTTTAAAATAAAATAAAAATAAAATAAAAATAAAATAGAGACATATAATCGGGGCGCGGGCACGCGGTACCGTGCGGCCACGACTTGGCCACGCATCGGCTCCGCGGCGAAGCCGCAACGAAAACTCGAGCCGGTGTCGCCGCACCGTGTCGCCGCCCCCCGCCCGTCACGGCGGCGGCTCCCCGCAGCCTGCCCGCGGGGCGAGAGCGGACACGCGTGGGTGCGCGGCTGTCCCCCGCGCTGCCGGAGTTCCCTCCCCGCCGGAGTTTTTCGCGGGTGTCTGTGGGGAGAGGGGATGTCCCGAAAACGGGATTGTGGGGGCCGAGATGGGGGAGCCCTTTCCCCACCGGAGAGCGGGAGAAGCTTCCCCCGCGGCCGGTCCGCACCGTGGCGGGGGAACACCGAGGGCGCTTTGCCGCCGTGGGGGCGCATCACGGGTGGCGCCCGCGGGCGCGGAACCGCGTCCGCGCCGCTGCCTTCTGTGAATGCTTCGCCCAGCGTTGTCCTCCGGCCGCCCTCGTCCGCAAAGTCCCCGATTTCTGTGCCTCAGATCGGGGTCATCACAGCCCGTGCATCGCCGGGGCTCGTTCCCCCCTTCCCACGCACGGTCCCGCTCCGCGGAGCAACGGGACCGCCCCGTCCCGCCGGCTGTCTTTGCCCGCGGTCCCTCCGGGTGCTCTGCCGCCAGTGGGGCAGGCACGGACGGCTTCCTCCGTGCCCCGCGTTGCGGAGACAGAGGAGCGGTGGTCCCGCGGCACTTCGGGAGCGCCGTGGGCTCCCAAGTGCCGTCGGTGTCCACGGGAGAGCCGTGGCGAGATGGCGGGTGGGGAGTCCCGGCTCGGGAAGGGGCGGCGAGGCGCCAGCGGCACCGGGCGGGTGGGGGTCTCACGGTCGGGGGGTCCCGCCGGGAGTGTCCCGTGGGACCGGGGTGTTCCCTGGGGTCGGGGTGTTCCCGTGGGGTCGGGGCATTCCCGTGGAACCGGGGTGTTCCCGTGGGTTCGGGGTGTTCCCGTGGGGTCGGAGCGTTCCCGTGGAACCGGGGTGTTCCCGTGGGACCGGGGTGTTCCCGTGGGATCGGGGTGTTCCCGTGGAACCGGGGCGTTCCCGTGGAACCGGGGTGTTCCCGTGGAACCGGGGTGTTCCCGTGGGATCGGGGTGTTCCCGTGGAACCGGGGCGTTCCCGTGGGACCGGGGTGCTCCCGTGGGACCGGGGCGCTCCCGTGGGACCGGGGCGTTCCCGTGGGACCGGGGTGCTCCCGTGGGACCGGGGTGCTCCCGTGGGACCGGGGTGCTCCCGTGGGACCGGGGCGTTCCCGTGGGACCGGGGTGCTCCCGTGGGACCGGGGCGTTCCCGTTCGGTGCCCGCGGGGGTCCCGGCTGGGGCGGGGGGGGCGCGGGGCCGCTGCCCCCCCCGAGCCGTTGCTGCGATACGGGCGGGCCAATCAGCGCTCACCAGCTCACCCGGGCCCCGGCACCGCTTCCTTATATGGTGCGCGCTGTCCGCGGGGCGCCGCGCGCATCACCATATAAGGGCATGATCCTAAATACAGCGCCTACCTTGGGCCGGGGGCGGGGCCGGGGGCGGGGCCTCGGCGCGGGCGGGGCCGGGCCGCGCCCCCCGCCCCACCGGGCCCGGGCCCGCCGCTGCCGCCGGACCCCGCCCGCCCCGCGGAAACCACCGCCGGTCATTAAGCGGGATGCAAATGAGCAGCGCTTCACCTCTAATTGCTTTTGTTAAAAGCGGAGTCGCGGGGCTGCGCGCGAGCGGGCGACGGCGGTCGGAACGGGCGGGGACGGAGCCGGGACAGAGCTGGACTGGGTGAAGGACGGGGGTAGCGGCAGCCCCGGGCGGCTCGATTCGCACTTCGTCTCATTTGTCATATCCCAGCCCGGTTCCCCCCGCGGCGGGGCCGTGGCCGCCGGAGCCGCTGGGCCGCGCTCCGCGTTCTGTCCCGCCCTGGCGGGACTCTCGCGTGGCCGCTGCCCACGCGTGACACTCCCTTGGCCGCTGCAGGGCCGGATCCGTTCCGTCCTTGTGCCGTCCTTGCGCGGTCAGCAGCCGGCGGCACGGAGACGCGCCGGCTAGACGGGATGCGGGAAAACCCCAGAACATTCCCATTTCCTCGCCCCACGCCGTGTTCGAGCCGGTTCCTCCCTCTCCCCATCCGCAAACAGCTCGTGTTTATGTTCCTACCAATAATGAGCAAATTCAGAACCCCCGGGAACAAAAGATCTTTTGTGCGGAGCGCTCGGAGCCTGAAGCGGGCGATAAACGACGCCCCCCGGCCCGCCGCCCCCGGGAGCGGCGCTTTCCCCGCCCGGGAGGTTCGAGGGGACCCGCGGAACCGCCGCGCCGGGGGTGCCGAGGGGCTCCGGTATGTGCCGGCACGCCCGGAGAACCGGGAGCGGGCGCTTTGCCGTCGGGGCGCTGCGAGGGCTCTTCCCGCAGGGAACGGCGCGGGGGTTCCGCCGTTCGGTCTGGCCGGAGCGGGGCTCAGGGCACGCCGCCCCAAGAACCGGTGGCTGCGGGACTCGCGTGGGCTTTCCCACGAGCTCGGCCGATGCGGGAGACTCCGCAGCGTTCGTGGGTCTGTGCTGCTGAAAGAACGGCGCCTTCTCTCCGCCGCGGGCACCGCAGAGGGAAAAAGCCCCGCGTTTCGCCCCGGGGCCTGGCACAGCTCCCGGGGCTCCTGCGGGCGCTCCGCCCCGCCGAACCGGCGGTGCGGGGGGGCGGCCCGGGCGGAGGCGGCGGCAGTGCCCCCCTGGGGTGGCAGGAACGCCGCCGGTTGCGCGGAGGCCGCAGCCGCCATTTCCAGGAGGACGGTGCCACCTATGGAAAGCACCTGGAATTCACCGGGCCGGCGGGGACGCGCCGGGAAATGAATGCAGCGCTTCCGAGCGGCACCGTCGGGACGAGGCCGGGCTGCGCCCGCCGCCTCCCGGGCGGGACCGCGGAGCATCAGAGGGGTTTGGCCGCCACGGTCCTCGGTACCGACTGCCCCGAGGAGGATGTGCGGCTCGGTCCCGGGGCGGCGGCGGGACCCGAGCGGGACGGGCGCTGAGCTGCATCTCCTCGGGGCGGTCGTTTCGCTGACCGGCCGAAGCCTCCGTAACCGGGCAATAACGATCGAACGGGCGGAGAGAAGTTCCTCTGCCCAGGTGATCGGTGGAGTCCCCGAAGCCGGGATCCTCTCGCTCCCTATGTGTCCGTCCACGCCGAGATCCCTCCGTGGCTCCGCCAGCTCCCTTCGGTGCCCGGAGAAAGGGCAGCAACCGTACTCGGTGCCCTCCCAGGCGTCGGCCAGCCCCGAGCCGTGTCCGGGGGGGGCACGGTACCTCCCGCCGCCACGTCCCCTCCGGGACCGCCGGGGAAACCCTGCCCCGTCATTAATTCGATGTCAAACACTCCACACGAAAACTTGCACGGGAATTTCCGGGGTCTTATGGACCGCCGGCATCGCCGCTGCATGGGCACACCCGAGATGTCTCCTCCTCGGACCGGACACCCCGCGCTGCCCGGCAGCAGCCCCGCGGCACTGTGCGGTACCGGTGCCGCAGCTAGGAGCCGGTCGCTGTCTCCCCAGTTGTTCCCGAGCTGCTCGGAAACGAAAAGGCGGCGTCTCGGGGGCCGGGCTGAGCCCCCGGTCTCGGACAGCACCGTGAGCCGGCGGTGCCAGGGGGTCCCGGGTCCTCGCCCCCCGTCGGCACAGCTCGGTACGGGTCCGTGGGGCGGCGAGGTGCCGATGCTGCTCCCGGCTCCATTCAGCTACCGGGGGAGAGAAGAGTTTTCCTGCATGCCTCGGGCACGGAACCGAACCGGGAGAAACCCGCAGCCGAACCGGGTGGCTGGGCTGACCGGGAATCCGGGCCTGCCCTCTCCGAGTGTGCAGGGGAATGCCCACGCAAACAGGGACCTCGCGTGGAAAGTGGCTGCGGGGCGTGCTCTGCCCTGCGCGGCGGTACCCGGGCTGCGGGATGCCTCTCCCGGGACAGCCCGGTCCGGATCGCTTCGGGGGCGGGCAAGTTTTGGGGTTCTGCGGGTGCCACCTGCTCTTCCCCCTCTGCGCTCTGCGGTCCCAGAGTGGGGGCCGTGCTCGGATCGCCCAGGAGATGGGGACACGCTGGGACGCGACCGTGGCGTGAAGGGGTCTCTGAGGGACACCGGCATCCCCGGCCGCGCGGGGAACCGGGCCGGGTCGGGCTGGGGGCTGTGATGGGTCCTGTCGTCCTCGTCACGAGTGGCCGCGGGTCGGAGCGGCTTCTGAAGCGCGGCCAGCAGAGCACACGGGAGTGGCGGGGAGCTGCCCCGCTGCGATGCGGGGGATCCGTGGTGCCGGCGGTCGGCTTGGAGCCAGGTCCGTTCTCCCGCCCGGTTCTCCCGGCTCAGCCGCGCTCGGACACGCGCGCTCCCCCCGCCGCCGCCACGCGCGACCCCGAGAGGGGCTCCAGCCCCCCGGTTTCGTTGCAAAACTCGCTGCTGTGGTGTCCTCCGCACAGGGAGAACCGAGGGGGGAGCCGGGCACTCTGCTGCCCAGCAGCTCTCTGAGTCCCGAGGAGTTCATCGCACGAGTGTGGCTGGAGGAGCGTAGAACCCACAGCCGAGAGGGTGGTTTGGGGTCAAATGGGCGGAAACGGGGTTTGCCGCGGCAGCACACGCTCTCGCCGGTCCGGAGCTGTCCCCTTGTCGGCAGCGAGTCCCGGGATCCCAGAACCGGGCCCCGGGTCGGTGTGGGTGACGGGAGCCGCAGGGATGAGCGGTCCCACCCGGCCGAGAGCCCGTGGGGCTCCCAGGTAGCCTTTGCCGTTGACCCTGGCAGTGTGGAAGGCTGTCCGTGCCCCCGCTCAGCCCCTGCTCCCGGGGGCCCGGTTGTGCGGGAGGGGCCCCGCAGTGCCGCCGGCTCCGGGCGCGGAGGTCTCCGGTAACCGTTCGGTGGCGGTGGGAACTGCCCGGGTACCGTCCCGCCCGCCGCTGCCGCGTCCCGCACGGCTGGAGCAGCTCTGTCCCGCTCCTCCTTCCGTGCCGAGACCCCCGCGAGTGGCCGCAGCCCCGGCCCCGCTCACCCACGCGCGGGGGCTTCGGGCGGTTCTCCCGCGGCGGCGGCGGCTCCGCGCTGCTTTCCCCGCTCCGTTCTCGTTTGCATCTCCCCTTCTGCCTGCCCCCCCCGCACCTCTACCGGGGCGCGGCTCCGGCCCCGCGCGGGTTCCGCGTGGGTTCCGGCGGGAGGATGGAGCTGTTTGTCCGCTGGTGCCGCCGTGGGAGGCGGCCGGAACCTCAGCCTCGGCTTCTCCCCTCCGCGCCCCCACGCGTGGCCGCGGGGCTCCGCCGCGGGCGGCGGGGCAAAGGCCGCTGCTCGGTCGGGAGCTGCGCGGCCTCTTCGTGCTCGCGTGTGGCGCCGGTACCGGGCGGCACGGCCTCGGATCCGCGGTTCCAGCGCGCACCGAGGACACCGACAGAGGAGGTGCCGGGCAGACACCGACATGCTCGGGGCTGCGGCAGCCCCACGGCCACGGAAACGGGCGCTGTCGTGCCGGGGGGACACGATCAGCTTCCGACCCTCAGCCTCGCTTCCCCCGCCGGGCCGTGCTCCCGGTGCCGCCGGCTCGGTCCTCTACTAAGCACCTTCCCAGGAACGGGGTCCAGCGAGCCGCGCCCACGCCGATTCACGAGTCGCCCCGCGACCAGCCTTAATTAACAACGATTAATTCGACATAAACGAAAAACTTTCCGGGACGCAGCTCGCCGGGGGCCGGGAGACCGCCGAGGTTGCGCTTCCCCCCGGCCCGGCCACGCCGCGCAGAACTCGCGTGTCGCGACGGCTCCCGTGGCCGCGGGGTTTCGGGCGTGCTGTGGGAGTACGCGGGAGCCGCGGAGCGGGAATCTTCCGCCTCCTCCCGGTATCACTTCGGCCGGGGGCGGCGGGAGGAGGGATCTGCCCACGGACAGCCGACACACGAGCCCCGCGTCCCGCGTGGGGCCGTGCGGGTCCCGCTGTCGGCGCTCCCCGCGGGCTCCCGAAGCCCCACTCGTGTCCGCCGTTGGAGGTGCGTGCCCGCCCGGGTGGCACGGCGGCAGGCGGGATCCCCGGGACACAACACTGCGAGCTCGGGGTGAGGACAACGCCGCTGCCCTCCGGTCCCCGCGCCCACGGGCGGCTTTCCCAGCCGGGGAAGGGTCTCGCAGCCCCAGCCCCAGGCCGGCGCGGCTCTGGGGGTGCCCTCTCGTTCACCGGAGGGCAGGCGCAGCCGGATCCCAGCGGCCGTTCCCGCAGTGGGTTTTCCACTCGTGAGCGTGGCGGCTGCCGAGACCCGCTGCGCTTCGGCTTCGAGCTCCTCAGCGGAGGGGAGACAGGAGGGAAAGACCCAGGGGAGGCTTGGTCTGGTCTCATCCGTCGTGAACGGCGCCGCAGGAGCCCACGCACGTCCCACCCGCGGGGCAGCTCCCAGCGGCGGCGCTGCCCACGGACACGGAAACAGCTTCACTCCGCGGCACCGGGCTGAAGGGCTGCCCGGTCCTCCCGGAGCCTCACCGACAGCGCGAGGGGCGGGTTCCGTCCCTGCCCACTTGCGAGAACCGGGCGCGTGGGACCTCCTGTCTGCCAGAGTCTGCTCCGGTTTCCCGCGACTCGCGCGTGTCTCGTTCTTCCGTGGCCGCCTCGGGGAGAAGGTCCTGTCTCCCGATGCCGTGCCGGGGGCGAGCCGGAGCGGGGAGCCGGTGGGGGGACCGGCTGACAACCTCCCCGATACCGGCTGGCAGCCTCCCGGTACCGGCTGGCACCCTCGCGGCGCAGCCCCTTTCCTCCGCCAGTTTGCTGACAGATAGCGGGGGAGATGGATCAAATCGCGCGTGGGTCGCCCCGCTGGCCCCGGGTCACCTCTCCTCCCCCCCGGGACCGCAGCCGGGGGCTGCCGGCACAACGAAACCGGCGGCCGCGGTGCCCTATTCTGCCGGTCGTGTCCGCGTCGCCGGGAAGGATTCGCGTTCCCGCAACGGCGGCGGCGCCGAGCGGCACGCGGGACCGCGCCTGTCCGTGGACGGACCCGCTACCGTGACGGGCGGTTCGCGCGGGATCGCTCCCAGCCCTGACACCGCTCTCTTTGTCCGACCACCGGTAGGCGGGCCGGGCCCATTCCGCGGCGGAACCTCCGTTCGGCACCGTCCTGCCGCCGCCGAGCCCCCCGTGCCGTTCCCGGTGCCGCGGAGCCCCGTGGCGCCCGTTCCCCGTTCCGCGCGCCCCCTTTGTGCCCCGCGCCCCTCCCGCGCTCCCGGGGCCGTCCCCCCGAGCGGGGCGTGGCCCGGTGTCGGTGGGCGTGGCCCGGTGGGCGTGGCGACGGGCGTGCCCTCAGGCCCCGCCCCGGCCCATCGGGACGCGGCGCACGTCGGGGGGCGGGGCGCGGCCGGGCCAATGCGGCGCGGGCGGAATATTCCACCGCGCGGGGGGGGGGGGGGGCGCGGTGACGTCAGCGGGCGGAGTATTATGGTCTGGGCTGCGCCGGGGCCGCCCCTGCGCTGCGAGCGGCCGCGTAAACATGGAGCTCTCGGCCGTCGGGGAGCGCGTCTTCGCGGCCGAGGCCCTGCTCAAGCGCCGCATCCGCAAAGTAGGTGCCCCCCCCGGCGGGCCCCCGCCGCGCCCCCGCCGCCCCGCGCCCCGCGCCCCGGCTCGCTGGGGGCGGCTCTGCCTCCCCCCGCCGCGGGGCGGGCTCCGCTCCGCCGCTCCCGCCCTCCCTCCCTCCGCGCCTTTGGGGGGGGGCGGCGTTAAACCCGCGCCCGGGGGGGTGCGTGTGCGTGCGTGCGTGTGTGTGTGCGTGTGTGTGTGTGTGTGTGCGTGTGTGTGTGTGTGCGTGTGTGTGTGTGTGTGTGCATATGTGTGTGTGTGTGTGTGTGTGTGTGTGTGTGTGAAATCCGCGTTATTTTTCATTGTTGCATCTCGCCCCCCACACCCCACGCCGCGCTCCGCTCCCTGCCCGGGGCGATGCGGGGGGACCTTTGTTGCGGGGCGGTTTGTCGCGGGTTTGTCGCGGGTTTCGCTCCACGCATATTTATTTCCCTCGCTTCCCATCCGCAGGGCCGCATGGAATATCTGGTCAAATGGAAGGGCTGGTCGCAGAAGTAAGTGGCCCGTGGGGCCGCGGGGGGCTGCAGCAGGGGCTGGGGGGATGCTGGCTGCACCCCCTGCTCTCCCTTTGTGCCACAGCCAGAACCTTTATGCCTCTGGTTTTTTATTTTATTTGTCTTGCTCCCTCCTGGCTCCTTATTCTGTTCCCTCTCTCCGTCCCACCTTGCCCCCAGGTACAGCACTTGGGAACCCGAGGAGAACATCCTGGATGCCCGGCTGCTCGCAGCCTTCGAGGAGAGGTACAAGGCCTTTACTAGCTGTAGCAGTTGCGCTTGTAAATATGTTGCTGTCTTGTAGCTATGCTGAATTGAAGCTTTGGTTCTTTTAACACCTCTAGGGAGCGAGAAATGGAGCTTTACGGGCCCAAAAAGCGAGGCCCCAAGCCCAAAACCTTCCTGCTAAAGGTAAGGAGGCCGGAGCCCGCGTGCCAGGGCTCCAGGCCAGGGCAGGGGTCCCTTTCCTGCCCCCTCGGAGGATGCTTCCCTCAAAGGTGGCCTCTTGTAAGTTGCAATTACCCAGCCGGATGGCAGGATAATAAAGTCACCGGGTGATTTATCTTCTTTGCAGGCCCAGGCAAAAGCCAAAGCCAAAACCTATGAGTTCCGCAGCGACTCTTCCAGGGGCATCCGGGTGCCGTATCCCGGGAGGTCCCCCCAGGAGCTGGGCTCCACGTCCCGGGCTAGGGAAGGACTGAGAAACATAGCCCTGGCCCCCCAGGGCAGCTCCAGCAGCAGCACCCCCAAGGCAGACGGCATCCGGGAGCGGGTGATCCGCGTGGAGGACAAGCCCGGGGAGACCCCCAAAAAGAGAGGCCCGAAGCCCAGGAAGGAGCTGTACAAGGACCTTGCGGAGACTCTGGACGCCTCCAAGAGGAAACTGGGGGAGCCGGGGGACAAGGTGGGGGACTACCTGAAGGCCAGGAAGATGGAGGAGGCGGCGGCGGCGGGGGCGGCCAAGTTCGGCTCGGGACACAGCGTGATCCAGCTGGCCCGGCGGCAGGAGCCCGAGCTGCCCGGCGCCCTGGCCGGGCCCCCCCGCGCCGAGCCGGGCCCCGAGGCCTTCCCCCCGCGCCTGGCCAAGCACCGCGCGGACTTTCTGGACGCCAAGGGGCAGGGGGGGCTGGACCCCGGCGGGCCCAAGCTGCTGCACGGCGCCGTGGGCCCGGGGAACGCGGGCGGCCTGTACCGCGACGGCGTGGGGGGCCCGGCCGGGCGGCCCTCGCTCATCGCCAGGATCCCCGTCGCCAGGATCCTGGGGGACCCCGAGGAGGAGTCCTGGAGCCCCTCTCTCAACAACCTGGAGAAGGTGGTGGTAACTGACGTGACCTCTAACTTTTTGACCGTCACCATCAAGGAGAGCAGCACGGACCAAGGATTCTTTAAGGAGAAGCGATGAGTTTGGTGGAGGTGGTGCTGGGGTTTTCTTCAGTCAGATCCAGACAAAAGCTTGGTAGAGCTTGGTGGGCCTCTCTTTTTTCTTTTTTTTTTTTTTATGCTCCTTTTTTTTTTTTTTTAATTTTTTTTTCTTTTGTTTTTGGTCCTGGAGAGAATTTAGAAACTGTCCTAAATTCATTAACTCGTTCTTTTGTTTTGGTTTTTTTTCACGTCTTACATTTCGTTGGAAAGATTATCTCTAGAGTTATATTTTCTATTAGATGTAAATATGTTATTTAAGAAAAAATGCTTATATATATATATCTATATATATATATTTCAACTCTGAGTTGTTTTATTTAAATGGAGACAACAGTGACTGCTCAGTTGCTCCTAGAAAGGACAATAAAACTGAGAACTAACGAGTTCACGCATCTGCCGCAGGAGCCGGTGTACATAACAGTGTTCATAGCTAAGTATGTGCTGGGTTTTTTTAACTATTATTTTTCATATGATGCTATGGATGGTGGAGGGGGACGTGTTGCTCCCTCGCAGGGCCGAGTGCCCGCATTTCTTGATTGTGATTTAAGGTGTTGCTTGTACAATCAAGTGTGCTGTGTCCAGGACTGTTGCCCTTGACAGTTGACGTGAGCACTTGAATTCACAGTGTTGTTGGGGATGGGGTGTTTCCAGTCTAACAAAAAAAGTCATGTTGCTAAAAAGTCGGGGCGGGGAAAAGCAGAAATCCATAAAAAGGCTAAAAGTGTTGGAGTATTAACTTGAATTCCCTTTTCTTGCGGAGGAGAGGAGTTTGTGTGTGTAAGGTTCCTGAGGGGTGATACTGAAATGCACTTTAATAGAGTTGTCGTAGCAGTTGTGGGAGATAGGACTGAGCTGAGTATATCTGTTTTCATTTTGTCTGGTCGCTTGATTCTGTTCCCCCACCCACTAAAAACAAAAAACCCCAACAAAACCCCCCTCTGTTTACATTCCTGAAATGCCAGAGAGGTTGGGGAGGGAACATCTCACTGCCCATATTTAGTTACTTTATTCTGCTACAGAAAGTGGATTATTATTATTATTATTATTATTCCCAATCACAGTTTACTTCAGACTGTTGGAGGACTCCTGATAAAGTGTTTTGTAATATCCACATCCCTGACGAATCCCAGGGTCACCTTTATGCATTCAGAGACAATAAATATGTCCCTTTCATTGCGGTGGTTAAACAATAGCCAAGAGGCGAAGTATTCCTGTGCGGGGCAGCCCCGCTGCCTCGGGTGGATTTGGTGCTGGATTTGCCCGTGGGATTCCCCCAGGGGCAGGTGTCCAGAGCTGGGATCCAGAGCTGGGATCCCTCCTAGGGCTGGGATCCAGAGCTGGGATCCATCCCAGGGCTGGGATCCAGAGCTGGGATCCCTCCTAGGGCTGGGATCCAGAGCTGGGGTCCGTCCCAGGGCTGGGATTTGGAGCTGGGATCCCTCCCTGGCGGGGGTAGGGAGGCTCTGGGGGCTCTGGACGAGCTGCAGCAGCTTGGCCGCTGTTCAGGGGGCTGGGGGTGTCCCTGCTCTGCTGCTCCCCCAGCTCGGCCACCCTGGCACGGGGAGGGAGCCGGGCCTGGCTGAGGCTGGCTGAGGTGGGGCAGGTGGCCCTGTTCTGCTCACACCTTGCTCTGGCTATCAGTGGGATGGGGAGCACGGGCCCGGCAGTGCCTGAGGGCTGGGACTGAGCCAGGGCCCCTCATCCCTGAGCTCCTGAAGGCCCAGGGAGCATCCACGGGCTGAAGGAAGGGCTGGGCAAGGGCCGTCTCTGCTGTAGGGGCCTTCGGCATCTTCACCTTGCCCGGTTCCGTCCCCATCCTTTTGGGAGCTGTGAGGTGCCTGGCAGGACGCTGGATTGGCTGTGCAAAGGGAGCCATTGTGTCTGACAGTTCCCAGTTTGGTTTTCCTTTCTTCTTTTTCATTTTTATTTTTTTTTTTTAAAGACATATTTTGTAAAATTGAGGTTTTTAACTTGGTTCGTACGAAGAGCCGACGCGTTGGTTCTGGTGCTGGCGCGGTGTCACTGGAGGATGAGGGAGGAGGGGGTTGAGCTGTTTGTGCTCCCGCTGCCGCCGGGGCCGGAGCATCGTTCCCTTTGCAGAGAGCCCGGAGCCGCTGCCGCCCCGCTGGGAGCTCCAGCGCCGTGTCCGTGTGTCCGGCACACCTGGAGCGAGCCGTACCTGTGCGTGTATCCGTGTGTCTGTACATAGCCGTGTACCCTGCGTGTGTGTGTGTGCGGGCGCGTGCGTGTGAATTGTTTAAATCTAAGACTTGTACAAAAAACCGATTTGGCTAAATCTCAGTCTCAGAAGTGAAGCTTAATTACGTGTCTTCTGCCAGCCGTGAATGTCCATATGAGACCTGCTTTTTATGTCAGTTTAAATATATACTTTGTAAATAGAAACGTGTCTGGCTTCCCTTTGTGGCCCTAGGGGTACCGTGGGGGTCCCGGCGGGGTGGGGGCCCCGCAGCCCGGGACCGGACGGGCTGGGGGCGGCGGAGGCTCCGCGGCTGTCGCCGGTCTGGGCGCCCCCCCGGGGGTCCCGCGGTGCCCGGAGGGGGCGGTGGCGGCCGCTGCGAGCGGCTCCGGTCCGAGGAACGGCGCAGGAACCGCCGCTCGGTGCCGCCCGGTCCCGGCGCTGGCCCGGCCCGCGGCGCTCCGCCCTTCCGACGGCTCGGGCGGCGGCGGCCCCTGCCCGTCGGGCCCGGCCTTTGTGCGAGCGCGGCCCTGGCGGGGGCGGGGGGCTTCGTGGCTTTTTGAAGCCGTGTCCTCATTAACCTCTTTTTTCTGCTCGGGCGGGTGGGGCGCGGACCCCGCGCCGCGGGAGCTGCCAGCGCCGGCAGGAGCGGGAGGAAGGGCCGCACAATGGCGCCTTTCTCCGCCGGCCCGCCGGGGGGGGCCGTTCACACGGGCCGCGGGGCCGCGCCTGGGGCCGGCCCGGGGGCTCCCGCCCGACGGCGGCACCGACGGCAGCGCCCGGGGCCGCCCGCGCCCTTCCGCGGCCGCGCAGCGCCCTCCGCAGGCCGGCCCGGCCCGGCCCCGGTCCCTGTCCCCGTCCCGGTCCCGCAGGTGCGGGCGCTCACCTGAGCTCCGCTCACGGTGCTCTCGGGGCAGCTCCAGGCGCAGCGGAGCCCGGCCCGGGAGGGGCCGCGGCCGGCACGGAGCCCGCAGGGAACGCGGCGCGGTTCCCCCGGTGCCGTTCCCCCGCTCCGGTCCCAGCCTCGCACATCCCCAGCCCGGGCCGGGCACACGGAGCCGCGGAGAGGAGCCGGCCCTGGGCGGTGCCGGGGGTACGGAGGGGAACGGGAGCGCTCCCGGAGCAGTGACCACACGAGGCTGAAAACTTTAAAAAAATATTTATTGATATGCTAGAAAAGAAGTGTGGAAAAGTCATAGAAAACCCCCCACCCGACGTAACCATCTCCTAGTGTTTTCCTGCAAATAAATTAAAAGCAGCCTAGAGCTGGGGGCTACGCTAGCGTTAGTGTCCAGGAACACTGGAAAACTTCTCAGAGAACGTGGGTGAGGGGCTGGGAGGGACCGGGGTGCTGCGTGGCGAGCTGGTCCTGCTCCCACAGCACTCATGCTTTCCCAGGGCAACAACATCCCCGACTTTTGTTCTCAGAAAATAAAAGCAAACAAACAGCTGCAGTTTAAAGCAATTATAAGTGTCATACAGGACTGATTTGGCTCTCTCTTTAATTAAAACGTACAAATCAGAGCACTGACTGGCACAAGTTACAAGAACAGTTGTTTGTTTTCACCTATCTCAAATTTCTGTCAGTAAAACCTTTCTCCTGGCTCTGGAGCCCATCACACACAGCTCAGAAACTCAACACAAACCAAACCCCCAAACTATCTCCATCCTTCCGTGTACTCCTGGGATTTTTTTTTGGTACAAAATATATATATAAAAATAGACTCAGTTTCTCGGGATGATGGCTGAATCGGCCACCTCTTCCAGTCCAATGGAAAACAACAAGGATGCTTAACCAGATTACGCCTGGGGAAAATATCCTTTCACTATACAAATACCGCAGGATTTCCACATCGGAAACCCCTTAGAAAATGACAAGTGACAAACCTTTAATTGCCTGTCTGACACCCGGCTGAACATGCCAACCCATAGCAGCAAACTCAAAAAAAAAAGGAATAAGAAAAGGTAGAAGTTGAATCCTAACGGCACATAACCAGGGTCTGCACCAACCAGGGGTCTTCCAACCCCTGTCCACAAAGATTCCAGTCAATTCATCACAGGACGTGTCTTTGGGAAGCAAACCCCAGTGGGAAGCGTGCACTCAGCCCCCCCAGCTGCTGGGAGAGCCAAGATCCCAGAACAGCAAGTGAGAAAGGGGCTGGGGAAGAAATGTAAAATCCTGGATTATCATTTTCACCATCGTCAGACCTTTGGAATTGAACCAGCTGGTGAGCAAAAGGCACAATAGCAAGTGGTGACAGCAGAGTCCTGTGCTGCTAGAGGGGACATGGTGGGTGATGGAGGGGCTGCCTGCTGGGGGGACACGTGTCCCTCTGCCAGGCAGGAGCCAGGCCCTGCAGGGACGAACCCTGGGAGCTGGGACAGGGCTCTGGAGGGAGCAGCCAGCCCAGAGCTGCTGTGCAGGGCAGCCAGCACTTCACCTGCTGTCACAGCTCAGCTCCTGCCCTGCCCTTGGGGCCTGGCCCCTCCTTGGAGCAGCTTCAGGTGATTTTCTCCCCTTGGAGAAACCAACCCACACATCCTCTTGCTGCTGCAGGCAGGAGCATCCCTGCCCGGCCAGCTTCCCCTCAGGGGCATTGCTCACAGGGCTCTGCACAGCTGGTGTCCCACTGGGGACCAGGACACCTGTCCCCACGGTGTCACCGTGTCCCCAAGACCCTGTGACCACCCTGCTCCGCATAGGCACAAACCTGTGGTGGGACCGGTGCCACAGCCAAGGCTGAGATAAGGACGGTCCAAAGGCACATTGTTATCAGTTTGGATTCACAAACACCAGGCAGCAAACGTTTGGTGTGTGGCTGAGAGTGTCACCCCATGCTCCCAGAGCCCTTGGTTCTTCTCCCAAAGCACTGGCACCCCTGGCACAGCACAAACCCTGCCTGGGGCACTGCCTGCTGCTGGCACAGGCCAGTGCTGCCCTGGGGCTCGTTTGGCAAGGTTACAGCACAAGGTGAACTGCACAGATTGTGACATTTTGGCATCACCTGAGAATGACCCCATGACCATGGGGGGCTGCTGCCTCAGGGGGTCACAAACGCACCTGCACCCCCAGTTTGGTGCATGCACCCACACCCCTGTGAGTGTCCCTGCCTGGGGCAAAGGGAAATCCTGCCCTGGTGCCACCTCAGCCACCTGGGGACTCCCAAAGCAGTGACCTGCTGCTCGGGTGGAGGAACATCAGAACCGTGCAGGGAGGGGGCAGCTCCAGCTGTTCATTGCCTCTGAGAAAAGGACTCGGCATCAACAGAACGAAAATGACCCCGAATGCTACTAAACTCTGCCTGAACTGCTGCTAATTTTGGCTTCTAGGAGAAATCTGCAGCAGGGAAAACACTGCAGTGGGAAAGCCATCACTGGGTGCCATTACAAGCCCAAAGGAGCACCCCAGCTGTGGGATGGCCAGGGGAAGGTGAATGGTGCTCAGGTGAACAGCAGCCTGAGGTAACCACTGGCCTCAGCCCTTCTCCCTCTCCTGTCCCTTCCCACCACTCCACACCACCTATGCAGGTGGCCTTGAGCAGCTTCTGAGCATTCTGGAGAAAACCATGGACGATCAGGGTGAGTCTAACCCAGGGAGCAGCAGTCTGGGGTGTCCTGGCAGCCCCAGCACCAACCCACCTGCTGCTGGAAGGGTTCACACATTCTGCAAGGCTTACAAACATTCCCCAGCTCAGTCCCTGTGAGTGCCTGGAACCTGCTGAGCAGGAGGTGGAGATGCTGGCAATGCCAGGATGAGGCACAGGAGGGGTGTGGGGGCTCCCTGGGCTGCCCAGAAATTCATGTTCTTCTGGAAGCCAAGTCACTGCAGAGAAGCTGGTGGATCCTGCTGGCTCTCAAGGCAGGACTTTCCTCCAGCAGAAAGGAAACACCCTCCAAAAAAAGCACCTCTGCCACCTGTTCTGTTAGTGGCATCCAGGACTTCACCTGTCTTAGACTGGGGTTATTTCCCTCCCTCATGAAAAAAAAAAAAAATCCTTAAGAAAAAATGTAAACAATATTTCCCTATCAGCTGGAAACCCCAACAGAACCTCTGTGGGTTTCCCATCATTGGAAATGACCTCGCCCAGGGGGGTGGCTGGGCTGAGTGTACCCTGAAAAACCCCCGAATGCAGCTGCCCCCCACCGCCCCGAGGGCTGGGAGCAGCAGCTGCCTCATTTGGATTGACTTGCAGTTCCCCATGGCTCACAGACACATCTACAGCAGGCCCAGCAGAGACTCTCCCAGGCGCAGGAGTGTCCCGTGGCAGCTCCACACCCCTGTGGTCAGTGAGCTGCAGCCCTTGCATCTGCTGCCTCAAAGCAGAGACCTGCAGGCAGTGAAGCCTGGCTCGAAACCGGCCAGCCTGGCACCCCAGCAGCACCCGTGCCCCGCTCCCAGGGCATGGCACTGAGCACCCCACGTGAGGCACGGCTCCAGAAGAGGATGGAGAGAAGCCAGGGAGGAAATCCAGGAGCTGCTGGCAGTTTGGAGCGGGTTTCACTGCGTTACTGGTCCAGCCTTTCCAGACACGAGGTCCAGCAGGTCTCACGAGGGCTCCGTGTTCACTTCGAATAAAAACACCTGATGGAAGAGCTGGGCAAAGGCGAGGGCGAGGCCGAAGGGCGCTCTCCCTCCTCTCAGGCTCCGGGGCTCAGTACTGCCGCAGGTTGAAGAACCCGACGCTGGTGGGGGACTCCTTGACTGTCACTGTGATCAGGTTGGCGGTGACGTCGGTGACAAAGACGTGCTCGATCAGGCTGCGCGTGGGTTTCCAGTCCTGGCTGGTCTGGATGGACACAGACATGTTCTGAGCCACGCCCGGGAGGGAGGCTGAATCCCGGTCCGAGTCGGAGCTGGCGTCCTCGCCGCTGCTGGCTTCGGACAGCGCGGGGCCTTTGCGGCTCTCGGGGGCCGCGTGTCCCTCTGGGGCGCCCGCCGAGCCCCCCTTGGCCGAGTCCCTGTCACCTGCCCGCTGTGTCTGCCTCTTGCTCTTGCCTCCGTCCGCCCCTGGCAGCGCAGCGGCACTGGCAGCGTTCAGCCCGGCCCCTGCCGCGCCACCCTTGGCGGTGCCCGCGCCCTTGGCACCCGCAGGGGCGGTGCCAGCAGCGCCCTTGGCCAGGGAGCCGCAGAGGTGCCGGGGCACGCCGCTCCCGCTGGCCGTGCTGGGCCCGTTCCTGACGCTCTGCAGGTTCAGGGCCTGCAGGTTCAGCTCCTGGCTGGAGGCTGCCTGGCTGCTGGCCCCGGACGAGCTCGATGGTGCCTTGCTGCCGTTGGGCAGCGTCTGCCCTCCGGCAGCAAACCCCGATTTCTGGTCCCCTCCGGCGCTGCTGCCTGAAGCCTTTGCAGTTTTGGGTCCCTGTGCGTTCAGCCCCAGCTCCCCAGAGCCCTTCTGGCTCCTCATTTTCAAGTCCAGCCCTAAGCTGCCCTTGCTGGCTGCCTGTGCCTTGAGCGCCAGCCTGCCCAGGGCCGAGCTCTCAGCCGCACCCTGGCTCTGGGACATCCTGTTCATGTAGTGCACGATGGAGCTCTGCCAGCTGATGGCCTGGCTGGGGCTCGCCGAGCCGCTCTTCATCATGCTGGGCAGGTTCTCCCCTGAGGAGCCCCCCGAGCTGAGCCCAGCCAGGGCGCCCGGCGGGTCCTTCAGCATGGCCAGGCCTGAGCCCTGCGTGCTGTGCTGGGGCTGCGGCTTCCCCAGCAGCTTGGCACTGCCCCCCGCCTCCTTCCGGGACGTTTTCAGCACCTTTGTCAGGTTCACAGTCCTCCGGGCCGCTTTCTGCTCTGGGGGAAGAGGTTTCCTGCCACGCTTCTTCCTGGAAGCGTCTTTCATGTCGGGCTTGGCCACCAGGATCTGAGCTTTCTTCTGCGGCACTGGGTGTGTCTCTCTGCTGCGGGGACCTCTCTTTGCTTCCAGATCACTCTCATCCTCTTCCTCGGAGGAGGAGGAAGAGGAGGATGTGGAGGAAGAGGAGCTGCTTGACTTGGTTTTTGTAGGCATCTCTGGTTCCTGCAAAGCAGCAGAGACAGGGAGAGATAACAGCAATGACCAAGGAATGGTTGTGGGCACTACAAACCCTCCAGGGTGGCCAGGTTCTCTATCCGTGTATCTCCCTGATCTTCAGGGATCCATCAGCTGATGGGAAGAGCTGTGTGCTCGAGGCCACCCCCCAACCCCGGTGCCCTCCAAGGGCAGAGCCCCACAGAGCTGCCCCACCATGGCTGGAACTCACCACGTTCTTCCTGGGCCTGCCCCGGGGCCGCTTGCCCCTCTTCCTATTCTGCACCTCCTTCTCGTGCTCCCTGAGGAAACAAGGATTAGGACAATGTTTATGGGGGAGAAAAATCATCTGGGGGAGCTGAGGCAGCCAGGTAGTGACCGGAGAGTATCCCTGTGTGCACCGGCAACATCCCAGCACTCAGTGATGGACCACGCGGTGTCACCCATCCTAAACCTGTGCCTTTCCCAGCTTTGGGTGAGATTTGCTGTTCTTCTGGCACAAGGGGATCAGGCAGAGGAAAGGATCTGCCCCCAGCTCTGCTAAGCCTTGCTTTGTTTAAATGGGACGGTGCTCAGATGTAACACATCCAGCTGATTGAACACCACCCTGTCTGCGCTCAACACCAGATCCCATTCTTGAATAAAATTGATCCAGAAACCAGTTATAATTGAATTCTATCATAAACTTTAATGATTTTTATTATTATTATGTCAAAGTACTTGGCAGCACTGTGTCTGCCATGGCCAGCTGGCTCCCCCTCTGTCCTGTGAGTGATTCTGGGGTGCAGGGCTCTGGAAACATTGCTGTTCTCAGCCTGCTCCAGGCAGGAGCAGGGACCTGACAGCACAGACACCATCCTGTCCTGCCATCCAGGTGGTGCAGCCTGGAGAAGGCTCTAGGAAGACTTCAGAGCATCTCCCAGTACCTAAAGAGGCTCCAAGAGAGCTGGAGAGGGACTTTGGACAAGGGCCTGGAGTGACAGGAACAGGGAATGGCTTCCAGCTGACTGAGGGCAGGGTTACATGGGGGATTAAGAAGAAATTCTTCCCTGTGAGAGTGCTGAGGCCCTGGCACAGGCTGCCCAAAGAAGCTGTGGCTGCCCCATCCATGGTAATGTCCAAGGCCAGGTTGGACAGGACTTGGAGCAGCCTGGGGCAGTGGAAATGGAGTGGATAAGGAAGAGATTTAAGATCCTTCCTAATCCAAACATTCTCTACAATTTTCTGCCAGATATTGTGGAGTTTCCACAGTTTCCCTCACTCTCCCAGAGCTTCGTCCTCCACAAGTTCCCTTTAATGCCTCACAAGCACCATCTCCCCCAGGGGTCTGCAGCCACCCCCAGGCACAGCCAAGGTCCCTGAGCCTTGGATGGGGACAGGGAGCCCCAGGTCCGTGCCAGGCGCTGCCCCATTCCCCGGGTGCACCCCGAACCCTCGGGGTCTGCCCGGCCAGGGCACAGCCGCTCTAGGTAGACCTGGACCGACCATGACTCCGGGGACAAACAAAAGGGCCTGGCCACAAAGGGCCCCGCCAGCTCCGGGCTGTTGTTTCCAACGGCTCCCACCACACGTGCAGCCAATTAGAAGTTAATTGACTTTACAGTTTGCTTAGAAACATTTAGAGTTTGCTCACTTCTTTTGGAAAGCCAGCAGCAGCCGGGGGTCCAGGATGTTCTCCTCGGGCTCCCAGCTGTTGTGCCTGCAACAGAGGACACGGAGCGGTGAGAGCAGGGGCCGGACCCCCCCGGCCGCTCCGGGCTAACCCGGGCCTGGCACGGGCCGGGGCACGGCGGAACCGGGGCCGGCACAGCCGGGGGGCGGGCAGGGAGAGGGGCCGGGGGAGGGAGATCGGGAAGGGGCGGCCACGCCGCGGCGGGGCGAGGCGAGCCCCGCGCATCCCGGGGGAGCTCCGGTTGCACGGAGCGGCCGCGGGGCCGCCACGGCCGGGGGGGTGCGGCGGTTCCGGGGGGCTGCACAGGCCCGGGGGGGGGAGCGGAGCCCCACGCGGTGGCGGGGAGGGCCCGGCCGCGGCCGCGCTTATTTGTAAACAAAAGGAGCGGCACGACCCAAACAAAAGCGGCCGGGCGGGCGGTCCCCGCGCCCCGCTCCGCACCGCATGGTTCCGCGATCCGCGCGGCCCCGCACCGCGCCCCGCGCCCCGCACCGCCCCGCTCACTTGGAGGACCAGCCTCGCCACTTGACCAGGTACTCCAGCTTGCCCTGCGGAGAGAGACGGGAGAGGGGCGTTAGCGGCTCCCGGCGGGGGCGCGGGGACAGCGGGGCTGCGGGCGGCGGGTCCCACCTTGCGCAGCCGCTTGCTGAGGATGCACTCGGCGGCGAAGACCTGCTCTCCCACGCTGCTCAGCTCCTCCATGGCCCCGGCCCCGCGCACGCCCCCGCGCACTCACACACAAGGGGAGCCCCCGGGCGCGCCCCCGACGGCGGCCGCGCGCGCTCCGACCCCCCCAGATCCACGCGCGCCCCCCGGCACAATACGGCGGAGGGGCGGGCGGGGGGTCCCCAAATTCCCCGCCGGCCAATGGGGAGCGGGGGGCGGGGCGATCCGGCGTGGGGGTGGGGGGAGGCATTGTCTGCGTGCGACCCCTCCTCTTCCTCCCGCGCGGGGGCGGCCGCTGCCCGGCCGGAGCGGGGACAATGGGGTGGCCCGGCCCGGGGCTTTGTTCGCCCGGGCGGCGCAGGGGCTTCCCCGGCCGGCCCCGCGGGGGGATCCCCCCGTCCCCGACCCGCGAGGGGCTCCTGCTCCGAGTCCCCCGCCCGGGGTCCCTCCTGGGCACAAAGCACCCGGGGCTGGGGCAGCCAGCGCCGGTCCCCGCCGGGCCGAGCGGGCGGCAGCAGCACCGGCACGTTTTAGTCCTAAAATAGTTGATTATAATAGAATAAAAGCTTTCCCGGGGGGCGGGCGGCTGTGACCCTCGCGCGGTGCCGCTCGCAGCTCGGTCCCGCCCGGCCCACGGTCCCTCCCGAGCCGCGTTACCGGGGGTGCGGCGGCACCGAGCGCGCCGGCACCGCACGCACCGAGGCGTGTGGGAGCCGCTGCACGGCGGTTGTGCGCTGTGGGCGTGGAAGGATGAAATATGGTGCTTTACAGGCATGGAAGAAGATGAGTCAGCACCTCAGGGAGTTGTGCTCCGCGGGCCCGGAGCCTGCCGTTAACCGTGCCGGGATATGAATTGCCGTCGCCCCGGAGCCTGGGTGCCCGCGGCGCGCAGGGACTGAGCAGGAGCCGGACGGGCCATGGGGTGTCCTGCGAGGGGCCTCGCCCGCACCCCGGGCGCTGCCGTCTCCGGTAAGCGATGCCGGGTTAGCGGTGTCGGGTTTAGGGATACCGGGTCTAGCCGTGCCGGGTTTAGCGGTGCCGGGTTTAGGGATACCGGGTTAGCTGTACCGGGTCTAGCCGTGCCGGGTTTAGCGATGCTGGGTTAGCTGTGCCGGGTCTAGCCGTGCCGGGTTTAGCGATGCTGGGTTAGCTGTGCCGGGTTTAGCGGTGCCGGGTTTAGGGATGCTGGGTCATTCGGAGCGGCAGCGGGTGCCTTGGGCTGTCCCCGCCGCGGGGGGATGTCACACAGGGACCCTCTGTAGAGGGTGAGAGACGGGACCGACCCGGGCACCGCGGGGTGTGGACGTGCCTGGGTGCCGGGTCCATGCCAGGGGCTCTCCTGGCTCGGGCGCTGTCACCTTTCATTGTTTCCTTTGACAATTACCGCGGCCGGTCGCTGATGAGAAGAGCTGTAGGAGCGTTTTTTTAGCCGAAGGTGACACGGAATTGTAACAGCGCCGCACTTTTTGTTCGAGTTCATTTACCTTGTGCCAGCTCGGCTCTTTGTGTGCGGCACCTCTGTGGTTTAGAAGCTCCGTGTGACCTCCCCTCGCCGTGTGCCTGAGCCGTGCCCATCCCGGCGGTGTGGAGCAGCCCGAGGGATGAGGATGAGGAGCCCTGGGGCTCTCCTGGCTGCGGGGATTCGGCTCTGAGAGACGAGCCCTGATTCGGGCGATGCTGGCTGAGCTCCTCTCCCAGCCGCCCCTCGGTGCTGCTGTTCCTGTGCTCCCCAGGAGGATGCAGGGCTATAGGGTGGCTGTTCTCTGCCTTCCCGGGGCCAGGAAGAGGAGGCTGGGTGAGTGGAGATGCTCCATCCCCTGCCTGATGGGCTGGGGCTCAGGACTGGGAGGAGCCCGTGACATTTGTGTCCCTTTAGGAACCACAGCGTTTGTGGGGCTGTGCCATCAGCATTGTCCCTGGTCCCTCGTGGGGCCTCTGACTGATCCCTGATGCTGCTCAGCCCCCATGGCACACTGCTGAGGCTGGGAAGGACCGTGCTGCTCCCTGGGCTGGAAATCTCGAAATTTCTCCTCCCAGGGCTTTACTGAAAACTGCTCCTGGGCAGTCCCTGGGCTCTGTGGGCTCTGTGCCTCTTACCCCTGGCAGAGTGGGGTACCCCAGGGCTCCTGGCACGTCCTGTTCCCTCTTGGCCAGCCAGAGGAGGCCATCCCAGCCCTGGAGCTTCCCTGGGCACTGCTGGTCTGAGCTGCTGCTGGGGGTGCACCCACTGGGGCTGCTGGCTGGGGTGGGATGAGATGTCCCCCTCCTGCTGCCAAAGCTGTGGCTCCGCCTGTGAGCGCCTTTTCCATGAATTCAGTGTTTCCCATCCCCAACAGGGACTTCACCTTTCTGGGGAAACTCAGGAACACCCACTGAATAACTTGGCCCATGCTCCCACCAGGCAAAGTGACATTGGGCCAATAAATTCACCAATCACCGTGAAAACCGTCATCATCTTAAAATGAGAGTCAGACCCCCGAGCTGACCTGATGGACCGTGATTTTGTAACTGTTCCCAAGTAGGCCAGGCATCCCAGGAATGCTGTGGGTCCTGTGTTGTGTCTGTAGCAGGGGCTGGCAGGCTCAAGTGGGGGTTTGGTGTTGAAGGAAGGGATGGGGATGAGGGGAAAAGGGCTGTGCTGCTCCCGGACTGGAAATCTGTTTAAACTGGGGTTTACTGGGAATGAGTTCAGGTCACCCTGAGCTGCTGTGGGCTCCGTGCTGTGCCCATCCTGCCAGGCTGGGTGAGGAACACAGCTGCTTTCTGAGGCCCTGTGGAGCAGGGAGCCCTGGCCTGGTGGGTGCAGGTCAAGGTCTGGGGGGTTCCCAAGGCTCCCTGACCTCTGTATTTGGGCTGGACCCCCCAAGCAGGTGCATTGCAGGGGCGCCCCGTTCCTCCTGCCCCGGGACCCCCGTGGCAGTGGTGATGGGGTGCCAGGGGTGCATTGCAGGGGTGCCCCGTTCCTCCCGCCCCGGGACCCCCGTGGCAGTGGTTTTGGGGTGCCTGAGGGAGTCTGGGATGTCCCTGAGCCCAGAGGGTGAGGCCAGGGCCAGCCCAGGGAGCAGCCGGGCCATGGTGGCCATGTTTGTTGTGGGCAAATGGTGGCTGTTTTTCCCAAGGCCTCAGCCAATCAAAGCACAGAGATCTGCATCTCATTTGGGTACCGCAGCCGGGTTTGGAGCTGTGCAGCTGCCAGGATGGGGTGGCCGGGCACCGCGTGGTGTGTGGGTCCTGTGGGCCTGTGCGGGGGTCAGAGGGGCCTGTGCCGCCCCCAGAGCAGCATTTTGGGAGGAGCAGCGTCCCCACATACCGTGTGCCATAAATAAATACCTGTCCTTGTATGTTTGTTGTTATGTTCCCATCCCGGAGCGGCCGGGACCCCTGGGCAGCGAGCGGCTTCCCAGTGCAGGAAAAAGAAAAGGAAGCAAATGGTGTGGAAATGCATGGCAAATTGGGATGCAATACACAGCGGGACTCTCCCTGCTGCGTGACCCCCGGCCCGGGCAGGGGGGCGCTGGGGAATGAATTACTGGGGATGGCAGGGCGGGAGGGGATGTGGGGATGCGGCAGCGGCCGCGTCCGGGCATGGCCACGCGGGGCTTTGGCCTTTGTCACCGCAAAACGTTTGCTGAAAATGTCCCACATTGCCCATGCACGAGGTGTGAGGAGCAGCGGGAAGGGCTGGGAGAGGCTCCAGGACAGGCAAAACGCGACAGTTTGGGGTTTCCTTGGAGAGGTGAGCTGGAGATGGCTCCCGGGCCGGGGAGCAGGGGCTGGTTTAGGTTCTGTGTGTCTGTGGGGTTAAAACTGCACCCAGAGCGGGGAGGATCCTCTCACCTGTCTGGCCTGGGACATGGAAGCGTCTGTAAGATATAGTACATAATTTGTAACGCATCCCTCAGCCCGGGGCATGTATCAGGGCCAGGAGGGGATGGTGAGGTTCCGGTGAGCGCCGTGGGTCTCCGAGGCATCCCCTGGGGCATCCCCTGGGGCATCCCTTGGGGCATCCCCTGGGGCATCCCTGCTCGGGGTGGGGCAGCCGGAGCTGCGGCGGTGCTGGGTTCTCCCCGGGCCCGGCGGCATCCGCGGGTGTTCCCGGGCTTTGTCCCTCGGGCCGAGAGCGGATCCCGCTCCGGGGGAGGCACCGGGGCTCTGGATGGCCCCGGGGCAGCGGCTGGAGGCGCCGCGGGTTCGGGGGATGCTCCGGGCCGGGCTGTTACCGTGAGCCGCTTCCCCCGCCCGGGCCGGGAGCTCGGGGGCCTGAGCGCGGCTCGGGAGCCCTCGGCCGCCGGCTGCCGGTACTGCACCGGGACACCGGGACACCGGGACACTGCCATACCGGCACATCGGGACCTTGGGGCACCGGGACACCGGGGCACCGGCACACTGCCATACCGGCACATCGGGACCTTGGGGCACCGGGACACTGGGGCATCGGGACACCGGGGCACCGGGACACTGCCATACCGGCACATCGAGACATTGGCACACCAGGACACCGGGACACCGCCAGGGCAGGAGGCTGTGGGAGATGGGTACGGGGGGATGAAGGAACAGGATGGGGCCAGGGAGGGGGATCCCCCGGTGTGCTCAGGATCCCAGGGCTGGTTGAGTCAGGAGCTCAGTCCCTGCTCCCAGCTGAGGGAAGATCAGCTCTCAGATGGGGATTTGTGTCAGGAGGTTGGGTCACCACAAACTCCATGTTCCCTGTGTGGGTCTGGGGAGCACACTGGCACCAGCCCTATGAGCACTGCAGCTTCTCAGTACTCAAAGGTTTATAAAAAAGAGGGAGAGTGGCATTTTAAATGGGCAGAGAGTGATAGGACAGGGAAGTGGTTTTAAACTTCAGTGAAGAGCTATTTAGGTTAAATGTAGGAGGAAATTCTTCCCTGGCAGGGTGGGCAGGCCCTGGCACAGGTGCCCAGAGCAGCTGGGGCTGCCCCTGGATCCCTGGCAGTGCCCAAGGCCAGGCTGGATGGAGATGGGAGCACGTGGGACAGTGGAGGTGTCCCTGCCACGGCAGGGGTGGCACTGGGTGGGCTTTAAGGTCCCTTCCAACCATTCCATGTGTTTGTGATCCTGCTCTGTACGTGCTGGGCACGAGGACGGTCAGAGCCTGGCACCAGCGGGTTCTGAGCCCTGCAGGCTCTGCCAGGATCCCCAGGGTAGCAGCAGGGCTGGCTGCCCCTGCCCTGGCAGTGCTGAGCTGCAGGGGCAGCCCACGGTCACCAGCAGCAGAGCTGGGAAGGTTTCTGTGCACACCCTTATCGTTAATCCCCTCTGCACGGCGCGCACCGCGCTGGCCGCGCTCCCCTTTCGGAGCCTCCCTGCTGCTGCCGCTGCCCTGACCCCCACCCCAGCACCGTTTCAAGCCAAACATTTTCTTCCTGTTTTTCTGAGGGTGCGGCTCTTGTTTCATCTCGTTGGGTGAAGCCGATGCAGCGAGCGAGTCTCTATGGCAACAGATGTTTATCGAGCCCCTGAGCTGAGGCACAGGGCTGGGGAAAGGCACCACAGCATCTGGGAGGGCTCTGGGGGTGCTGGAATGCCACGCTGGCAGGGCTGCAGTGGGGGCTGCTGGACGGGGGGGGGTCTTGCTCCCTGTCCCCAAAACCCCAGCCTGGCTGGAGGGCCCTGGGTCGCTTCCTGCACAGGGAGCTTTGGGGTTGTACAGGGGCTTTGCCTCAGCCCTGCTGGGGAGAGCTCCTGGGAGCCTGGCACAACCAGGAGCCTGGCACAACCAGGGGCCTGGCACCACCAGGAGCCTGGCACAACTCCTGGCAGCCCCTGGCTCAGGAGTCACAGGGCTGTGTGCTGTGAGCAGGGGGTCCTGGCACTGCCACGTTCCCTCTCTCCAAAATACATCAATGCCCCTCTGGAGCTGCACTTGGGGCAGGTCTCAGCAGTTGTGCCACGGAGCAGCGCAGCCAGGCCCCTCCTGCCTGCAGCTTTGCTGCTCAGGGACGCACAGGGGGCATTTCCAGTTTTGGCCACAGCCACAAGGCACAGAAGGACAGGCAGGATGGTGCTGAGCACACCCAGGGCTCCTGGAGCTGGAAGTGCTGAGTCGCTTTGGGACCCTCCCGAGGCTTTGGGTGCCAGGGCCAGCCCTGCATGTGGCCAGCAGGGACCACCGGGACCTCTCCGTGTCCTGGGCAGGTCCAGGCTCAGCGGCTCCACCCTGGGTGGGACCTGGCGCCTTTCAGGGGCGGCTCCAGCTGTCTCAGAACTGATTTAATTAGAGTGGACACTCATTATGTACCGGCTGTCCCTGCTCCAAACCCACCCTGGAGCCGCTGTGCCTCCCGCATTTGGGGGGATGCACGCACGGGGTGACCGTGCCAGGCTGGATTGGTGCCACCTCCCCAGCAGAGCATCCTGCTGTCCCCAAGGCCCGGGAGAGGCAGCTCCTCCGGGGGCTCAGGCATGGAGGAGCGTGGGTCAGGAATTTGGAGACGTTTTGGGAATTCTGTCCCGTTCCCGAGCCTGGGACTGGTTGTCTTTGTGAGCCTTGTCCTTCCCATGACTTCTGGCAGAGTTGCCCGGAGCTCGGGGGCTGCCAGGACAGCGGAGCACGGCGCTGCTGGTGCTCGTTCCAGGTCTCTGCAGCCTGCAGGAGTCGGCTGGAGGCGCCTGGTGCCAGGGAATTGATCCGGAGTCACTCGTTCTGTGGTTCTCTGGCCGAATTTGCGCTGTGAGGGAAAGGGACCAACTGTGGTCTGGCAGCCACGAGCAGAGCCACGAACAGCGGAGGATTCCACAAACAGTGGAGGATTCACCCTCCGTTGCTCATGGTCCACATCTGGCTGCACGCAGAGGACAGAGGGACGGGACAGGGGACAATGGCAGGGTCCAGGAGGGTGCCCACCCTTCTCCTCAGCCCAGCCCATGCCCTGGGCAGTGCCAATGCTGATCTGGGGCAGGAAAACTCAGAGTCCCGTGTGAGGTGCAAAGCCCCTGCTGTGCCCTGCAGGGAGCGGTTTCGGGGGGCTCCACAGACCGGGGAAACCCGGGGGTTCCACGCCCAACCGGGGCACGGTTTGCCGGGTGTTTGCCCCCATCCTGGGGGTCCTTGGGTCGGTTACCTGGTGGCGGTCAGAAAACTCCTCCCCAGCATCCCAGAACCGCAGCGAGTCCCAGCAGCAGCGGCAGCTTCTCGGCGGGATGGAGAGCACCCGAACCTGCCGTGCCGAGAGGGCGGTGAGTGCCAGCCCTGCCCCGGGGCCGGTGCCCGCCGGTGACGGGTGACTGTCACCTCCTGCCGCCCCTTCCGCGCCTCCCTCCGCCCGGCCGGGAGCAGCTCCGCCCCGGTGCCACGGTGAGCCCTGCCCGGTTACCGAGCGGCGGGGATGGGGGGGCACGGCCCGGTGCCCCGAGCCCCGGGGGTGGCGGCGGCCGCCAGGTGTCGCTGTTCCCGCGGGAATCCCGGCGGAGCGGAGCGCGCCCGGTGCCCGGGGCCGCTCTCGGTGCCCATTGCCACCCGGGTGCCGCTCCCGGTGCCACTCCCGCTGTGCTCCCGCTGTGCTCCCGCTGTGCTCCCGGTGTGCTCCCGGCGCCCATTGCCGCCCCCCGGTGCCCCTTGCCACTTCTGGTGCCTGTTGCTGTTCCTGGTGCCCACTGTCAGTGCCGGTGCCTGCTGCCCTCCCACTGTCCCCCATGACACCCGCTGCTCACCATTGCTGCCGTTGCCACCGTCACCGTTTCCATTGCCATCGCCGTTGCCACCGTCACCGTCGGTGGGTTCCCTCAGCATGGGCTTGGTGACCTCCAGGGAGCCGTCGTGGGGCTCGGGGGTGATGCCCAGCAGCTCGCAGAGGAGGGCGTAGACATTGACGCTTTCGAAGGGCTCCACCTCCAGCCCCTTCTTGAAGGCCGGCCCCACGGCACGGAAGATGGTTTTCATGTTCATGGCCTGGTTGTCAAAGCCGTGCTCTCCTTTGTTGAACTGGACCTTGTACCTCTGCAGGGGAGAGCAGGAACGTGAGCGCCCCAGCCCTGCTGCCCCTCACACCCCACCTCTCCCACCTCCTGTGCTGTGTTCTGCAGCTCCAGGGTTTGATTGTCTGGTTGGTTCCTTTCAGTTTTGGGAGCTGATCTGTTGGTGTTAAGCTGGAGGTGCCTCCAGCCACTCTCAACCAATTACATCCTGCAAGTTCCCTCCCTAAATGTTGGCACAGCCAAATTTTGTTGTACTGAGGAGCTTCCAATGGGAAGCTGCCTGCTGGCCTTGATACTGGGCCTTCCCTTAAGCCAGGCTAAGAGAGGATCCTGCAGTGGATATTCTGCATTCATGCAACTCCTACTCCAAGGTTTCTGGATACTTTTTCTTCTCAACAGCAGAGAAGATCTTTACACAAAGAACTGTAATTGATATCTCTGTATATGGAGACCAGTTAGCACAAGGGCCTAAAGCTGGGTGGGTGCTGTGGGAGGGGAGGAGCGAGAGGCACATCCCAAAAGACAGTAGGATCTGCCTGAGCATACACCTTACCCCATGGATCACGTAGCCTGGATCGCTGTACAGCACAAGTGGGGTGATCCGGGAATGGTTGGCGTAGTGGAACCTCTTTGGAAACTCTTCCTTCTTGTAAACGTGCAGCTTCGGGTGGGCGTTTTTCAGGACTGAGTACACATGCTCCAGTTTGCCTTCCTTGGGCACCAGGAGCCCACTTGGTCCATAATCGAGGAGCTCGAAGTCGAGGTCCTTGAAGGTGAAGTTGGCGACGGTGCGGAGGTGGATCTCGTTGGTTTTCACCACGGTCTCCATGCCGTGGTCGGACGTGATGATGAGGTTCAGGTTGGACTCCAGGCCGCTCTCCCGGATGCGCTGCCTCAAGTAACCCACGGTTCTGTCCACCTGCTTGATCATGTTTTTCCTCTGTGTGGATTCAGGGCCATACTTGTGTCCTGAGGAGTCTGGCTCCCCGAAGTAGAGCGTGATGAAGTCCAGGTTGTCCCCCGTGAACCACTTCATGACGGTGTCGATGCTCTGCCTCCAGTTGTTTTCGTTGCTGTAGTTGAACAACGCAGGTTCCACCAACTTCTTGTACACTTCTTCCTTTTGGTATTTTGCCTTGGTTCCAGGGAAGTGGATGGAGCCTGTCTTCAAACCCTGTGAGTGGAGGCATTCCATAAACTCACCTGAACTCTCTCGGCAGCATCCTTCCATCTGTCAGTGCGGCCACCTCCTAACACGATTAGTTCATTCAGTCCCCAATGCCTACCTCTGCCTCTAATGAGGTTTTCTTGCTCATTGCCAATTAAAAGTGATTAATTGAAAGCGCTACCCTTGCACCTGGTTCCTTCACTGTGTTTTAACACCAGATAAAACTTCAGAACCAGTGACCCATTTGCACCTTGCATGGGCCCTCTGCCTCTGGACCATCACGACATTAAGGTGTGTTTTATTGAAGCCAGAGGAGCCAAAGGTCTTGGGCTGGGTTTCATGTCCTGCCTCAAAGCTAGAGGGAAGCCTGCAGGGCTTGCTGCAGCTCCCAGGGGAGCGCTCCCTATCGCTGCCACCACCCTGGATGTGCCTCGGGCTGTGTGGGGCTCCCGGGCTCAGGGTGCTCCCTGAGGAACTGGCTGAGGCTTCTTTAAACAGGAGCAGGATAACCTGCTTTATTAATGTCTTAATAAAGCCAAAATGTGTCTATTATTTTTTGCTATTTTTAGCAGAATGATCATAATTATTCCTGCCAGAGTCCGGGGATTTCAGTTTTTTGCTGGTCTAATTAGCCTGACGTTCGCAGGGAGGCTGGGATCTCACGGCCGCCTGGGATCGTGGCTTGCCTGTAGCTTTTCCCGGGGGATGGCGGGTTGGGTGGGTCTGTGCAGGGTCTGTGTGTGTGAGGAGGTGCCACACTTGCCTGTCTCTGGGCAGTGATCCAGATGGGCAGGCTGCCGTTGTCCCACCAGCTGCTTATGCCTTGTGTGGTGTAGTAGGGCAGTCTCACGCCAGTTTTGGTGTCGAACCACATGTTGTGGATCACCCCGTGGTTCTCCAGGTACCGCCCTGTGGGAGAGATGGGAGCAGGGGTGAGCCAGGCTGCGCTGGGTGTAGGGCAGAGGGCACCTTTGGCCTCCCCTTCCTACCCTTGCCCTGTACCAGGTGGGTCCTGGGGCAGGCAGGGAGACGCTGGGGCCGTGCTGCTTCCCTTGTGGGTTGGTTGATGCCTGGTGGGTCTCGCCTGGACCCAGCCAGGTATTGGCACCCTCTGCAGCTGTTGCTGCCCTCTGGGCATGGGCAGGTTCCTGTTATCTGGGTGTATCTAATCCCAAGGTGTGTCACTGTCATCTGGGTGTATCTAATCCCATGTTTCACTGTTATCTGGGTGTATCTAATCCCATGGTGTGTCACTGTCATCTGGGTGTATCTAATCCCATGGTATTTCACTGTTGTCTGGGTGTATCTAATCCCAAGGTGTGTCACTGTTATCTGGGTGTATCTAATCCCGTGGTGTGTCACTGTCATCTGGGTGTATCTAATCCCATGTTTCACTGTTATCTGGGTGTATCTAATCCCATGGTATTTCACTGTAGTCTGGGTGTATCTAATCCCAAAGTGTGTCACTGTTATCTGGGTGTATGTAATCCCGTGGTGTGTCACTCTTATCTGGGTGTATCTAATCCCGTGGTGTGTCACTGTTATCTGGGTGTATCTAATCCCGTGGTGTGTCACTGTCATCTGGGTGTATCTAATCCCATGTTTCACTGTTATCCCGGTGTATCTAATCCCATGGTGTGTCACTGTCATCTGGGTGTATCTAATCCCATGTTTCATTGTTATCTGGGTGTATCTAATCCCGTGGTGTGTCACTGTTATCTGGGTGTATCTAATCCTGTGGTGTGTCACTGTTATCTGGGTGTATCTAATCCCATGTTTCATTGTTATCCCGGTGTATCTAATCCCATGGTGTGTCACTGTCATCTGGGTGTATCTAATCCCACGGTGTTTCACTGTTATCTCAGAGTCTCTAATCCCATGTTTCACTGTTGTCTGGGTGTACCTAATCTCAAGGTGTTTCTCTTTCACTGTTGCTCACAGCCTGCGAGGTCGGTGAGCAGAAGTTCGCATTGGAAGGGAGAGATGCACTTTGACTCTCACATTTTGTGCTATTTTTATTATTCTGGTCCCGAAGAGTCCCTTCTGCAAGCTATCCCCATCCTCCCTCATATTGACGCTGCCTCCCTGCTTTTGCCCATCAGCAGATTTCATTAGCATGCTCCACTGTTTTATGCCAAGGTTATTAATTAAAATCTTAAATAAGATTGGCTCCAAAATCGATTCTTCAGGAATTCCCCTGGTGCCCTCCTTCCAGCTTGACAATCTCCTCTCAGCATCCACTCTGTCCTCCTCCTGTAGCCTCTCACTTCCCCACATTACAGATTTTGTACTAATCTTCATCTTCTCCATCTTAACTAATGATTTCCCATGTGGCACTGTATCAAATGCACTACTGAAGTCCAGAAAGATTAAATTTAGAGCATCTCCCTTGTTTAAAAAATGATTTATCTTATCAAAGGAGGCTATCGAGTTGGCCTGGTGCTATTTACCTTTGATAAGTACAGGTTCAGTTCATGGAATCCCAGAGGGGTTTGAGTTGGGAGGGACCTTAAAAACCATCCCATTCCACCTCTGTGCCACGGGCAGGGACACCTTCCACCGGACCAGGCTGACTCCAAGCCCTGTCCAACCTGGCCTTGGACATTTCCAGGGATGGGGAAATCTGTGCCTCACCACCCTCACAGGGAAGAATTTCTTTGTGTCTAGTTTAAATCTACCGCTTCTGCATCTCTTGCCTGGTCTGCTCTGAAGCTCTGTGTGCTGCTGGATGTTCTGGGTCCCTCCTGACCTCAATTCTTCCCTGGCCCTGGGCCCTGCCCCTGCCCTGGCCCAGCCCCAGTGTCTCTGGATGTTCTGGGTCCCTCCTGGCCTCTGTCCTTCCCCGCCCCTGCCCTTGCCCAGCCCCTGCGGCTCCCATGCCGGGCACTCACCGGTCAGCAGCGTGAAGTGGCAGGGGCTGGTGAGGGTGACGAAGGCGGGGGTCATGTACTTGGCCTTCACCCCCTCTGCAGCCATGGCGTCCAGGTTGGGGGTGTCCACGTCCTGGTCGTAGTTCCAGCGGAAGCCATCGAAGGACACCAGGAGCAGCTTGCTGCGGTTGGACGCAGTTTGCTGCAGGGGCATGCAGCTCCCCAGGGACAGGGCAGCAAAGAGCAGCCCCAGGGACAGCAGCATCTTCATTGCCTTGAGCTGGAGCTGCCCAGGTGTCCGGAGAGCTCTCGCATTAATACCTGCACGGAGGACTAAGTTCGGTCCTTATCTAATCTTGCCTTTGCTGATCGGGTGTGTGGCTTCAGCCAGCAGTTGCTATCAGGACAAGTGTCTCTTGTTTTTCTGCAGTAGATTATCTTAAAGTTCTTTCTGGGTCAAACAGCAAATTTGCACCTTCCCTCAGTGCTGATGTGGTGTGTGTGAGCAGGGAGGTTCCTGGTGTGGTGGGAGTTTGGGATGCTGCCTCCACAGCCTCTCTCAGCCCACCATGGTGTCCTGTCCCCACTCCTGGTCCTCAGTGCCCTGCTCTGTGCTCAGCAGCTCAGCCTCAGAGGGCAACTCATACCCCAGGACAACTTGTCCACCCTGAGATGAGGCTCAGAGGCTCAGGGAGGGGCCTGGATTTACCCAGGGTTTTCCAGTGTGGCTTTGTTGAGCTGCTCACTGGACGGGGAGGCTGACCACGCACCAGCCCCCGGAGATGCTCCTGAGGGTGAGCCCAGCTCTGAAGCCCCCCTGTCCCTCTGTGCTCCGCTGCTCCCCACGGGTGACCCTCATCCTCTCATGCACTGCTGAGCTTCGCTGTATCAGCATCCCATCGTATCAATCTCTGCTGGTTTATGGCTTCTCTGCAGTTTAATCATTGCTGATGACTCGTTTCTCAGAAAAACTGAGTTTAAGGCTTTTGGAGAGTTATGTAACAGAGGTTGCCTTGGTTCCCTGGGCTCTGAACTCACAACCTTTATGTCTTTGCTGATCTTCCTCTGCTCAGGTTGCAGATTTATTCCTTGGTGCTTTGCTTCCTAAGTGCCTGCCACCCTCTCCTCACCAAGCAGAGCTGTCTCCACCTGGTTTTCCCCACCCTGCCTGGGATCATTCTTTGATGTTGCTCCGTAAAACTGAGCTGGGTAGATGAGTTTGTTCTTCCTGGATGGAATTTGTTTGTTCTTCTTAGGCACATGGGTTTGTTCTTCCTGGATGGAATGACAGCCTCTTTGTAGTCCTGAGCATCTCAAGTATTCCCACCTGGACTGATTTGTCAGGGGGCTTTGGGGTCTCTTCCAGAGTGGGTGTTTCCCCAGTGTGACATGGGACAATCCTGCAAGGACACTGAGAGAGGTCCAGGGGATCCCAGCAGGGACGTCAGGGCTGACACCAGCTGGGGGTACAGCTTTGGGCATTTGCAGTGGAAATGCTGGGGTGGGTCCTGCCATGAGCCCCCAGCCCTGAGCCCCCAGCCCTGAGCCAGCCCTCCTGCTAGCACTGGGCTAAGGACACCCCAGCACTGGTGTCTGCCACCCCACGCTCCACTCCCTCAGCCCAGCACCTTCTCTGCCAGCCCAGCACTGATGTTTACTCAAGGAACAGTTTTTTATCTGCGTGCGCTGCCCTGGGTTCAGTATTGTCCTTCAGAGAGGACAGAGCCTCCTGGCAGCACCGAGGGTTTAAAGGGCTCATGATAAAGATGCTATCGCTTGCCAAGCTCAGGGAAAGCCCTAAATATTCTCTGTGCTGTTCTGAGGGGGGTCAGCAGTCCCTGTGGTGCTGCTAACAGCACGGGAAGGTGCTGATAAGGTATCGTGTCCATCGGCTCCTCCAGGAGGGAAGGGATGAGTGAGGGGCAGCACTGCTCCAATCTCTGAGGAATATTGGATGTCAGGAGTGTTTCACGGCACATTTTGATATCAGTATCTGAGGAGCACGAGGCACAGATAAAGAACATCACCTTTGGCCACCCTGCCTGGGGACACTGCGAGCTAAAGGGCTGATTTTGCACTAACAACGCCCCAGGCTCTGGTTCCGTGTGTGGATGTGCCCAGGGGGCCCTGGCTGCTCTGGGCCCACCACGTCCTGCTCAGCATCCTCTGGAGCACCAATCCTGAATCCTTGGAAATGTGCTGAGAGCAGGCAGGCAGTTCCAGGGGCACCACAAGCTGCCAGCCCTGTCTCTGCTGGGGCTGGCCCTGTCCATCTCTGTGAAGGTTGATGAAGGGGCTGAAAGTAGAGAACACGAGCCCAGTGGAACTGTCCTGCTTGGTGTCCCAGCCTGTTTCCAGCCTTTGGAAGGTGATGTGCTGAGCACCCCAGGGCAATCCTGCAGCTCCCTATGGCACATGGATGCACGGGCAGTGCTGGGGCAAGAGGCTGCTGAGCACCAAGGAGGGATAAGCTAAGGATCAGTGTCACTAAAACCTCTGCTCCAGCCTAAAGCTGCCCCAGGAGCAGGGCTGTGGGGCTCTGGGGTGACTCTGGGGGGTGTGTGGAGCTGTTGGGGATGGGGTGCACCTGGGCAGGTGCGTGGTGTGATGGGCGTGCACCAGGGAGCAGGGCAGCGCTGCCAGGGGGTTGGATGGAACCGGGAGCAGCCCTGGACTTGGCCCGAGCCCTGAAGCAGATGGAGGGAGGAAGGTGCTCCAGCCAAGCTGCTTGGAAGGGCTGGAGAAGAGGAAGGAGGAGGGAAAGGAAGCTTTGAGTGCTGTGGGGGGCTCTTCGGGCAGGAGTTGGTTGCCGGTACCCCCAGGCAGGAGTTTGACTGCTACCCCTGAGTGCTGCCTTGGTGCCCATGTGGGAGCTGTGGGGTGTCCGCGGGGCTGGGCTCGCTCTCCAGCGTGGGGGTGACTGAAGAGACCCCCGAAACGAGCCCCGAAACGAGCCCTCCCCGCAGCCCCTGCAGTGGAGGGTCGGGCAGCGCCGGCGGCACTCGGCGAGGAACCTGCTGCGGGCCGGGGGGGCTCGGAGAGACCCGGGAGAGACCGGGGGGACCCGGGGGGGACCGGGGGTGATCCCCGAACCCCCAGCGTGGCCGAGCCGGGCCAGCAGGGGGCGCTGCGCGGCCGCGGCGGGGGCGGGAGAGGCCCGAGAGTCCCGGGAGCGGCGGAACCGGGATGGAACCGGGATGGAACCGGGATGGAACCGGGATGGAACCGGGATGGAACCGGGATGGAGAGGGGATAAAGGGGGGATCCTTTCTCCCATTGGGGTGTAATATCACCCCTGATCCCTGGAAGTGTTCCTGGCCCTCCTGCTGCTCCGGACACAGGCTCCACCCCCTCTCTATCCCCGTTCCATCCCCGCTCCATCCCCGCTCCATCCCCTCTTCCAGCCCCTCTTCCAGCCCCCCTCCATCCCCGTTCCATCCCCTCTCCATGCCCTCTCCATGCTGGGCTCCTTGGGGAGTGAGCTGGCCAGCGCTCAGGGTGAGGAGAGACACAAAGGCAAGAGAACAGGGAGGAAAACTCTGTCTCCTCTCTGCAGCCAGGGACCGTCCCTGGGTGATGATGAGGGGGTCGGGTCCCATTCCCTGCTCACTGCTGCTGGATGCTCGTGGTGATTGCCAGGGCTGCTCCTCTTGCTCCTCGCTGGGGTCTGAGCCCTGTGCAGCACAGCAGGGTCAGCCCTGTGGCTGCAGCCTGGCTCTGCTCTGTCCCTGGGACCCTCCCTCTGTCCCTGGGGCCCTCCCTCTGTCCCTGGGGCCCTTCCTCTGTCCCTGGGGCCCTTCCTCTGTCCCTGGGACCCTCCCTCTGTCCCTGGGACCCTCCCTCTGTCCCTGGGACCCTCCCTGTGCCCTGTGCAGCAGAGCAGGGTCAGCCCTGTGGCTGCAGCCCGGCTCTGCTCTCCCCTGGACCCTCCCTCTGCACTTGGTTATCCTGGCATCGACTGCTCCCCCTGGCTCTGCTGCTTCCCCAGCTAATGGCTGTGTCTGCCTCCCATTGATCCCAGCTGCAGAGCCGATTGATTAACTCCATTTCTTATTACACTTCATGGTGTTTTACTCCTCTCAGTGCTTCCCTCGTGCCAGCTGCTCGCCCTGCTCCTGCCGGGAGGAGAATCCCTCTGCCCAGAGCGCCCCTGGCCCCGCTCTCCTCACCCTGGCTGCCCTTCCTCCTGGGCCAGGGCAGTGCCTCTGCCCGTTCTGTGCCCGTTCTGTGCCCTGCTCCCATGCAGCTCCTGCCAGCGGCACAGCCCTGCAGGGTGAGAGGCCCTGCCCAAGGCAGGCACTGTGTTCTTCCCTCCCCGACACCTCCACGCTCACCACGTGCTCCGTGCCTCACCTCCTTTCAACTCTCCTGCATGCATCATTCAAAAGCCATAACATTATTTGGCATAAAATATTTACTTAACTGAGCTTTTTGCAAATATTCCCCTCCATTATTTTCCCTCCTTTTGGGAGCAGACACTGCTTCTCCTGTGCTCTCAAATGGCTTCTCTTAAATAATACAACAAGAACGTATGAACACGCAGTAGCCTTTTCCTTCCTCCTGAAATGCCCATGAATGTAACGGTGTCACCAATCCATTAGGGCCACACCAGCACTCGGGAACCCCCAGCAGTTCTGCCTGCAGAATCTCCTCACTCTGGGCCTGGGGCAGGCAGGGAAGGTGCTTTAGGAGGGAGCAGAAATACAGGAGAAGGTCTGACTCGATGCAGAGAATTAATATTAATTAAAGAATGTTCCTTTCAGGAGGGACAGCTGAGGCTTGGTGCAGAGAGTGCAGGAATGAGCATTCCCAGCCTGGTCCCCACAGGAGGCTGGAAGCAGAATTCCTTCCAGCAGGGACTTGGCTGGTTCGGGGAGGCCAGCCTGGGACACAGGGTGCTAGGGACAGGTCCTCTCGTGGGCAGCAGAATGGGCAGGTCCTAAAGAAGGGGATATGGAATTGTAGGAGCCCCTGGAGCCATCCATCTGGAGAGGCTCAGCAGGTCCCTGATCCTGGCAAAGGTTTGTGGTGTGCTTGGGCTTTTGCTTCTGCTTTCTTCTGACAAGGGGAGTGGTTTGTGTAGGGGGTACAGGATGGGTAAATGAAGATGGTATAGCATGTAATCTTATCCCCTAAAGAGTTGCAGCTGAAGCAATTACTGAAGATTAGGAGCAGGCCTGGTGTTAACAGGCCACACCTGTAGCCAGTAAGAACGGTGTTATAAAAGAGTGGATTGGTGGGAGCTGGAGTCAGATGGCTGCTGCAAGGACCAGGAACGGGCAGTGCTTAGAGGAGATGCCTGTGAGAAACATGGAGGAGGTGTGGAACTCTGGTGATATAGGCAAGAATCCTTGCCTATAATGATAGTGGAACTCTTGATATATAAGACAACAAGTTTGGAGCTGGAAAGGAGCAGGTTTGGGTTAGGAGTTGGACAAAATTTCCCTGTGAGGATGCTGAGGCTGCTGGGGAGCAGGAATGGAGCCTGGGAGCTCTGACCTGCAGCAGGGCCAGGCTGAGGCAGCTGAGCACTCACAGCGCTGCTGCTCTGTCATTCCCCATCCCGAGGGACTCAGCTCTGAGCATCCCGGCTGTGCCTGGGGCTGGGCTGGCCCTGGAATCCGCTCACCGCGGCCCTGGCCCTGTGTCCCCGGGCGGGGTTCCAGCGCTCCCCGTTCCAGGCGGCAGGCAGCCCTGTCCCTGTAGCGCGGGCAGGTAATTGATTTCCCGGCCGCGCTGCCGCCGTGGCTGCGCTGACACTCGCTGTCCCTGCCCGCGCTCCCGTCAGCGCTGCGACAGCCGGATCCTGAGATTATTGATAAACGCTCATCGGGGCTGGAGCCTGGGAAATTGCCAGCAACCCCAGCGGGTTTCTCTCTTGCCGGCATCATTTTTCTCGATGACAGCGTGTTCCGAACTTGGGCGGGGACGGGGCTCCCTGGTAACTTTTTGTGTTGTTGTTTTATGCATTGGTGGTTTTAAAAGATCCCTGCAAAGAGCAGAGTGGCGAGGCTGGGGAGCAAATGCCTGTGATTATCTCTGTCCTCCAGCCAGCCCCACGGAGAGCTGTGCTGGGCTGGATTCTGCTGGGAGCTCTGCTCTCACGGGTCAGCCCTGCTCCTCCATCCCGCTCGGTGCCTCTCCAGGATGAGGAATTCTGGATTCCAGCCTCAAGGATCCCTGGTTTTTCCTCAAGTCCTCTGCTCCTGCAGGCTGTTACCTGATGCCATGGCATCTGCATGGGCAGGGACATCAGGATGGTGTGGGCAGGAGCATCCCTGTCTGGAGCCAGGCCATTCCTCATCACCACGAGCCTGATGCTCTGCCAGGCCATTCCTCATCACCACGAGCCTGATGCTCTGCCAGGACAATCCTCATCACCACGAGCCTGATGCTCTGCCAGGCCATTCCTCATCACCATGAGCCTGATGCTCTACCAGGACAATCCTCATCCCCACGAGCCTGATGCTCTGCCAGGCCATTCCTCATCACCATGAGCCTGATGCTCTACCAGGCCATTCCTCATCACCATGAGCCTGATGCTCTGCCGGAGGGCACACCCCACCTGTCCCAGCTGCCCGGGCTGGTCCATCCCGATCCCCCATCCCCTGGAGCCGTGCTGGGTGGTGTCAGTGCTGTCCCAGCTCACACTGGGATGTGTGTGGGCACTTTGGGTCTCTCCCTGTGGCTCCTACTGGAGCTTGGAGCGTTCTTCCCTCTGCGGGCTCTGCTAATTACTGCGAGGTTGTGATCAGGAGCAGAGGGAAGTGTCCTTTGGTGCTTCTGGCACCACAAATAATTGAGCCATTTTTCACCTATGGCCACTCTAGTTCTTTCCACGTCTCGATTTTTCTCTTAATCGCTTGGAGATGCTGTTGCAGCTCTGGATTCACAGCCATGTCCAGGCTTTTCAGTAATCACCAGGATTTTGTGCTCCCTTGCTAACTGCTTGCTGCTTTCTCAGTTTGTGCTTCAGCTCCGGGGTGGAGCTCAGTTTATCCGGGCTGGGTTTGCTCTGTGCTGGTGTTGATGGAGCTCAGTTTATCCGGGCTGGGTTTGCTCTGTGCCGGTGTTGCCGAGCCCGGGCGGCGCCTGCTGGCCCCGGGATTTCTCAGGAGCACGTTCCAGCACGGCACGGAGCTCCCGAGCCGGCACAGCTTGTCTGGGAATTGGGGAGCCCAGGGCTCCGTGCAGCGGGGTCGGGATGGGAGGCAGCCCTGCTGCCCCCACCCAGGGCCGTGCTTGGCCGTGCCAGGGCCGTGCCAGAGCTGTGCTTTGCAGTGCCAGGGCCGTGCTCTGCCGTGCCAGTGGCCGGCCAGGCTGGGGCAGTGAAGATGTTCACGGCGAGCTGAAAGCTGTGATTTATCAGTGCTGGTTCCCAGAGGCTCAGGGGCTGTCAGGCACCAAAAAATCCCATCCATCACAGTGGGGGTGAGCTGCCTCTTTTTTTTTCTTTTTTTTTTCTTTTTTTTTTTTTTGTGTGTGTGTGTGTGTATGTTTTGGCCTTTTTATTCTGGAGCTGCGAGGGGGAGCAGAGTGAAAGGCAGCCCTGGGCATGGGGGGCTGGGGAACCCCAGAGGTGGATGGTGCCTCTCTCCTTCCCCTGCATTATGAAATCTCTCCCCTCTGCTGTGCTTTTGGGGGCTGCAGCCCCTGTGAGGTCTCCAGATTGTGCACAGGGGCTCAGCTGTGCCCTCCAGCTTGTCCCCGTGTCCCCCGTTTGTCCCCATCTGTCTGCACACGTGTGTGTGTGAGAGTACATCTGTGTGCAGACCTGATTGTTTGCCTCCGTGTAACATTTTCTTTTCCCGATGTTTATGGGCCATGGGATTGGAAGTGAAGCAGCTCCTTAATTGCTGTCAGGCAAGGAGATGGGTTATAAAGTTGCCAAGGGAGAAAATAGCTCGCTCTGGGGTAGATGCTGGGGTGATGCGGAGAGGAGGGGGCGGGAGGCCGGGAGTGGAGGAGATGAGGAGAGAGAGAAAGAACAGAAGGGATCAGCAGGCAGTGCCGGAGCTGGCTTGGGAAAGGAGCTGCTGGGGAGGAGGAGAAAGGGCAGGCAGAGGTGTGCTGGGCAAGAGTCAGCTCCCCTTGGGGAGCCTCCTGTGTGCCCCAGGATGGTGGCATTTGCCTTCTCCTGTCCCGAGTGTGGCTCCTTGAGCAGTTCACAGAGGGAATTCAGGAGGAAGGACTCCCTCCTGTCTGTCCTCGCCGTCCTCCCCGCTGCCGGAGCCTCCTGCCTGCTGCCGCTCCAGTTCCAGGTTCTTTGCTCGCAGCCCTCTTCATCTGCATCTCTTTCTTGTTTGCTTCGTTATGTGCCGGTGTGGCCCTGCGCCGTGTCCTCCTCATTGCGCGGCTCCTCCCTCTCCCTGCTCTCCCCGTTCCCCCAGCCGGGACTCCCTTTCTCCCTTTCCCTTCCCTCCCTGCCAGCGCCGCACATGAAAGCGCCCTGATGGCCACGGCGCGATAGCAGAGACGGAACTTAATTTCACAGCGTTTTCATATAATACTCCATAAAACTGAGCGAATTTGCTGGAGTCCAAATGCATCTCATTATGCAGAGTCATTGGAAGGGAGCGTTTCTGTTCGGGGCCTCGGTGAGGGGATGCTGCAGAAGAAGGGAAAAATAATTAATTAGGTGCTGCTCTGGATCAAAGATCCTGCATTGCAAGGCACATTAAATAAACGCCTGGCTCATGAATTAAAGCTGCACCAAACCCCGTTTGCCTGGCCCCACACAGAAACCTTCTGTGGAGCTGAAGGGGTGTATGGGGAGATCTTTGGCTGGGCCTGTGCCCCAGGAGGAGGGGATGGAGCAGGGCAGGAGAGGGAGATGGATCTGGGCACGGAGGGGATGGATCACAGCGTGCTCAGCCAGGCAGGAGCAGGAGGCCTTGAGGAGGAAACACCAAGTGTGGCCTTGTTCCTTGGCATTCCCCCGTGCCCTGGTGTGGGAAGCAGTGCTGGCCAGAGCTCCTGCCCCGGTGGATGGCAGTGCTGCTCCCACGGCAGGACAGGACAGGGCAGGTGGATTGAAACTGCAGCCACAGGAGAGCAGAGCAGAGAGCTCGCTTCACTTCACACTGTTAATTAATCTCCGAGCCAATGAGGATGCTCTCATCTGGTCTTTACTTAATCCATAACCCAGAAATCCTCAAATTATGTCATTTGTTCAATACAGATGAAAATAATTACTGTGGGAAAGAGGCAACAAGTCGCATTTGCGATGTTCCCCATCGCGCAGTCAGCGTGGTGCGGTGGCGGTGGGAGCGCCTGCAGGGCTGAGCAGCAGTGGGATCCTGTGGGGGAGCACCCAGGGTGATCCCCAGAGGTGTCAGGGCCTCACTCACACCCAGGGCTGCTCCTCTCTCCCCTCCATGCCCTGCTGTGCCCATGCCAGGCACTCTGAGCATCCCCTGGCACGTCCCCAAAGGGCTCCAATGCAGGACGAGCCCCTGGGCTGGGCTGCCTGCACGGGGCAACCCCTCACCCCCTGTCCCTGCTCATCCGGGGGTTGTGGGGTTCCCTGACCCCTTCCTGGGGGGAAAGCTTTGCTGTGAGTGGTTAAGGCAGCTACCAGCTCGCACACAACTAACAGAAGGAGCTGTTGTAACAAAAAATCCATAGTGGTTGTTTGCTAAAATGGCTGTAATGAATTGAAAAATATGACAAACTGCTGCAGGCAGCTACTGGGAGGTGTCAGGGCCCTCAGCCCAGCTCTGCAGCTCACCTGGGTCACCCAACACGGTGGAATCCTTTCAGAGGAGAGAAAAACCAAGTTTTTCTCCGTGCTATCAATTTAAATAAATTACCTATTACATTAGCTGCACTTAAAGCAAAGCAAGAAATCAATCCCTGCCTCGGCTGCTCTAAACCCTTGGTTTGCGCCGTGAAAGCTGTGACTGTCAGAGGTGCCCTGGCACTGGGGGCTGTGTGTTGGGGGCACTGCCCAGATGCCCTCAGTGCTGCTGCCCTGGGTGCTGCAGGTACCCTGAGGTGCCCCCAGGTGAGTGGGAGCTCTGTGCCAGGCTGGGCTGGCTCTGCATCCCTGAGCATTGGCACCTCGGGGCACTGAGCCCCAGGGCAGCTGTGAGGATTGATCCTGGCTGATCCTGATGGGTCCTGATTGATCCTAGATCCCACCAGCTCCAGGGGGTGAGCAGAGCCTGCCCAGCCAGCACAGGGGTGAGGCAGGGATGGATGCAGGGAGCAGCAGGAGGCAGGGATGCAGGCAGGGCTGCAGGATGGATGCAGGGATGGATGCAGGGAGCAGCAGGATGCAGGGATGCAGGCAGGGGTGTAAGGATGGATGTAGGAAGCAGAAATGTGGGCAGGCACCCCTGTGGGAGCTGGGCAGGGCAGGATCCCAGAGGGCAGGGCACGTTTCAGGAGCAGCCTTTCAGGCGTGGCTGTTCCCTTTGTTTTTTTCCCTGCTGAAAGTGCTGCCTCGTGCAAAGCCGCTCGAGCTCCTCGGATAAATTAGCATCCAGGGGATTGTTTTCCTCTACATTTTGTGCAGTTGCATAAGAGGGAGGAACGGAGGAGCCCAAGGAGCAGATTGCTTTGTGGAAGCATGAAACAGCCAGAGCCAGAGCCGCTGCCCCTCCTGCTGCCTGCAGCTGGCTGAGGCTGCGGGGTCGGAGCTGCTGGAGCTCCTCACCTGGGCGGGACAGGACAGGAGGGCAGGGGCTCTCTCTGGGCATCTCCGGGCCGTGCCCAGGTGTGCCAGTCCCCAGTGAGACCGTGCCCAGCAGCAGAGCCCCAGCCCTCCTGCCAGGACAGCCCCTGCCTGCTGCTGCTGCTCTGCCTCCTGCTCCGAGGGGCTGGGGGAGCCAGGGGAGCCCCAAGAGGAGCTCTGGGCGCTCCCCAGCGGGGCCGTTCCCATCACGAGGAGGAGGAGGAGCGGGAGGAAGGTGTCGGTATCCACTCAGCCGCCTCCCACTGGCCCCATCGATTGTAGCGATCGCAGGGTGAGGATCGTGCGAGGCGATCGATGTCCCGCAGCCCTGGCAGCGAGGCACGGCCGGAGGGTTTGGTTTAACCCTTCTCGCACCCCCGTGCGGCTCCCCGGGGCTCGGGGGCTGCTGCCTGGCCGGGCTGGGCTGCACATTCGTGGTTCCTGACCTGCGTTATTCCCTGCGAGCCTGACCCCGTCCTGCTGTCGGGTGACCTCCCTGGGGGCTTTTCCCGTGCCGGAGCAGGGGGAGATGCCGATGGGCTTCTCGGGCAGCACCGCCGAGCCGTGGCCTGCCCGGGGGGTCCGGTCCGGGCTGGGCTGGGCTCAGCACCCCGGTGATAACTCCGGCGCTATCGCTTCGCCTTCCCCCGGGAGCAGCTGGAGATGGGCAGGGGCGGGATCAGAGACCCGGCCGGGCTCGGACGGGCAGGAGGGCGAAGAGAAGGAGCAGGGAGGGAGGGCAGGGGCTGCGGGGATGCCGGCGATGCTGGGGAGAGGAGGGAGCCGCGGAGCGCGCTGGGAGCGCTTGCATAACCCGCAGCCAGAGTTTGCTGAGGCATGAGTGATGGGGGTAAACGGGATTATCGCACAGAAGGGACCGGTGCAATAACAAACATCTCATCCAGCGCCGCCCCGGTGCGGAGCGGGCTGCGGGGACGGCACCGGAGCCCGTGCGGGGCTCGGGGCTGAACGGGAGCCCTCGGGCGCGGCTCCGCTGCTCTGTGGGAGCCGGCCCGGCTCTCCGGCTCCTGTGAGTGCAGCGCCGTGTCCGCGCGGGGCTGGGAGCTGCTTTGGGGTGAGCTGATGTCCTGCAGAGGGCTCGGTGGGGTTCTCGGGCCGCTCGCAGCCTGCGGGGACCTGCGGGTCCCAGGGTGGCACCGGGATGTGCCCGGGTGCGGGCAGTGGCCGCGGATGCCCGGCCCGGATCCCGGAGGGGAGGGAGCTGTGCCGTGCCCTGCCCTGGCATCCGGGGGGTGCCCGGCCCCGCTGGGCTGGCTCTGACACAGCCCCGCACCCCGTGTGGCAGCGGCGCTTCTGTGGGGAGGGGGCGGAGTGATGGGAGCCCCTCCAGCGGGCAGGGCGGGACCGGGACAGGCAGAGCTGGGGCTCTGAGGGCTGGGATGGAGGTAAAGAGGATTATCTCACAGGCCACAGGCAGGGGACAGCAGCCCGGGCGGGACCGGGACAGGCAGTGCTGGGGCTCTGAGGGGTTCAGGGGAGGCAGTGCTGGGCCCAGGGGCTTCTGCTCTCTGGCATCTCCTCGGAACACTGCAGGACTGAAGGCACAAAAGTCTCCCTTGACTTTGTTACCGTGGCTGGGAGAGGCTCTTTAGCCACATTAACAACCTGCGATCTGACGGGAAAGATTAAATAACTCAGTCTCCTCCCCACCACTCACTTGAGATTCTGGCAAAATTGCCACAATTAGAAAAATTCACCTCGAAGCTTCATTGTGAAGGGCCAAGCCGTGAGGAAGCGTTTGGCCCAGAGGGAAGCAGGGGAGGAATTTCAGCTGCCTCTCATCTTTCATCATTTGCCTTCTCCTGCTCCTATCTTGGCAGCCCCAGTATTTTGCTTTGTCTCCTTCAGGTGACTAATCATTAGACTAATTAGTTGCTAATCAATGTTTAATTAAAATGTAGCGGTTAATTACTGGAGGTGGTACCGCAGGTTGACTACGAAGTGTGATGGAAATATTTTTAAGGGCAGTTCCCGGGGAGCTGTCCCTGTTCTGGGCTCAGGGCTGCTCCAGGCTCCCCTCCCCTGGGCGCTGCAGGTGTGACACACCTGGGACAGCTCCTGGGGTGGGTGGCTCCGGAGCATCCCTGACACTGCCCAGGTGTGGCAGCTGGGGATGGAGGAGCCTGGGCAGCTCTGGGCAGGGTGGGATGTGGAGGATGGAATGGGAAGCAGCCAGAGCAGGACCCCAGCGCCCTGCCCAGGGCACCTGAGGGTGGGCAGGGACCCCCACGCACTGGCTGTGTCCCCTCCTGGGTGCTGAGCACTGGGGACGGGCGCTTGGACGGTGCTGTGCTTGTGCCAGTGCCACCATTTGCATTCTCCCTGCCGCTCCCATCCCTTATTTCACCTCACTTGTCATTTTATGGCTCGCTTTAATGCCTGGAGAGCAGACCCACAGCATAACGAGGTCTGGTGCTGCAGAGGGTCCTGCGGCAGACACGGTGTCTCCATCCAGCTGAGACACTGGAGCACAGCGGCTGTGCCTCTGTCTGGGTCAGGCGTGGGGGGTCTGTCAGCTGGCCAGGAGCAGGGATGTGTTTTTGGGGAAAAACATTCCTTTTTTCTTCCCCTGCTAGTTAGAGGAAGATGCTAACAGCAGCCCAGGGGTTGGGTGGCTGGGGTGGTGACAATGCAAGGAACAAGCTATGTTTAGAAATAATTGCTTTGTCTTTCACAGAGGTATTAGTGCCTCCATGCTGGCAGCTACAGGAATTAGCTGGAAGTTTTGGTGACACAAATACAGAAGCAAAATTATTGCTGCTTATCATCGCTTCTGTGTGTGTGTGAGGGGAAAGAGACATCGCCAGGGCAGAGGGAGGGAAGCAGAGGGGCTGGAGCTGGGGGTCTCCACACAAGGCTGGCACATCCTTGGCCGGGGAGCCCAGCTTTGGTGGCTCTTGCTCCACCACAGAGATGCTGGTTTTGTGCCAAGGGGGTGTGCCCACCCCTGGGACAGTCACAGGGACCTGCAGCACCAGCCTGGGGAGTGGCACACCCTGGGGAACACTCAGTGCTGGCATCTTCCTGCAGATCCTGCTGCTGATCCAGGTGAGCAGCACCACAGCCAAGGGGAAGGTTCTCCGTGGTAAAATTCTGCTCTCCCTGATCCTGCTGTGCCCAATCCAGGCTCCTCTTTGGATGGAGGAGCCAACTGGGGGCCTCAGAAGTAGCACCGGGTGGCAGTGCCAGGTCACTGGGTGGCAGTGCCAGGCCGCCAGCCGAGGGTCCCTGGGGATGTGGGAGGAGCAGCAGCTCCTGTGGAATGCAGGGTGCATGGCAATGGGAGGATCCTCCCTGGGAGCAGGCACAGAGCCCCTCGGGAGGCTGCTGTCCCTGTGGCACAGCTGCTGTTCCATGGGGAGCACCCGTGGCTCTCTGCTGTTCGTTTCTCCTGGCTCCGGGAGCGCCGTCCCTGCCCCGTCCCTGCCCATCCCTGTCCGCCCCTGGTGGCCCACGGCCCCCAGAAGTAAAGCTGAGTGTTTGGGAGGAGCAGATCTCTGATGGAACAGGGCGGTTCCTGCTCTCAGATATGAAATTCCGTGCAGAATTTTAAATAATTTCCTCCTTAGTGATCCCAGTAAATTGAATTAGCTCTTGCCCCCCCGATACAGTGGATGAGGCTCCGAGGGAAGGGGAGGAAGGGGAATGTTCCTGGGCCTGTCCAGTTCTGTCCCCAGCATCGCCTCCTGCTCCCCCTCTGGAGCCAGGTCCCAGCTCCAGCTGCTGCTGTGAGGAGGGAGCTGGAGGTGGAAGCCCCTTTCTCTCTGCTCTGCCTGGAGGGAGCAGGGCTGGGAAGGAGCCTGGGCAAAATCAGGGGGATTTTGGGTCATTGTCCAGGGCCTTTTCTGTAGCCTGAGAGCTGGGTTCAGGAGGGAAGATGGGAATCACACAAGTAGCTCACTTTCAGGACATGTTTGCTGTGGTGATTCTGGTGTTGCTGGTGATTGGGTTTTTTTCTGTGTATGTGATGTTTGGTTTGTTTTTGCAAGTCTTAGAACATCAGAGCAAAGAGGGGAAAAAAAATCTCATTGCGATAGAAGCAGCTAATAGTGGGTTATAAATGTGTCTGTGGCACGGTTCATTAGCTGCCATGACATATTGAGGGCTGGGAGCGGTGTGATACCGGCAAATCAATTCCAAATTTCATCTGAGAAGGAATGTGGGGAGGCCAGATCATGCAACATGTTACCAAACATTCCTTCCCAGCCGGAGCGGAGCTGCTCCTCTCTCCGGGTGCTGCTCCTGCTGGGCTGCGGCGCAGAATGCAAAATAAATAAATAACCAAGCATCTAATTTACTGATGATTAATTTGCATAATTAGTGCCGTGTCAAATCACTTCACCGAGGTGCAAGGCACACTCTGCTGAGGTGTTTGCATGGACATCTTCGCAGGTTTCCCCAGGCTCACCCTATTTCACATTTAACAGTCTCCTGAGGATGTCACTTTGGCGTCGATGGCATTTCACAGGGTCCAGGGGGATGTGAGAGCCGGGGGTCTGCAGGGCCAATCCCCTGCCAGCCTTCTCGTGCCCCTTCCTGGGGCTGGAGCAGTGCCCTGCCCTGGCAATCTGTGTGGCAGTGGGTGGCTGCAGCCCTGGAGCCAGGGATGAGCTCATGTGGGCACGGAGCTGCCTGCTCTGGTGCTGCCAGCGCCCTGGAGAGGGGCAGCGAGGTGGGAGCTGAGTCCTGGTCATGCTGCATCCACTGCTGCTCCAGGGATGCTCTGGGAGGGGGCTCAGGGTGGGCGCACGGGGATGAGGCTTTGGGAGGGGGCTCGGGATGGGTGGGCAGGGATGAGGCTTTGGCTGCTTTGGGAGGGGGCTCAGGGTGGGCGCACGGGGATGAGGCTTTGGGATCAGTGCAGCGATGGGGCCCAAGGCAGTGCCTGGGAGGGGGCAGCAGTGTCTGAGTGCTGCCAGCACCCACTGCCGTGTGCCCCTCGCTTTTCCAAGGCTTTCTCTGCCTCTGCAGGGTGGTTTATATCCCTGAGTGCAGCCAATGCCGCAGCCCCCTCCCTTGCCATCAGGGCAATCCCAGCCCCAGCAGCGCTTTCCCCTCCCTGCTCCTGTCTCAGCAGGGACCTGGGGTGGAGCACGGGACCGGCTCTGGCTCCTTCCCTCCCTCCCTGGAGAGCTGTGGAACGCCGGCAGGTGAGGTGGCCAGGATGCCGTGGATCCGTGGAACGCTCTAAAGCACGCAGCGCTGCGGGCAGCCCCGGTCACATCCCTGCTCCTGCTCCCTGTAATGGATATCAGATTGTTCTCCCGATCTTGGCATTGTTTCAATAATTGACTGATGCAGCGCAGTGTTCACTGATTTAATAAGTTTGTTAGTGTAATAGAGGCTCAGGATTTCGCTGTTAATGTGCAGTGACAATTGCATTGTAGATTTGCTCATTACGTTACATAACTTAGCTATAAAATCTATCGGAAATTATGTTTAAAACAGCGTTATTGCAGAGCCCATCAGCATGGCTCTCCCCGCTCCTCCCACGGTGCTTTGCAGTCTGAGTGTGTCTGCCCAGTGCCTCGCTGGGATTGCACGTTCCGCTTTGGCTTTTTTGGGTCAGGGCATCTGACACCTGCCAGGAAACAGCCCCGGGTTCTGCCGTGCCATCCCAGCCTCCCCACTGCGGCCAGGGGTGCTGCAGGTACCCGAGGCAGCTCTCTGGGGGCAGCTCCAGCTGGCACCGTGCCCCCGGCCCGCTGGGGGGACAGGCACTGGCGGGGGAAGCTCTTGGCAGGCCCAGGCTCGGGCTGCCAGGGCTGTGCCAGGGCTGTGCCCGCTGCAAACCTCCCCATCTGGGCAGAGTCCTGGGGAGGGGCTGGGCACCCTTTGGGCACCTCAAACCTGGGGGTCCCTGAGAGCCGTGGGGGGATGTGGGGGCTGTTGCTCATTGTCTCGTGTCTCTCCCTGGGGCTGAGTGGCCTCTGTGGCCTTGTGCAGGAGATTCCAGGCCTGGCTGGGGCACGGTGCTCAGCCCTGGGGCCCGAGGGATCCCCAGAGCTGTGGGGCTCTGCATTCCAGCAGCCGTGTCCAGGGAAAAGCCCAGATGGAGCCACACTGGGTCCTGTCATCTCTGTGCTCCAGCCACAGCTCTGAGGAAAACCTCCTCTTCCTTAAAGATGGAACAGATCCCAGCAGCAGTAATTTAAACAGCTCTGACTGCCTCCAAATGAAGGCCCTGATGGCCAATAGGCTGTGAAATCGGCTAAGGAAAAAGGAAAGCCATCTTTTTCCCAGAGTGATACTCGTTCCCGCGGTTCACACACAGCCTTGCAGGGTTTGCTGCCTGGTGCCGTTTCCAGCGCCTGCTCTTCCCTCCGCTGCCGCTCCGTGCATCCTCAGCCATTATCTCCCTCCTGCTCCTCCTCCTCTCCCAGGCCCGGAGGACTCTCCTCCCTCCGCTTGCCCTCCGGAGATCCCCGGAGGGTTCCTCGGTGCTTCCCGCCCGGTACCCTGTGCCGGTACCGGTGCTGGGGCCTGTTCCGTTCCGGTGGGTTGTTCAGCAATGCCGGCACCGGAGCCCGCTCCGCTCGGTGTGCTCCACACAAGCGGTGTGCGCTTCCAGGAACGGATGGGTGGGAGGGATGGGATGGGGTGGGATGGCAGCCAGCAGGACCCGGATCCGGGGCTCGGGATGCCGGGAAGGTTTGCAGAGCTGAGCTCTCCCGCATTCGCCGCTCCTCGCTCTCCAAACGTGCTGCCTAAAGCATCTTCAGCCTCAGTGAAGCGTGAGGAAGCGGCACAGCGGGGCAGAGCAGGGAGCGGGCCTGGCTGCCTTTGTCGGGAGAACGAGGCTGCCGCGGCCCCGAGGGCTAAAAATACCCGCGGATCATACAAAATAGATGTGGGCATGGGTGAGGCGCAGCCCGGGTGCTCACGGTGCTCACTCGCGTGGTGGCTGCTCACAATCCTGGTGGTTTTCTCCAGAGTGGGCTTCAGGGCCTCGGGAGGGAACGGGAGCAGTGCCTGGTTTGGGGGGCTCTGCAGGAACCTGGGAAAGTGTCAGAGATCACCCTGTGCTAAACTCGTAGGAGATAACTTCCTGCTCAAGCAGGCTGTAGATATTCCAGATATTTCTCAGGAAATAGAGCTTGGGGAGCTTCACCACAGTTTTAACTATTGGGAACCACAAATAAATCGTCTGAGCGGGGAAAAAGCGCTGAGCCCCTTCACGGAGCGCCAGCAGGAGCCGGTCACTGTGACAGCCCTGTGACACCCCCACGGCCCGTGGGATTCGGGGGCGTTTGGCTGCCGGAGCGGCTCCCGGCTCTGCCCGCGATGGAAGCGAGCCCGGGAAGGGGCAGAGCAGCCCCGCGGACAGCTCGGTACCATAGCGCAGCTCTGCCCGCTCCGCCGGCTCCCCAGGGGAGGCGATGAGCAGCCGAGAGCGAGAGAGCCGCGAATGCCAGAGCTCTGCTCTTGCATAACACCCGGGAAGCTTCCAGCGGCGCTGGGAATGCCCGCATCGCTCCGGAGATCCCCAGTGTGACCGAAAGGGAAGGAAGGGTAAGGGGCCGAGACGCGCACGGCGCTGTAGGGAGTCTGGGGGATGCTCCAGAGCCGCATCCTGCGGGCTCCCGGCACCGCCTCGCGTTTCCCGATGTTTGCAGTGAGGATTGGAAATCCCTCTCCTGCTCCGTCCTGCCAGGGGCTGACGCGAGCCTGGGCATCCCTCTCGGTGCCCGGGCATCCTTTTCGGTGTCCGGGTATCCCAGCCGGTGCCCGGGCATCCCTCTCAGTGCCCGGGCATCCCACCCGGTGTCCCGGCGCATGCACAGCCATGGAATCGGTGTCCCTGCTCCGGCTTGTCCGGGGGTCTTTGCTCCTCGCCACCCGCGGTGCCGGTGCTGCTGAGGACGGGGAGGATCGGGAGGAAGCCCCGGGCAGCCCGCTCCGTGCCGGAGGCTCGGTTTTGGGGCAGAAACGGACAAAACGCGGCTCCTTCCGTGGCGCAGCGGCGGGAGCGTGTGCGGAGCGGGCAGAGGGTCCCGAGCCCCCCAGTCCCGCCCGGGTCTCCCCGCAGAGGGAGGGAGGGAGGGATGGAGGGAGGGGAGCCCGGGCGGGGGGCGGCAGCCGCGGGGCGGGGCCGGGGGCGGGCGCGCGCGCTCGGTGGCTCCGGTGGCGCGGGCGCAGCCGCGTGCGAGGCGGCCCGGTGAGCGCAGCGCCGAGAGCCCGAGGCGGCCCGGCGAGCGCAGCCCGGCGAGCGCGGAGCCCGGAGAGCCCGAGGCAGCGCCGAGAGCCCGAGCCGCCGCCGGGAGATGCCGCTCGGCGGGCGGGGACCCGCGGCCGCCCTGCGCCGCCGCGGCGGGGCCGTCTGAGCGCGTGAGTTACCGGGGGCGGCGGCACCGGGGAGGGCAGCGGGGCGGCTCTGGGGAGGGATGCCCACCGGAGGGAGCCGCAGCGGGCGGCGCTGCCCCAGCGCGTCCCGGGGGAGGCCGGGCTGGCAGCGCCAACCCCGGCACCGGGCGGTCCCCGCTGCGCTCCGGGACCCGGTTCCGCGGTGCCCGTGAGGGTTCGTGGCTGAGCCGGCCCGGTCAAGGGGCAGACGCGCGATGTGCCAGGGGCCCCGTTAAGTTTGTGCTAAGGGTTCGTTATGGCCCTTAATTAGCCACAGCTGCAAACAATAACGTGGCGCTAACGGTCACCACCGCCTCAGGTGAAGGTAATTTGTAGGAAAGTTGGGTGAGGCGGAGTCTGGATAAAGGAGGCACAAGAGAAGGTTCTGGGTCAGTTGTGGGGCAGAGCCAGGCAGGCGAGGCCGCTTTCCCTGGGCTGTTCTCCTGAATTCCTGCGTGGCTCCGGGCGTTGCGCTGCAGGACGGGCTCCTGTGCAGGTACGTGCGGGGCTCATGCTCCGGGAGGGGCGGGTGCGTGGCCAGGGCCCCTCGGGGGTCCCGTGGGGTTCGTGTGCGGTGCGTGTGACCGCCCGGTGCCGTTCTCCAGCCGTTGCCTGGTCCCTGGAGCTGTGCGTGCCAGGAGCTGCTCAGCGCTCACAGCATCCCCTGCAGCGTCACCCCCAGGGCCTCGGGGCACACCTGGGGCAAAGAGCCGCGCTGTGGGGCACGGGGGGCACGGGCAGTGCCCGGGGCTGGGGGAGCAGCCTGGCAAGGCGTTGGCAGCGCTCGTGTGTGCAGGCGGAGGGATGGGGGGAGCAGGGATTTCTCAGCTTCTCACTCCAGTGAGCGTGACATTAACAATCGCAGCTATTTTCGGCTGCTTTTGGCGAGGCTTTGGCACTCGCTCTCTGCCTCCAGCGATGCCTGGCGCTGGGGCCGGGCAGCTCTGGGTGCCGTGTTGTGTCCTGGGGTGGGCATAGCTCACCGTTGATCAGTACCCTGTTCATTTTCCCTTCTGATGTGCTCATCGTTCTCTGGGATGTCTAGGGCCTGTGGTTCAGCTCTCAGTGTTTTGGGGTGCATCCTGCTGCCCGGTGCTCTTTGCAGTCTGCTCATACCCCGAGCTGCAGGCCTGGCCGTGCTGGGTACAGCGCAGAGATGAAGGCACTCTGCTTCCCAAACAGCTTCCTGTTTCCAGACTAAAATGGTTGAGGCTTGATAGAGCCTCACAAAGCAAGAAATTAAGCTGTTTTTTTCTGGCTAACAGATGGAGAAGGAGCCCGGAGTTGCTAATTTTCAGGGAGGGCTGATTGCAGTGGCTGGGGCTGGCAGGGCTGCCTGGGCCTGGCTGTTGGTCGTAGCTCGTTCCTGGCTCTGGGGAGAGGTGCTGAGGCTCTGATTGTTGGTTCACAGAAAATCCTGAGGAATTTTTATTTCCCCCTACCTCCTTTGGAGGGGTCTGTGTTGGCACGGCAGACAGCCCTGGCACAGGGCACACAACCACAGCAGTGTGTGAATCTCTGCTTTTGGGGATGGAGGGGCTGGGAAGGCCCAGGCTGGCAGCGGCAGCTCCTGCTCCTCCCTGGCAGTCTGGGCACGGTGTGGGGACAGCACTGCAGGGCTGAGGTGCCGAGGGAGCTGTTAATGACAGGAGTTAATGACAGGCACCTCCCTGGGAGCCCCCTTGGTGCGAGGCTGGCATCTCTGCTGGGCACACCGTGCTTGGTGACAGGGCTGTGGCAGCGCCTCTCCTGGGCAGCCTGGGAGGCTTTAGGATGTTTTAGAATACATATCTTGCTGTCTGTGATGTCCCCTTTGGAAAACCCCCTCTTGCAGCCTTGGCCAGCAGTGTGCCCTACTCACAGAGCCCCTCTGTGACACGGGCTGGGGATTTTCCCTTTCCCCGTTTCTCCATCTCCCATCACCAGAACATGTCGTTCTGAATTACCAGGATGACATCCCAGGCAGGCTGTGCTGGTGGCAGAGCTGTCCCTCCACAGCTGCTGCTGCTGCTTTGCCACCCTGCCCTGCCCTGCTGGGTTCCTCTGTGCCACCAGGATGGGACAGTTGAGTTCTGGTGCCCCCGTGGCTGAGGGGAACCTCCCCAGCATTGGTGGGGCTTGTGCCAGCTGTGCTCGGGCACTGGTGGGTTTGAGCCAGCTGTGCTCGGGCCCTGGGGGGCTGAGGGTCCCTGGTGGGTTTGAGCCAGCTGTGCTCGGGCCCTGGGGGGCTGAGGGTCCCCCCAGTGCCCTCTGCAGCAGCAGCTTGGGCCACATTCCTGCTTTGGGGTGTGAGGGTCCTCAGCTGTGCATTCCCCGACTTGGTTTGTCGGCGCAGCTCTGGCTGCTCAGCTGACGGTGGATAAATCCCTCTGAAGGTTATTGAGATAATAAAAGGCGTGAGGGAAGTTCCGTAGTTTATTTGAGTTCTCTTTTAATTTACAGCTTTTCGGGGTGAGAGCTCAGTGGGTAATGAGTCCTGCTGGCCGATCTGCTCCTTTCCAAGGGCTGTGGCAGGGAAAGGGGAGCAGGGGGCAGGTTTGGGTCGGGGCAAGGTGGGGAGGTTGGGATGGAGGCGCTGCAGGCGTGGAGCTGAGCCTGGAGCTCCTTGGGCATCACCAGGGGGCTGCTGATGCCAGAGCTGTTCCATGGCAATGCTCCATCCCTGCCTGCCTGGGCTGGGCTGCTCGGTGCTGCTGACAGCAGCTTCTCCTTCCTCCTCCTCCTCTCGCTGTCCAGGCTGCTGTTGGTGCTGTTCCAGTGCTTTCTGCTGGAATTGTTGGAGGTATTTTGGGATGTGTGTTCCTCCAGATTAATTGACAGGCTGGGGTGTACCAGATGAGGAAGCAGAGTCTGTCATTTTGTTGGTTACTGAGGTTCCAGTTGTTTTGCACCCTGATAAAGCAGTCTGAGGCAGCTCTCCCCTTTGCTATGCTCCTATGCAGATGCTCCAGGCATCCTTGGCTCTTCCTAACGAGACAAAATTGAATTTCTAACGGGTAAAAACAAGCACAGGAGCCCAGGATCCCTTTTGCTGTTCCATTACCTACTGTGGATGTGTCCCCTCCTGCTGCCACCCTTCTCACCTGGTGGGTTCAGGGGCCGAGGGGATGGATCCTGAGTGGGAGGGAGGGCATCCACAGGCTTTCCTGGCTGGGAAAAGCTGATTTTTTTCCTAGTGTTTTGCTGTTGGCTTTCCCAGAGGTGGAAGGAAGTGCACATTCCCATGGACCCTGCCAGGTTGCTCCATTTCCCCTCCAGGATGCTTTTCTACCTGGAGGGAGAAAAAAGCAAAAAAAGGCTTTTCTGGAGTCTGGGCTGGTGCTGCTGTGGGAGGTGTGAGATGCTGGGATGAGGATGAAGATGAGGATGAGGGTTTCCAGGCCCCAGCAGGTTCCCTCCTCTCCTACCTGGGCCCCTGTGGCACTCAGCACTGCCCTGGCAGGAGCTGGGGGTGCAGTGGGATTTACACAAGAGAACCTGCACCGGTGGATTTGGGATGGAGCCACTGCTCCCTCTGGGCAGCCCGGTGGGTCTGGGGGCTCCTGGAGGTGGGAACGTGGGCATGGCCTGGGAGCTGAGCCCTGCCAGAATTACCAGGGGGATCTGTGAGGGTGCGTGCACAAACAGGGCGGTTGGAGCTGGGGAAGTCGCCACAGCTGGAATTTATGGAAGTGATAAAACAGCTTTTGACAACAGGCTCAGCTCCAGGCAGCTCCTCTGCAGCAAGAGAGAATATTTTCCTCCTGTTGGATCAATAAACAATTAATTCTAAAGCAGGAGCTGGAGCAAAAGGGAGAGTTTTCCAGGCTTCTAAACTCTTAATCAAGCCCTGGGTGAAACACAGATGTGAGAATCTGAGACCTGCTGATAAAATCTTGACCTTGATAACGGGTTCCTCAGTTCCTGGGCCATGGATGATACTTCTTAGCGGAATAAATCCTCTTGTAAATATAGAACTTGTTCCCCAATATTTATGCTTCCAACATGTTTAATGTAGCTTTGCTTAATAATCTGCTTCAAAATGCTGACATTCCCCCCACATTTTAATTGGATTCTAATTTCCATTCAGAATCAGCTTAAATTAAACGAGTTTAAAAATATAGTAAATAATACTTGTAATTCACTTACTCTTACCATAAGCTGTGAAAATAAAGACTCAAATAACTCTCTAAAGCTGCTCATGGTGCAGCCCTCTCCTTAGCAGAGAGCCTGGCGTGCTTTGGCTCAGCGTGGTGGTTTTGGGGTCGGTGCCCCTGAGTTCTCTGGGGCTCAGGATGTGTGGGGACAGCTGGGGGTGATGGCACTGCTGTGCTCATGGGTTTGGGGGTCCCTGGTCACTGCTGTGCTGTGCCTGTGGGTTTGGGGGAGTCACTGGTCATTGCTGTGCCCGTGGGTTTGGGGGTCCCTGGTCACTGCTGTGCTGTGCCCGTGGGTTTGGGGGGGTCCCTGGTCACTGCTGTGCCCGTGGGTTTGGGGGTCCCTGGTCACTGCTGTGCCCGTGGGTTTGGGGGTCCCTGGTCACTGCTGTGCTCTTGGGTTTGGGGGGGTCCCTGGTCACTGCTGTGCTCGTGGGTTTGGGGGTCCCTGGTCACTGCTGTGCTCGTGGGTTTGGGGGTCCCTGGTCATTGCTGTGCCCGTGGGTTTGGGGGTCCCTGGTCATTGCTGTGCCCGTGGGTTTGGGGGTCCCTGGTCATTGCTATGCTCATGGGTTTGGGGGTCCCTGGTCACTGCTGTGCCCGTGGGTTTGGGGGTCCCTGGTCACTGCTGTGCCCGTGGGTTTGGGGGTCCCTGGTCACTGCTGTGCCCGTGGGTTTGGGGGTCCCTGGTCATTGCTATGCTCATGGGTTTGGGGGTCCCTGGTCATTGCTGTGCCTGTGGGTTTGGGGGTCCCTGGTCACTGCTGTGCTGTGCCCGTGGGTTTGGGGGATCCCTGGTCACTGCTGGCAAACCTTTGGCTCTGCTGGCACCTCCAGCAGCCTCTGGTGATGGAAATGGGCTTTGGTGGGATTTCCCAGACAGTGCTGAGGCCATCACTGGTGGGTGGGGGCTGTTGGGGTGTGGGTGTGCTCCAGCACAGTCTGTCTGTGGGCTGGGAGGGTCTGTTCACTCTGCAGGCCTCACTGGGCTTCTCCAAGAGCCTGTTTTGCAGGAAAAGGGCTTTGGGGAGCTCTCGGGGTCTGTGCTTTGGCTCGTGGGCAGCGCTGGCAGCTCTGTGCCCTAGGGATGGGACCTGCTGGGGTGGGCACTGCCTGGGCTGCTCTCTGGCCCTGGCATGGTGATCCCTGAGGTCAGGGTGTCCCTGCCTGATGGGCTCAGGGCTGCAGGGCTCCTGTGCAGGTGTTCAGCATTCAGGAGAGGTGAGTGATGCTGGAGAACATCCCCAGTGCCAGGGGAGCTGTGGGCAGCCCCTGCTGCAGGCACCAGAGCTGGATGCAGCCCCAGGCGGGTGCATGGGATGCTCCTGTGCAGGTGTTTAGCATGCAGGCTGGTGGGAGATACTGGACATCATTCCCTGTGCCAGGGGGGCTGTGAGCAGCAGGATGTGGCAGCAGCACTGGTGGGGCTCTCCCTGTGTCCCCCCACAAGAACAGGGCATGGGGTGCAGCCCCCTGAGCCCCCCAAGCAGGCTGGGAAGGCTCAGAGCAGCAGATCCATCTGGGGAGGTGCTTCACGGGCTGTGCAAATCCCAGCGTGGAGAGAGGCCCAAATTGTTCCGTGCATAGCCAGGGTGTTTTTTTAAATAAAGCTCTCTCCAGTATATTGCAGGAGTAATTAGGAATCCTGAGCTGGCTGGATCTCGATCTTTATAGCAACACAGCTGATAAAGCATGATTCAGGGACCTCGTTAGCTTTTTTTAAAGAAGTTTTTATTTAACTTCCGTGAAGTTGCCATGGTTACCCCTGTGCATGGCTTCCCTGCCTCTCCTGCCTTGAGTGCAGCTGCCAGTGTTGGGAATTAAACATCTCCATTTGGAGCAGCCGTGGCCTTCCCCCGCTGCCTCCCCGGGCTGTGGAGCCTGTCCCTTTGCCCACCGTGCAAAAGGCTCCTGCTTGGGCTGGGGGATGTGGGGGAGCTCAGCCTGGGCTGTCCCAGAGCTCCTTTTCTGGAGCAGGTGGGGAAGAGGCTGCTCTGCTGGTGACACTGGTGACATGGAACGTGCCACGGTCGCACACTGCTGTGCCCCAGCACAGTCTGGGGGCTCCCACTGAGTGACACAAAGCTGGCACAGGAGGCACTGGGGCTGCTGGGTGGCACTGGGAGCAGGAACCAGTGCCCTGAGTCCCGTCTCACCGTGCTTTGGCTGGCAGGGCCTCGCTGCCCAGGGGGTTTAATGAGTCCCAAATGAGCTGTCCCCAATCCAGCGCTGGGAGGTGACAGATGTGGGCACAAGGGAGCCCAGCGGGGTGTGAGATCAGCCCGTTTCTGTGATGATGGCCATGATGTGAGACACTGACAGAGGTGGTTTGTGATTACGTGCCTTGAGCTGGGCAAACCCCATCAGGGGATGGGCAGGAGGGAGGCACCTGCTCAGTGCTGGGGGTGCCGGAGCCTCCAGCAGGGGCAGTGGCCCCTTGAGCAGGTGTTGCAGGGCCAGGTGAGGCTGCGCTGCACCGTGCCATGCGGGGCTGAGCTCTCTGCCGCCAGGGGCAGCGGGGATGGCTATTCCCAGTGCTGCTGCTGTGCCGATCCCATCCCCGCGGCTCCCGCCCGGTACCGGCACCGTGCGCCGGGCTGGCCGCGTGTCCGGGCAGGGCTGGACTCCGTCCTCATTCTGTCAAAGTTTTGTCAAGCTCTCCCCCTGCTCCTGCTGGCGCTTTCGGCAGCGCGGGGTGGGAGGCTGCGTGGGAAGTGCAGCCGCACCAGAAATAATCCTGTGCGAGCGGCGCCGCGGGGCGGCTCTGGCCCGGCCCGGCCCGGCCCGCCGCTCTCCCGGGCCCGCAGAGGATCGGGGGAGCCGCTGCTGTTCGCTCGTGTCCCCGTCCTCCTCCTCCCTTCCTTGAGTTCTCTTTTCCCGTCTCCATTTTCCTTCCCGATGAAAGATTTTCTCGCCGTGTCAAGGCAATGTGACCTGGTTCCGTAATAAAGAGGAGGCTTATTAGAATTAAAGCCCAACAGTGTTAAAAAAGCAATCTTTGCAAGATTGACGCCATGAGGGAATTGTAAATTCTCAGCAAAGACCTCATTTAAAGGCTGAGATGAAAACACTTGCGCATGCACGCACCGCGGCCTGCCGCTGAGGGCACATCTGGTTCAAGAGGAATTTTGGGGAGGATGAGGGACGGGAGCAGCACTGGGATCCTCCTGCTTTGCTCGGGATCCCCCTGCTGGCCGGGCACGGTGCTGGCTCCGTGAATATCGCCGGGGTTTGGGTTTGTTTTCCTCGTTCTGGGGGATCCCCTCCCGCAGCCCCCCCTGCGCATCCCCGCTCAGCGCTCCTGGCGCAGCCGCCCACCTGCGGCGGGGGGAGCGATGGCAGCCGGTGAGTCAGGGCTCCCCCGGCTCGGCAGCCTCTGCCAGCTGCTCCGCAGACATTCCCCGGGGCTGCGGGGCGTGCTGGGGCCGTGCCGGGCCCGGGATGGGCGTCCCTCCCTGCGCCGGCTCCGTGGAGCCCCTGCCCTGGTGCTGGCTGTGGGTGCTGTGTGCCCAGGGTGCCCTGCACATGCAGGTGAGGGCTCCCGGTGCCCCCTGCACATGCAGGTGGGGGCTCCCAGGGGTGCCCCCCAGGACAGATGTTGCCATGGCTTTGGCCTCACCCTGCCCAGGGCGCGTTTCCCTCCCTCCTGCCCATCTCGATGGATAGAGCCTCTCTGGGTGTGCAGGGAGCAGCGAGTGCGGTGCTGGGGATGAAGAAAGGCTGGAGTAGGCAGTGGGTGAAGAGACCCCGCTCCCCTCCCTCCCTGCCTCCTTCTCTCTCCTGTTTTTCTCTCCGCGGCCGCATCCCCAGGGCTGCCCAGGGCCGGAGCCGCGCTGCGGGAGCGGCAGCGGCCCCGCCGGTCCCCGCGGTGGTCTGTTGTCATCATTTGCTGTTATCAGTGTAATTAGAGAGCCGGCTCTCCCGCGGGGCCCCGCGCACACCTGCGCTGCAGCGCGACGAGATCGGGGCAGCAGAGGCAGGGCAGGCACGGGGGGTGTGACGCTGGGCTGTGGGAGCCCTCGGTGCCCAGCTGGGCTGGGGGTGCCCTCAGTGCCCAGCCGGGGGTCCCGGGGCTCCTGCTCAGCGATGCCCAAGGTCAGCAGAGGCTCTCAGTGAAGTGGATCCCGAGCCTGGTGCTCCAGGGACGCCCCTGCCATCCCCAGGGTTTGTGTCCCGGGCCCGTGGCTGAGGCTCCCCCACTGCCTGCCCTGCTGCTGGGGCTCCTCCAGGACCCGCTGTGCCAGGGGGACAGGCAGACGTGTGCCAGGGTCCTGCCCAGGATGGGACATCACAGGGTTTTCCCCCAGGTCCCCGGGGGCGTGGGGACAGGCAGGGCAGCTCCCTGCGTGGCTGTGCTGTGCTGCTGGCGTGCACGGTGCTGCCTCAGCTGCTGCCTTTGTTGTCAGTCCTGCTCCAGGATATTTATAGCGAGCGGGAGCCGTGCCCGGCTCTGCTGCTCCTCCACACCTTGCACAGGGGTCCCTGACAGGGGCTGCAGCAGCTCCTGCCCTGCTGCCTGCGGCCTGGAGGAGCAGGGCTGGCACTGCCAGCTCTCCCTAACGTGCTGTTAATGTAATGTCTTGTCCGGGAGCCTTTCCTGCAGGATAAATGGCCTTTCCAGCCCGAGCCTGCGTGAATTACGCTGACGTTCTGCTCCTGAGTCGATGTGTGTAGGGGAGCTGGGTATTGGATTCGTGAGAGGCAAGAGAAGCAATCTCTGGGAGGCCATCAATTTGGATTAGGCTTTGTGGACTGGGATGGAGGGTAATCACCATCCTTCATTTCAGAGAGGTAAGAAACAAGTCAGCTTCTTTATGGATCATTATGGCTGCAGCAGGAATTGCTTCCACCCTGGCCGTGGCACGGATCCCCCCGCTGGGCACAGGGCTGGAGGAGGGTGTAAAGCCAAGGCAGGGAGCTGGCTGTGCCTTTGGAAGGATGAGCCAGAGTGCAGCCTCTGGGTGCTGCTGGCACGTTCCTTGCTGGGTGAGATGGCCCTGCTGCGGTGCCTATCTCTGCCTCAGTGGAATCGGGTGAGGAGAGTGGTGGGAGCCAGTGAGGGAGCAAACGCTCCCCAGGAAACAGGTCTGGGTCTGTCGGGGGGTGGGATTGCATCCGCTCCCCGTGCAGTGCCTCCACCTGCAGCGTCTGCCAGTAGTGCTGACTCTTTGGTAGGTGTGGAACTCGGCACCGTCCCCTGGCACAGCAGGGTGACAGGGGACCAGGTCCGTGGATGCCGCATCCCCCGTCCCAGCTGTGGCTCGGGAGTGTTGGCACCTGCAGTCCCAGCCTGGGGAGGGGCCCAGGCAGTGCCCGGATCTGTGGGTGCCGTGTCCCTGTCCCAGGCAGGAGTCGCAGCGCGTTCCCAGCTCTGTCGATGCCATGTCCCGGTCTCAGCGGTTCCCGGCGTTATTGGTGCCGTGTCCCCGTCCTGGGCAGCAGTCTCAGTGGTTCCCGGCACTGTGGGTGCCGTGTCCCCGTCTCTGTCCCGGGCAGCAGTCGCAGCGGTTCCCGGCCCGCTGACAGCAGCGCTCCCTCCCGGGCATCCTCCGCCCGCCCCCGCGCAGCGGCGATGAAAGCCACAGCCTGTAAACGGGAGACGAGGAGGAGGGATGGGATGGGATGGGATGGAAATGGGGCAGCTCCGGTGTGTGAGCTGAACCAGCCCAGCCGGGCCGCTGGGGTCGGTGCTGTGTCGCTGCTGTGCTGGGTGGGAGCTGCTGAGGCCAGCGGGGAGGAGAGATCTGCTTTGGCCTCTCAGAGTGAAGGCCTCCCCTCCCTCCCTTTTGTTTGTACTTTTCTTTTCTTCTTTTTTTTTTTTTTTTATATCTGAGTGCTTCATTTTCCAGAAGCTGTCATTTTACATAAACCTCTCAGCGAGGTACATCCATTCCCACTGCCAAAATCTCCATATCAAACACTTGTAACACACGGCTGAAGTGACAGCGCTGCCTGTACGGCTCCGTGCGTTACAAAGGGATGCTGCGGCGGCCGGGATATAAATGCTCGCCTCGCGGTGGCACGCACTGAGCTCTGCTGCCCAGCTCAAATTCAGCTGAAACCTCGGCACAGGCACCCGCAGGGCCCTGGTGGCACCGCAGCCCCCAGCAGTGCCAGGGTGGGTGGCAGGATGCCCGTGGGCAGCTGCCTTGCTGTGATGGGCTCGGGGCTGGGGTGTTGTGTGTGGTGAGTGTGTTCAGCAATCCAACTGCTTCCTTTCTGAACGAAATTATTTTCTTCTGGATGAAGTTCAAATCCAACCCCAAATCCCCGTTCCTTTGCAACGGAGAAGGAAGGAAACGCAAAGCGTGCTCCCCACCCCCCAAGTCTATCAGTCTTGCAGCTGATGAGCAGAACCATTCCTGCTCGTCCTGGGATTCCCTCCCTGCTCCTGCAAGGATGTCGCTGCTGTGTTTTGTCACACGGGCTGTGAGCCTCAGCTGCTCCAGGATGGACCTGGCTGCGCAGTGCTGGGGAGCACGGAGAGCTCCTCTGGTCCCTTATCCCCCTGGGGCCCTCATGGTCTGTGGGCACCTGGCCCTGCTGGGGTGCTCTGGTGATGTCCCTGTCACTGGCAGGGCTGTCCCTGTCACCTGTAGTTCTGTGCTTGGTGGTTTCTGCTGCTCTTCCAGGTGGGGACCTCCATGTGGGAAAGATGAGACTTGTTTTTTTTTAAGCTAATAGCATTACACATGGTTTGTAATTGAGCACATTTTGGGAAGTTTGATGATAGTTTTTTTTCAGCATCTCAGCTGGGAGAGATTGGTCTGTGCTCAGCTCCTCTGCTTTCCACACCAGGGAACCTCCAGGACTGGAGATGTTTCTGGGCTGAGCTGTTTCCATGCTCAGGAATCCTCTGGGATCCTCGGTCCCAGCTAAGGCAGTGGTGGCACACACGTGTGCGGGGGCGTTGTGTGTGTCCCCAAAGCCCCTGTGCCCCCAGCTCCGCTGTTGCAGTGCTGATGCTCCAGGTCAGCTCTCTGGAGACCCCAGCCCAGCTGGAGCTGCCAGCAGAGGGTTTGCTGTGCCCCACCAGGGGCTGGGGTGCAGCTGTGCTGCCCCAGCTGTGTATGGGGAAGGCACAGCTGCAGCCAGATGTGCCACAGTGCCCAGCTGGGGTGGGTGAACTGCCTCTGCCCTGCCTGGTGCTGCAGCTCCTTCCAGCCAGGATGAATCAGCCTTTCCCAAAGACCTGGGACCAATGTGCCCCCGCTGTGGCCTTGTGTCCCCGGGGAGTCACAGCCCTCCCTGGGCAGGGAGCCACGAGGTGAGGGCAGTGCAGTGCCAGCTGTGGTGGCATCTGCTGCTCCTGCTGGCAGAAGGCACAGAGCTCAGCGTTTGTGTCCCCACGCTGCTCCTGGCAGAAAGAAGGGCACCGTGCTGGTGATGCTCCTGGCTCTGGAGTGCAGCTGGCAGCTGCTGGGGCGGCTGTGCCATCCCTGAGGGGTTGCTGTACCCCTGGGCACCCTCTGTGGGCTTGGCAGTGCCCGCAGCCGAGGGCTGGGATTCCCTTTTCCCAGGATGGAGAGAGATATCCCTGTTGGTGCATGGCTCAGCCCCGAGTGCCCTCAGGGGAGGCTGAGGGTCCCTCCTGGAGCTGGAGCCAGCCCCTGGCTCTGTCCCCGCTCCTGGGTCCCTGCCTGCCCTCCTGCCGCCAGGGGCAGCTGCTGTGCCGGGAGCCGCCCCTGTGCCAGCTGCCCTGGTGCCACCTTCCCTCCTCCCTGCTCAGCCCGGGGGCTTTTCCCTCCTCCCACCTGTGAGTGCTGGCACGGGAGGGCAGCAGGGCACAGGAAAGGACTGGAGCTGGGCAGGGGCTCAGCCGGGCTCTGAGCGAGGGAGGGAACTTGGGCTCTGCTGGCAAAGTTTCCTCCTGTTCCCCACGGGCAAAGGGATGTTTTGGTGCGTGCTGATTAACGGCCTCCTCCCGACGTGCGAGATAAAATATGAACAACTGCATTCTTTGACTTAAAATTTAATTAAAACTATATATCAAAAACGTGAGACCCCAGGCTTAATAAAACCTGATAAAATTATACTAATACACTTCAATTTCAATCCAAGGCTTCCTGATGGTAGAGCGTGAGAGGCTGAGCCTGTAACTAGATTAGCAACACCTCCTGTGCAATATTTATGGTGCTGTCCTGCTTGAGATGCATGGCTGCCGAGGAAGGCTCTGACACGGTGATGAAGAGGAGTTGTCAGCCTGGCTTATGCGTAAACAGGAGAGAGGGCGAGGTTGGACGGGCTGTTCCTGCTGGGGGAGAGTGACTCGGGCAGAGCATGAGCTCATGGAGGGAGGAAAAAGGGAAGCAGGAGGGATGGTGCTGCCCCCGTGCTGCTGTGCCCTGGGGATGAGCCCTGTCTGTGGCACCCGTGCCCAGTGGCCATGGGCAGGGGTGAACTGAGGGGTGGCCTCTGCCCGGGGGCTGTGGGCACCTCACCTGTGCAGGTGATTTATTGAGTGAGAATTGGCAGCTCAGAGCTAATCAAACAAGCTGGTTTGTTGTGTGCAGGAGTGTGGCTGTGCCAGCAGGAGTGATGGCACCAGGCTGCTGATGGGTACCCGTGGTGAGGTGCCTCTGCTCTGGACAGCAATCAGCAGCAGCATCAGTTCCCCCATGGCCCTCTCAGGCAGGTTCCCTCTGGCACAACCCGGAGCATTGCTCTGTTGGAGCCTTTCCATGCGGTCCCATTTCCCAAAATCCCAATTTGGGTGGGAATGCCCTGGATGTGTGTCTGCACATGTGGCTGTGGGGGTGTCACCCCACGATGCTCAGAGGGCTCGGGGTCACCAGCGCGGCTTGGTGTGGCACGGGCTCGGTGTGGCACAGGCTCAGGGGTCAGCAGCAGGGCTCAGTGTGGCCATGGTGCCAGCTCGGCCCAGCGGGAGGAGGCTCGGGCAGGCCCTTAACGGGCACCATAAATCCTGCCGAGACAGGGGAGGTCAGAGCAGGGAGGCAGCAGCTGGAAGCACTGCGGGCACGGCGGCTCCGTGCTCAGGGCAGAGCCCGGGGCTCCTGGCTGAGCACAGGGAGGGTGGGTGGGATGTGCCGGGGGTGCCCATGGGAACACAGTGGGTTTGGTCTGGGGTGGTGCAGCCAGTGGGGCAGGGGCCCTGCTGCCCCCTTCCATGCCTTGGGTGCTGCCTGACCCCCTCCTAGGCTGGTTCCACCTTGGACGAGGTCAGTGTGCAGCCTGGGCTCGCACAGCATGCCGAGTGTGGGGTGCCAGGGCCCTCCCTTGGGGCTGGGGGTGCCAACACCTGGCACTGCCCAGCGCTCTGTGCCCATCTCCCGCAGCTGCCCCCCTGCTCTCCCTTCCAGGTGAGCGGGCACTCAGCCCCTGCAGCGCTGACGTGTGCTGCTGCCGCTGCTCCGAGGCTGTGGCAGCGATTCCAGCAGCAGCGGCCTGGCGTGACCCTGGGAGCTGCAGGGAGGGGGTGAGGTGGGCACTCAGCTGGCAGGGAGGGGACCTGGCAGGCAGCAGCACCAGCCCTGCCAGCCACAGGCTCCTGCCCCTTGCCCCCTCTCCAAATCCCTGGGTAGCTAGAAGTGAGGGAAGGGGAAGGGATGGGGTTTGTGTGCTGGTGCCCCTCGGTGCCAGCTCCCCACATCCCTCCTGGCCAGGCTGTGCCCGGGTTCATCCCCCACGCTGCCCCTCTCCCAGCCCCCTGGGGCTGCTCCCTGCTCTGTGGAGCTGTATTTTCAGAGACTGTGGGGGATGTCGTGTGTGTAAAATTAGCGCTGCCTTGTTAGTGCTTCTCAGGCTAATTCGGAGTGAAATGCTTTAGCAGCGGTGGGCTGATTCTATCAGGAGAACAAGAACTAATTAAATTCACTCTGACCATCAAGCAGTAAATTATTTATACCCAGACAGATGCAATCTCATCTGTGGTGTCCAGCCCCACTGAACCTGCAGCTCCCTGGTTCGGGGTGAGGGGCAGAGGGGACCTGGGAAGGGCAGAGCAAGGGTTGCCTGAGAGGGCAAATTATTCTTCCCTTCTGGTGCCAGTGGTGCAGTGGGACCCCTCCGTTGGCATTGGAGCCCCTGGGCCTGCCTGGGGAGCTCTGGGGCTGGGAGGAGGAGAGAACAGGGGTGTCCTCCAGCAGCTGCCCCTGCTCCTCCATCCCTGGGAGCTGGCACAGACCCACCCTGCCAGCTGGGCAGGTGCTTTGCCAGCCTCAGCAGGGACATGTGGGAGTCCTCCTCCTCCTCTCAGGAGGAAGGCCAGGCACAGTCAGAGGCCCTCACCTGTGGTTTGCAGCCCCGTGCTGTGGTTTCTGTGTGATCTCCACCCCCCCTCCCTGTGCCTCCGGAGCCCCACGCTCTCAGCCAGCTCGGCTCGGGCAGAGTGAGCCGTTATCATCTCTGCAGGGGTTTGTGTTTTGGCCATCTGACCCGGTGCCTGATTAGATCATTCCTGTCACACAGTGGAGCCGCAGCTTTCCCTGCCTGCAGTTCGCTCTAATTGTGACTGAGCCCAGATCCTTTTTCTCTCCAAACCAAAGGGGGATGAGTGAAAAATCGTTTGCTGATCCTCCGGGGGTTGTAAAGGATTCCGGCAGCCTGGGAAACAGCTCTGCTTGGGGCTGGGAAAATGGTGTGGTGAAAACGATCTGGTTGTTTTGGATGTTAGAGGGACAGAAAGGAGGAATTCCCGGCGCTGGAGGTGCGGGCTCTGCCGGCAGCAGCGCAGGGAGCCGGGAGCGTTTGGCTCGGCTCGGCTCGGCCCGGTTCGGCTCAGCCCCGCTCCAGCTGTGCCGCGCTTTGGGCCCGCTGAGCCCGGCCCCTGCTCGCATTTGCAGCCGTGATTAATGTCTGTAGCAGGGGAGGGGAGCCCTGGCGCGAATCAGGCTCGTAACTCCGCACGCAGATTTGCAAACCCCGGCGGAGCGTTAATCCAGCGGCTCCCCGGGGCAGGCGGGATGGAGGGGAAATGGGGAAATGTCACCTTGTGGCAGCAGAGCTGTGACAGGCAGCCAGGCCAGCAGCTCTGTCCTGGAGATGGCTCCTGCTCTCCAGGTCCCACCGCGTGGCCTCGCCGTTGATTTAGAAAGGAGAGGAAAAAAAAAAAAAGGCAACTGCTTCAGTCTGGCTTTGCTGCTGATGCTGAGGGGACAGATTTGCCTGCTGGCAGCTCTGCCATTAACTGGATGAGCTGTTCAAGTGTGGGTTATGGGTTTGGGATCAGCCTGCCTGTGCTGGAGAAGGTGCTGAGCCCCGATGGATACTGGGGACAGCTGAGGGGCTTGTTTTGGGAGGTGGGATGGAGGGGCCTTCCCTGGCTGCAGATAACCTTGGGAGGGTGAGGAGCTCTTCCAAACTCTGGCCAGGTCCCTCCTGGGTCTGTGAGACATTGCTGGGTGGGGGAACGCGTGCTGCAGCCCCCAGCAGCAGAAGGTGCAGGTGGAGCCGGGGAAGGGAGCTGGGTAACAGGAGGTTCCTTCCACTGGCAGGCAGGGAGGGAGGAATTGGGAATATCCCAGCAGCACTGGGAGAGGAGCCATGCTTTCAGAGCCTGGGAACGACTTCCAGGCTACAAATATTCCCTTGCAGCCCCAAAGCTGCCACAAGAACCTTCCCGGCTCCTGCAGGCAGCTGGCACTGGTGGCCCTGGCATCGCTGGCTGCTGTGGCAGTGCCAGGGTGAGCTGGACCCAGGGGCTGCCAGCGCGGAGAGGCACTGGGAGTTTGGCTTTGGCTCACAGGGATCTCTTGGACACTGAGCTCCAGGAGCTGGAGCAGTCAGGAGCTGCTCCCAGCTGCTTCATTTGGGCGGGATACGAGTGCTCAGAGCCTGGGATGCTCCCACATCACATCCCAGCGCTGCTGTCTCCTCCCTCCTGGGTGGCTCTGACCTGGCAGTGCCAGTGCAGTGCAGGAAACACAAGCATTTGGATATTTTTATTTTTATTTTCCGTTTTTGCCACAGTTCTGCATCCCCTCTGTCGCACTCCTTGTTAAGCTGTTAAATCACTCCATTTATTTAGCACGAGCATTGCTGAGAGCTCATTTTTATCTTGGTGAAAACCAGACTTGCTCATGGGCACATAATGAAATTGTATAAATATACCCTTAGCTGAGAATCTAATTTATTTTTCCTGTTCATTATGGGGTAGAAGGCCATTATGAGATGTAGAACTTTTTTTTTTTCCCCAGTGCTGGAATTGAAGGGCTGGTGCGGGCACTTTTTATACTGATGATTTTGCCCTGATTCAATGTGAGGCTGGTTAGAGCTCAAATACTGAGGCATAATTGACAGAGAGAGGTGTGGGTTGCCATGCTAATGCCCTGGCTGTGGCTCTGTGGCAGTGCCAGGCCAAGGCTGGGTGGAGCACGGCCCAGAGATGGGCACGGGATGGAGATTCTCGAGCTGGGATGGAGGGGAGCAGGAGTGGGATGGCGATTCCCTGGAGCTGGGATGGAGATTCCCGGATCTGGGATGGAGATTTCTGGATCTGGGTGGAGATTCCCGAGCTGGGATGGAGATTCCTGGATTTGGGATATGGAGATTCCCCGGATCTGGGGTGGAGATCCCCGAGCTGGGATGGAGATTCCTGGATTTGGAATATGGAGATTCCCTGGAGCTGGGATGGAGATGGAGGGGAGCAGGGGTGGCCCAGCCCCTGGGCAGCAGAGTCCATCCCTTTGTCCATCAGCAGGATTGATTTTGGACGGCCCTGGTGCTGCCGTAAAGCCCTGTTTATGGAGCTATAATTAAGCGGGGCCATTTAGCCGGCAGTGTTAAGTGCTGAGCAGATTTATGGCACGGCCCAGCCTCGGGCAGGGCTGTATTTCAGCACGGAGCACACCAGGTTTTTGTGTGTGCTGCGATTGTGTTCCTGTGACAGTGATTAGTGTAATGGGGGCTGCCGGGGTCGTGCTGCCAGGCTGAGGAAACAGCAATTACGGGCGGCCGCAGCACCGGCTTAATTGCATCCATTTGCAACCGACACGGGCCGGGTGTGAGGGAGCAGCTGGGAGGGCCAGCCTGGCACCCCCAGCCCCTGCCCCGGCTGCCCCAGCTCCCCAGGGTGGGCTCTGAGGGTCCCTCATGGGGCACAGCAAGGGGCGGCTCCTGTGCGGGCACTGGGGCTGCTGGGCTCAACCAAACCCTGCCCTGCCGGGCTCAGGGTCCCTCTGCTGGGGCAGTGCCCTGGGACAGCCTGGAATGAGCTTCCCCAGCAGCTGGCAGGGCTGGCATCACCCAGGGCTGGGGGATCTCCTGTGTGTCAGCCTCAAAGGGCCCCTTGCCATGCAGCTCCAGTGCCCTGGGACAGCCTGGAATGAGCTTCCCCAGCAGCTGGCAGGGCTGGCATCACCCAGGGCTGGGGGATCTCCTGTGTGTCAGCCTCAAAGGGCCCCTTGCCATGCAGCTCCAGTGCCCTGGGACAGCCTGGAATGAGCTTCCCCAGCAGCTGGCAGGGCTGGCATCACCCAGGGCTGGGGGATCTCCTGTGTGTCAGCCTCAAAGGGCCCCTTGCCATGCAGCTCCAGTGCCCTGGGACAGCCTGGAATGAGCTTCCCCAGCAGCTGGCAGGGCTGGCATCACCCAGGGCTGGGGGATCTCCTGTGTGTCAGCCTCAAAGGGCCCCTTGCCATGCAGCTCCAGTGCCCTGGGACAGCCTGGAATGAGCTTCCCCAGCAGCTGGCAGGGCTTCGGTGGCATCGCCCAGGGCTGGGGGATCTCCTGTGTTTCAGCCTGGTCCATTGGCCCTTTGCCATGTGGCCACTCCAGCACTCTGGGTGCTCCCATGGCTTGTGCCCTGTCTGGGGACGGGCAGGCCAAGCTCTGCAGCAGAGGGGAGCAGGGACAGAGCCATCCAAGGGCGACAGGGCCAGCAGTGGATCTGCAGTCGTGAGCGAGGTGAGCAATTAGAGCTCACCTTGATGTGCACTTGGCAGCCTTTCCTTTGAACTCTGATGCTCTCCTGGGCTCTGGAGGTTCACCGGCTCAGCCCCTCAACACCCTGACAAGGCACAGGGAGGTTCTGCAGAGCAGTTACAGATACCCAGGGAAGGCTGGGACTGAGCTTCTCCTGAGCATCAGGGACTCCTGTGCCCTCGCTTGGGCGGGCCCTGTCCTTCAGCAGGACTTGGGGGTGCTGGGGATGGCACAGGCAGGGCCTGTGGGTGCCGGGGCTGGGCAGCACCCTCTGCAGTTGTGCCATGAGCACCCTGCAGCAGCTGGGGAGAGGCAGCTCCGTGGGAGCTGGGCAGGGTGTGGATGTGTGTCCTGCTGCAGAACACAGCCCCTGACATGAAGGCATCACATGGGGCTCATGGATGCACTGCCACAAGTGCACTAAGGACCACAAGGTCTCTTTCCCAGGGCTGAGAGGCCGTCTTCCCTGCCCCTGCCCTTGCTGTGCGCGCTCTCCCAGCTCGCTGCAGGAATTAGATGGGCTTTTGCCGACTAAGAGGTGTTAAACGGCTCTAAATACTCCTCACACTGCAATATCTCCACCACAGCGTTTAATGGAGTGCCACAGAAATGCCTATAAATAAACGGAATGCGCCTGTGCCAGCTCCCTCCCACGGCATCGCAGAGCTCGCAGGAAAGCCAGCAAGGGGCTTGTGCTGGGCTGCAGCTCCTGCCCTGCCCCTGTCCCCTCTCTGCCCCTGCCCTTCACTCCCATTCCCACCCTTTTGTTTTCCCCCTTTTCCCCCATCTGAGGGTGCAGAGCTTTTGCCATCCCGCTGGAATGCAGCTGCAGGAGTGAGGATGAGGGGCTGGAAGCAGCAGGGAGGGCTGCAGAGCCCATGGGGACAGCACTGGGAGCTCCTTGCAGCTGTTCCTGGGTGCCCAGTGGGTGCCTAGGCTGGCACTGTGCCCATGGGCACCCTGGCATGGGGCACCACAGCCAGGAGCAAACACAGGTGTAGAGAATGAGCAGAGGGAAGGGCAGGGAGCATTTCAAGGCTGTTTGTGCTGCTCTCACATCTGAGTCCAGACTGCTTTGTGCCTGGAGATCCACATGCACCAAACCAGATGGATTTCCTACCAGGCTGCCTTAATCTCCAGCATCTCGGCCCTTGATCCCGAGCAGGCAAAACGTGTGTGGGGCTTCAGCTGCTGCAAAATGCACTTTATCTGCTGCGGTGGGGCTGTGCTGCACGGCAGCGCCTCCTGGGAAACGCTGCGAGATTCCTTCCCCTTCCCCAGCCTTTATTACAGAAAATAAACACTCTTAAGGGAAGGGAGGGTGGGCAGCGGGCACTCACTGGCACTTCTGGTGCTCTTTGGCTGTTCTGGTGCTCCTTGGCTGTGCCAGGCGCTCCTTGGTGTCCCCGTGGCCGCAGGGCAGGGGACAGAGCTGGCTGTGTGTGCAGGGCTGTCCCTTTTGGCACTCCCTGGCAGGGCTGCTCTGTGTCCCTGGGGGGGTTCTGGGGTGCCCGGGGCACCCTGTGCCGGCTCTCTCTGCGAGGGAGCCCTGGGGCCCCGCTGAGCATCCTCAGCCAAGCAGGATCCCTAAATAGGCTCCTCAGCCTGTCAGTTGACTGCCTCTTCAGCGCTGATGAGCCACTCTGGCGTTACTATTTAAAATCCTAATTGCTTTAATCAGCTCGCCTTTAGCCACCGCAGCCAGCGAGCGAGCCCAGGGGCTGAGAGCTCTTCTGTTCCTCCAGCGCAGCTGTGGCCAGGCACGGTGTGAGCACCAGCTCGGGTCCGTGTGGGCACCCAGCAGCAGCCCTGCAGGTGCCCGGCATCCCGTGGGCACCCAGCATCCCCGTGGCTCTGCCCTGGCACAGCCGGTGGCACAGCCGTGGGACGGTGACAGGGTGGCTGCAGAGCCGAGCACAAGTCCCCCGGGCAGGGGGAGGACAGGAACTGCAATGGATGAGGAGAAGAGGAGCTGCTGTTACCATGGGCTGGCAGATGCCAGCACCGTCATGAGCTGGGAATTCCCGTGTCCTCTCCTTTATCGCAGTGAATTCTCTCCCAGGCTAAAAGCAGCTCCCTCCCTGGGTTTGGGGGCCCTGCAGCCCACTCCTGCCTCGCAGCCTCGGGGTGTTCCTGCATCCCGAGCGGTGCGGGGGCGCGGGGCAGAGCTCTCCCGGGGCTGCACTCGCAGCCATCCGCGCTGGGCTGGTGGGAGATGCCGGATGAAAATAGCGCGGCGCTCCCCGGCGAGGGAGCCTTGCGGCACAGCACCCACGCGGCTGCGCCGGGGAGGAGGAGGGAGGAGGATGCTGATCGGTGCCTGACACCGGCTGGGGCAGGGGCACACATGCAAAGACCCAAATCTGTGGGTGCAGCCCCTCCGGACCATCCTAGCCCCTCCTGGCTCCCTTGGCAGGTGTGTGGCACAAGGGCATCCCCAGGGCTGGTTCCCGTCCTCAGCAGGAGGCTGTGTGCTGGCAGGGAGCTGGCAGAGGAGGGGCAGCGATGCTGGGGTGTGCTGGGCACTGGCAGGGCCTGCAGGCCAGGAGGAAATGAACAGGAACTGCCCACTGTGGTGCTGGTGGCAGGCTCTCAGCTGCGGCTCCTCCGCTCCTGCCCAGCCTGGCAGTGGGGAAGGCATTGCCAGGGCCAGGGCTGGCACTGTGGGGGTGTGTGCCAGCTCCTGGGCACCGGCTGCCCCTGCATTCTGTTGGGGCACCGCAGCCCCTGTGCTGTGCCAAGGCAGCCCCGCTCCCCATCCTGCCGTATGCGGGGCTGCTCCTTCTCCCCCTGTGCGGGGTTTGGGGCAGAGCGCTGTCCCCAGCCCTGGCACCTCTCCCCCGGGCCCTGGATCCCCCCGCCTGCCCTTGTGCCCGGCAGCCTGCCCACCGTGCCATTCCCGTGATGGATGGGCGGCAGCGGCCCCGGGGCCGTGCTGGCCCAGAATATCCCTGCATGAGCGGAAAACCTCGTTCGGGGGATTGTTCAACTGGCGGCAGCCTTCCTGGGGAGTGAGGACATCTCTGCATTTATTCAAGGACATCCCTTCTCAATTAAATCCCTGCATGGGCTAAACAAGCGGGCTGCTGAGATCAAAGGGGTTTTTTTCCACTCTTTTTTTCCCCGAAATCGTTTAAGCGATGCAGTGGAGGGAGTGCGGTGCATTTGCCTTCCACACACCTGGTGGGGAGGAGAAGCTGCCATTAAATCCCTGTAAAGGTGTTTCCTTCCCTATGCTGATGCGGGACTGGGGCGGTTTGTAGGTGTCAGCCATGGGGTGATGGCATCAGGTGTGTGCAGTGGCCATGGGTGAACCCAGAGATGCGGGATCGCTGGGCTGGGATCGCCCACCTGGATCTGAGTGGCCGATCTGCCGCAGCCGCGGAGGGTCGGGGGGCTCAGCCCCTGCCTGGCCCCAGCCCGGGTGTGCCCCCGCCCCTCCCCGGGCTCCTCGGGGATTGATGGTGTCGTTAAAGCGTCAGGCTGGCCCGGGACCGGCCCCGCAGCCGCCAGGATTTATGGTGGAACGTGCCTTGGTGAAGGTTTTATCACCGCTGTTAAAGGGCCGAGCGTGTGCCGGGGGCCGGGCAGGGGGCTCTGCTGTGCCATCCCTGCTGGGCTGGGGTCGCTTTGCTGGGCAGGGGGCTCTGCTGTGCCATCCCTGCTGGGCTGGGGTCGCTTTGCTGGGCAGGGGGCTCTGCTGTGCCATCCCTGCTGGGCTGGGGTCGCTTTGCTGGGCAGGGGGCTCTGCTGTGCCATCCCTGTTGGGATAGGGTCACTCTGCTCTGCCATCCCTGCTGGGCTGGGGTCGCTTTGCTGGGCAGTGCCCCCGAGGATGTGGCAATGCTGCAGCTCCTGGGGCTGCTGTCCCTTTGGGCTGTGCTCGGTGGGAGCCCCCCGGGCCATGCAGCAGGACCTGTGATTTTGGGGTTTTTGGGCATGCACAGCCCCACGGCCACCCCGCGGCCCGGCCTCCTCCCGCTCCCTGTGCCGCGGATCCGTCAGTTAAGGAATCGATCCCTTTGCCACCAGCCCGGTCTCCTTTTTCCTTTTAAATAGTGTCACTCTGCTATTTCCTGGCCTCTCTAATAGATTTTTATATAATCACTACAGTGCACTTTTAAAGAGCGATAGATCACGTTCATTGCTTTTCCCCGTGATTAATTTCCCATAATAGTCCTCTGTAACACCAAGGCAAAGAGAGGAGAGCAAAGAAAACCCCCACATTATCCACTTTGTGCTCCGAGTATAAATGAATTAGATTTAATTTTTGTTTAATTGTTTCCATAGCTCAGCCTCTGCTAACTTTGCAGGATAATTTATTTTGCAGTCTTGGGGAAAAGAAGGAAGAAATGTCCCCGCGCCGCTCTTTGCCTGCAGCCGCCGTTAATTACAGCTGATTGCCTTCCCTGCCTGATGAGGCCGTGGTTTGGAGGGTCCTGTCACACCCAGGACCGTGGCTGGTGGGCAGAGAAGGGCCCAGCTGGGCATGTGGGATGTTCCCTGTGCTTCACATCCAGGGAGCGCAGGGTCTGAGCGGTGAGCTCCTCTCCCTGCCAGTGCAGGGTCTGAGTGCTGTGCTCCTCTCCCTGCCGGGGACCTGGGTGTTTGGAACGGTGTCCTCTGTGCCCTGCGTGGACAGCAGGCAGAGGAGGCTCAGGGAATCCCTTCTCACACCCAGCAGCCTCCTCTCTGCCAGCCCAGGGCCGCTGGGAGCGGGTCCGCAGTGCCCAGCAGGGCAGGGGAGGAGCAGCAGCCGGGGCCGCCCCGTTAATCACGGCCGGGGGCAGCGGGATCTGCTCGGGATGTGCTGAGGTGGGAGCAGCGGCCAATCTGCTCCCTCCGAGACCGGCTACCTTCGGCCCCTTAATCAGTGGCAGTAATTACAATCCCAACTTTACATGTGGAATGTTAATTATAGGACAGGACGCAGGGATCTGCAGCCTGGCAGCGAGTGATGCTGGGGGCTGGGGGTCACTGCTGCTCCCCTCGCTGAGCGTGGAGCTGGGACAGGGGCTGGGGCTGTGCCAGGCAGGGGACAGGGACAGGCAGGCCATGGTTGTTGGCACTTGGCACTGCCTCTGCTTTGTGGCTCTGTGGTGGCTGCTGCTTGCCTCTAAAATTGCTTTGCTGATGTGGATGGATGGATGGATGGATGGATGGATGGATGGATGGATGGATGGATGGATGGATGGATGGATGGATGGATGGATGGATTTGTTGGGAAACAGGAAAATGCAGCTGGAGCTCCACTGCCCTCCCCACTTCCTGCCTTGGCCCTGATTTCCCCATAACCTCCCCAGTGTCCCTGATCCTCTCCTCCTCTGGGCTGAGCACCCCTCGCTCCCACTGTGTCTGTCCTGTGCTGCAGCCTCTGAGCATCACCCTGAGCTTCTGCAAGGTTCCCTCCTGTGTGTTGATGCCATCTGCACTGGGGAGACCAGAGCTGGCTGCAGGATCCAGACATGGCCTTGTGACAGGGCTGGCTGGGGTTACACTGCTGGCCTGTCCATTTTGTGTTAGTCTGTCCTGCCTGGGCAGCTCTGCTCTGGGAGTGGGGCTCAGCAATTCACCTCCTGCATTTCAGGGTTCCCTGAGCAGCAGCTGCTCTCCCTGTGACACCCACCCTCCTCTCTGGGGAGGGGACCCTTGCAGTCCTGCCTGCCTCATGCCCTGGTGGGTGCTGGTGGGTGCTGATGGGGTGCTGGTGGGTGCTGCTGGGGTGCCGATGCTGCGGGCGGTTTTGGGGAGGGATGCTGGGGAGCACCCGGCAGCCGGAGGAGGTGGGAGCAGCCCCGGCACGGCCGGGGGAGTCACTGAAAGCCCAGCCAGCCGCGGGGAGCGGCGCTGAGCAATCTGCTGGGGCGGCAGTGCCCTGGATTATTGCTGCGAGCAGCTGAAGGAGAGCAGGGAAGAGGCGTGAGCTGAGAGGAATGACAAAGAGGGGAAGGAGAGGAAGAGGCCCTGGAGGAGGAGGGGGAGGCTGGATCGGCGCCGCAGGCAGTGCAGGGTGCTCCAGCAGCGATGCTCTGCCGTCCCAGAGCTGCCTGTCCCTGCTCCCTGGGCAGGGTGTGCTGTCCCTATGTCTGTCCTGTTGTCCCTGTCCCTTGGCAGCCCCTTCCCCGCAGTCCCTGGGGCTGTCAGGCTCCTTTCCTGTGTCACTTTTGTTCTCCCGATGGAGAGCTGGAGCTCTCAGGTCACTCAGATCCTGCTGTCCCTTTCCCATGAGGCTCTAACCAGGTTCTCTAAAGCTCCTCTGTCTCCTCAGCTGTGCTGGCTGTAAATCTGGGCAGGTCTCACCGGGCTGGTGCCATCTCTGGCTGCTCTGCCTTTCTGACATAAGGAATGCTTTCCCTGGCATTTCCAGCTCCCTGCCATCACTGGCACAGTTGGGAAGGGCAGGGGGAGGATGTGTGCTGGGAGCTGTGGCTGTGTGGTGCCAGGAGGGCTGGCAGAGCCCTGCACGGGCCAGCTCGGGGCTTGGGTGAGTCCTGGGGGTGCCATCGTCCCTCCTGCCATCCCAGACCCTCCCGCACTGAGGAGCCTTGGCAGCGCCCAGGTGAGGGGACAAGGGACCAGCTCTGCCCCAGGTGAGGGGACAAGGGACTGGTTCTTCCCAGAGCAGAGCTCCGTGCCAGGCGGGCACTGCCAGGGCAGAGCTGGGCACCACAGCTGGTGATGGCTGTGTTACCGTCACTCCTGAGCAGCGCTGCCCTGGGAGGAGCTGTGCTGGCTGGTTGTTGGTGTTTCTCCAAGAGCACCACACTGTGTGTTTGATCTCCAGGTTGGGATGAAGGGATCCCTCAGGACCTGGCCTGGGGCAGGGTGTGAGTGTGGCTGAGCTCTGCTTGTGGGAGAGCCCAGCCTGGATCCACTGCTGCCCCCTTGAACCGTGAATCTGCTCTTGATCGACCCCCAGGTCCTTTCCCCTTTCTTGGAGCTCCTTGGATCTGCTCTGTGGTCTTTCTCTCTCTCCCTTGGTCTTCAGGCCCTGTTCACAGCCACGTTTTGGTCACTGTGGAGGGCAGAGTGCTGGTCCCAGAGCTGCCAGCACAGATCCCACCTTGGGATCTTCATCCATCCTCCTGTGCTAGAAAGTGCTGGCATTTCTCCATGCAGCAGCTTCCTCCTGGCAAAGCCCCAGCTGGATCTCTGTGAGAGGCACTCTGAGGCTCTCTGGATGTTTCCCTGTGTGCTCCCTGCTGCACAGGGTCCCTGCTGCAGGGAGTGAATCCCCTGCCCTGTCAGGACAGGCTGCTCGTGGGATCCTGGGGATGAGCAGGGAGCTGCAGCACTCACCAGGGGATGCTCCCAGCTCCTGGCTCTGGCACATGGCGCTGGCACAGGCCAGGCTGCCCTCCCTGGGTGCCCTGGGCGTGCTGTGGCTCTCCCAGCCGTGCCTGGTGCCATGGGGTGCCCGGCGTGGGAGCCAAAGGCTCTGGTGTGCCACAGCAGAGCACAGCCCCTTCCTGCAGCAGCACCAGATGCTTCCCCTGCAGTTTGAGTTTTCCCATCTCATTCATTTTAGAGATTAATTAAAGTGTTTCCCCTCCCTCTCTCCCAACCAACCTCCCTCCCTCTCTTTTCCCTGTTCCATACAGCTGCACACGGATTTTAGGGTCACGCTTGTTTACATCAGTTATATTTACGTTGATGGGTGTTTGTTTTAGGAAAAACAGCAGGAACCCCATGAACACAAATATTGTTTGTGTCCCACAACTGGTCCTGCAGCCCCACAGGCCCATCCTGCACCCTGGCAGCAGCTGTGCATGGAGAGCTGTGCCGTGGGCAGGCAGCATCTTTGGGGTGCTGTGGAGTGACCTGCAGTGCTCACGGGGTGCCTGGGTGGGTTTTCCTCACAGCCCCGGTTCCGTGCTGGGTGCTGGCAGCCGGGTCAGCTGCGTGTGTTTGCCAGGGCTAATCCCCATCCATCCTGGTGCAGGGACAGGGATCTGCCAAAGCGCCTTTGATGGGGCAGGCGGTGGGCTCGCTCTTTCATCGGGAGCTCGGAGGAGGGAGAGCGTTGAGAAGAAGAAAGAGAGAGGGGAGGAGGAAGGATAATTCTTTTTTCCAGCGGCTCTGAGCTGCTGGGTGCCTTTAGAGCTGCCTTTGTGTTCTGTGGGTCAGGCTGGGCAGAGCCTGGCCCGGGGCTGTGTGGCACAGCTGCCTTTGTCGTGGGGCACGGTCTCGGTGGTTAACGGGGACGTGGAGCCCCAGAAGCTCAGATCTGCCGTGTGGCTGGTGGGAGGGATGTGCAGGGCTGCCTTATCACGCTCATTTAACTGGTTAATACATCTTCAGAGCAAATAATGCAGGCTGGGGGTGAACTGCTTAACCAACCTCATTACTATTGTGCATTTAGCAGCTTGGAGAAAGATAATACCTTTCAGGTTTGACCCAATTTTAGTTTTTGTTGTCATAACCATGGAAAATCGACCTTCAGAGACCCTCAGCAGTGAGCCTGAATAGGAAGTGATTTACAGCAAAAGTGCTGTGTGGAATGCTTAATGCACTAGTGCAGGAAAACAGACTGCAAGCAGCTGCTGGCATGCATGGCCACAGGCAGGGCTGCCCCGGCTGCTGGCACCCTGTCCTGCTGGCACTGCCCTGCCGTGGGCGCAGCCTCCGTGTGGGATGAGCCCAGGGGTGGCACAGCTGTCCTGGGGCTGTGCTGGCCTGCACAGTGCTCTGTTCCCTCACTGCAGTGCCAGAGCTCCTCGGGGCACCTCTCCCACCACGCCAGCCTGTGGCTTTTCTGTGGCGCCCTTCACCTTTGAGCTGTGCTGTGGGAGCGGTGCCAACCCCGGTACCAGCCCTGGTGCCAGCCCTGCCACCACGCCAGCAGCGTTCCCACGGGTGAGATGTCACCCACACCTGCAGGGGTGGCTCCCATCACTCTGGTTCTGTCTGTGGCAGGCAGAGACATCCCCATCTCCAGTAGTGGGGGTGAGTGGGACCTTCCCCCTGCTCCTGTGGGGAGGAGGCTGCCAGGGGGGTGAGGAGCCTTCCTCCCCTTTCCCTGAAGCAGCTGCGAGCGCGGCTCTGCCACCCAGGCCTGTCTCTGTGCTGCTGCTGTGGCGTGTGGGTGGTCCCTGTGGCACGGGATTGTGCTGGCAGCACTGCCTGGGGCTGGGGGAGTGCTGGCAGCGGCTGGTGCCCACGGGAGGGGGTGATGCTGTGGGCTGCAGGTGATGCCCACGGGAGGGGGTGATGCTGTGGGCTGCAGGTGGTGCCTGTGGGTTCCAGGCTCCCCCAGCACTGGGAGCACTGGGAGCAGATGGTGCCCATGGGATGCAGGCTTCCCCTGCCCAGCCCCAGCAGCAAGGGGCTCTGCTCACTCCTGTGGGAGCTGGGGAAGGCGTGAGTCCATCCAGCCAGGGGGGCAGTGGGGCTGTGGCACAGGGGCCATGCTCTCCTCCCTCCCCGGGGCAGTGCAGGGGTGGGGGCACACGAGGGCAGGCAGTGCTGGATCACTGTAACTCTGCTGTTTGGCAGTTGAAGGAGAAGCTGCTCCCTCAGCGCAGGAGCTGAGGCTCTTTAGCCTTCCTCAGTGTCACCTCCATGGCCATGGATACCTCCAGGTGTGACGTAAGCGAGACCCGGGGAGAAAAGCATCTTCTGTTGAGCATCAAAATCCTATTAGTGAGCTGCTGCTGCTGCTGCACTCACAGACATCAGCCGTGGCACAGGGAAGTGGGGAATAGCTGCAGGTTGGGCTGGAGCAGGGGCTGGGGCTGCTCAGGTGCCCAGTGCTGCTTCAGCGACTTCGCTGCTGAAAGAAAATCCCTCTCCTGCTCCTCTGCAATCCAGGGAAGAGCACTGCGGGCTCCAGCTGCCCCCCAGCTCCTGCTGCCCCCAGCCCTGCCTGCTGAGGCACCCCACAGAAATGGGTCTGACGGGAGGCACCGGGCTGGGGCCGGGACCTGGAGGCAGCAGCAGAGGCTCAGGCTCCTGAAAATGAGCAGCACAGCCTTGGTCCTGCTCCTGCAGCAGCCGCCAGGCTGGCCCAGGGATTGCAGATGCTGTGGGCAGCTGCATCATCTTCCCATCTCCTCCCTGAGGTGCTGCTGGCTTTGATAAAACCTCTCAGCCTTGCAGGGGTTGGCTTGTTGATCTAATCGCTGTGGTTTAGTGTGCAGTAACAGCCCAGCAGCTCCTGGGGGAGATGCCCCGCAGGGATCTGCAATTCACTCTCCATCCCTCCTGGGGAAGGAACACTTCCCAGTGCCGGGGATGCTGTGGGGATGCTGCTGGTGCTGAGGGATGGTGAGGGAGGCTGCTGGTGGTGAGGGATGCTGCTGGTGCTGAGGGATGCTGCTGGTGGTGAGGGATGCTGCTGATGCTGAGGGATGCTGCTGGTGGTGAGGGATGCTGCTGGTGCTGAGGGATGCTGCTGATGGTGAGGGATGCTGCTGGTGCTGAGGGATGCTGCTGGTGGTGAGGGATGCTGCTGATGCTGAGGGATGCTGCTGGTGCTGAGGGATGCTGCTGATGGTGAGGGATGCTGCTGGTGCTGAGGGATGCTGCTGGTGCTGAGGGATGCTGCTGGTGGTGAGGGATGCTGCTGGTGCTGAGGGATGCTGCTGGTGCTGAGGGATGCTGCTGGTGGTGAGGGATGCTGCTGATGGTGAGGGATGCTGCTGGTGGTGAGGGATGCTGCTGATGGTGAGGGATGCTGCTGGGCCCCCAGCACCAGCGGGGAACATGCCAGCCCCTGTCCTGCACTCACGTGGCTTTGCAGTTGAAAATAGAAAGTGCTGAGAAGATCCTGCTGTGTTCAGTTTGTTTCAGCGATGCAATTGGGTTTTCCCAGTGTTTGTCTCATCCTGCACTTGCTGACCATGATTGGAGGGGTTCAGAGAGCGGCAAACCCTTCAGTGTGAGTCCCCCCTGAGCCCCCCAGCTCCCCCCACAGTGTGAGTCCCCCTGAGCCCCCAGCTCCAGCGTGGCTCTGGTCACTCACAAACCACAGCAGGGAGGGAAGAGGGGCTGGTGGCAGAGCCTGTGAAGGGGACAGCCAAGGGGGGTTAGGGGACACCCAGGGGGGTTAGGGGACCAGCTGTGACAGACCAGCATTAAAGAGGCTGGGAGGGAAGGGCTGGGGAGCAATGCTGCTGTGCCTGCTGATCAGGAGCAGAGCCTAATGAGCAGGACTAATGAAGCAGGAGGGGAATTCCAGCGAGTCTGGGGAGCGCCTGCGATGCTCACCGTGTCTCTGTGGGCTCTCTGTGGTCTGTCCCCAAACCTGTGACGGTGCCCATTGGGAGCTCACGCTGCTCCCAGCAGTGGTGTGCTGGGTGAGTGCAGGTGCCAGCCCCAGAGTGGGCACCTCCAGTCTGCTGCTGCTGGGGCAGCATCCAAGCCACTCTCCAGGCTGCCTCTTGGATTTTCACTGGCTGGCTTTTTGCTACTGGATTTTTACTGCTGGGAAGCCCATCCCTGTCTGCTGGGGTTATTGGAACGTGCTGGGAGGGTGTTTGGGGGACACTGGTGGCTTCACACAGCCCTGGCAGCAAGGATTGCTGCAGAGCCAGCCTGGGGGCTCAGCTCCCTTCCCACCTCCCTGTTGGCCACGGCTGGTTCAGCCTCAGGAGGGGATTTGCAGCCACACCAGCAGGCAGGGCTTGTCTTCCCCCTCTCCTGGGTTTTTAGTGAGCCAACCTTGGAGGACCTTGAGCGCCACTCCTGCAGCTCTGCTGTGACTTATCTCCAGCTCCTGCCCCTGCTCCACCGAGGGGATAAATCTCAGTTCCTGGTGTGGAGCTGATGCTCTGAGCCCATCCCAGCGCACGGTGCAGGTGCTGTAACTCACAGCACAGGGGGGCTGCCTGGTGAGGTGCCAGGGGACGTCACTGCTCCGTGCTCTGATGGATGGGCTGCCTGGGGGAGCAGGGAAACAGACCCATTACAGTGGGGGACAGGCTGTTAAATTATCTCCTGTCCAACCTGGGTCGGGGAAAATCAAACTGGAGCTGCCGGCAGCCTCCAGAGGGGGAACAGGAGGGTTGGGGACTTTATTCCTTTAGGAAGAAGTCTTTGCTGTCCTTGCCTCCATCCCATGCACTGTCAGAGGCCAGGGCTGGTGCTCTCAGGGAGGCAGGACCAGCCTCAGCATTTTCTGTCAGTGCAGAGAGTGGGACATGTCCCTCTGGGGACCCCAAGCTGGAACCTGCTGTGTGCACGTCCTTTTCCCTGGGCTGAACACGCTTCCCTCTCCTCAGGGGCTTTGCCACGGGGCAGGGTCCTGGGTCCTGCCTCTGCCCATGTCAGGGGCTGCTCCAGAGCTGCTCCCAGCTGGGATAGTTGTGCTGTTGGAGATCCTTGTGCTGTTGGAGATCGTTGTGCTGTTGGAGGAGAGCATTGTGCTGTTGGAGGAGAGCATTGTGCTGTTGGAGGAGATCCTTGTGCTGTTGGAGGAGATCCTTGTGCTGTTGGAAGAGGGGGCCAAGCAGTGCAATCCCCGGGGCCATGGCGCTCCGAGCTCCGCCGCGTCCTCCTCCGGTACCGGTGCCCACACAGGGACGGGACTGGAGCCTCTCCCTCTCTCTCTTTCAGGCTGAGAAGCTGCTGCTGCTGTGAGACCCCGACAGCTCTTCCTGACGGCGTGGAGGGGTGAACACGAGCCTGAGCTCCCACCTGCCGCCCCACCCGAGGCACCTGCTCTTGGCCTTCAGGTATGTGCTTTCCACCCAGCAGTCCTGCCAGGGGAGGGCATGGAGATGTTTTTGGTTGAGGATGAAGATGTTGCTTCGCATGGCTGTGCCTGGGGCAGCAGCTGCCAGTGTGGGGGCTGTGTGTGCCCCCTCACAGTACTGCTCAGTGCACACTGGCTCCTCCACTCTGCCCAGCCCCAGGTGCCTGCTCAGGAATCATGAAATGGGAGCTTGAGGCTCCTCGTCCCTTGCTGGGTACAGGTTGTCCAGAATGTGGGATTAGAGTGGCCGTGCAGATGGATTCCCCAGCTGCACTAATCGGTTCAGAGGCAGCAAAGGCAGCTGAGCTCTGTGCATCACCTTGAAGCTCTTTTTTTTTGTCTTTAGAAAACTTTGGGTGGATGTTATTGCTCATGAAAGCAAGGGGCTGATCATGCTGGGAAGGAGCAGGCGTAGTGTGGGCTGGCACTATTATGCAAGTTTCCCACACGCCGCTGTGCCAGTGCACTCCGTTCCAGAACAACAGCACGCGTCCGTGTGCCAGCCCCGAGCCACCCCCGGGTCTGCCGGAGCACGGGGTCCTGCTGTGCCCACCCTGCCCTGCCCGTGGGCACTGCCCGCCTCCTGTGTGTGCCTGCTCAGCCCCGAGCCAGCTGCCCCACAGATGGGCACTTTGGGGTGAAGGGCTGTGTGGTCCTGCCCAGCCCCACATCACTGTGGATCCGGCTGTTGTGAGCGTCCTGGCCAAAGCGGGAGTGCTGGAGTTTCTCCAGGACCTTGTGCAGCACTGGGGCTGGGACTGCGCTGCTTTCCAGGGGATGGCAGACAGGTTGTCACCCCAGCCATAGTGCACACTGTGCCCCTGCATAGGGAGGGCCATGCCTTGTCTCTGGGGTCAGTGCAGCCATTGCTGCCAGCACCTGGGCAGCACAACCATTGGCGCTCAGGCCACCAAAGCTCTTCCCTATCCAGTTTTCTCCCTGCTGCTTTCCTCCTCCTCTCCTGGAGCCTGCCTGGGCCCTGTGTGAGGCTCAGGGCTGCCGGCCATGGGGTGTGTGGATGCTGGTGCCGAGCTTGGGGCTCACTGGGCTGGTGGGAGCAGCCTGGAGCCAGCACAGAGCCCCTGCAGGAACCCTCCCCATCATCCCCAGGCCTGCCGGAGCAGCCCCGGGAGGAGAGCGCTCCTCCAAGGAAGGCTTGGAGATGAGCAATGGAAAACATCTGACAGGGGAGCCCTTGAGGCGCTTTTGTTGCAGCGAGTGGGAGTGTGAGATCCGCTCAGACATGAAAGGCTGAGCGGCTCCGTCCCCGAAGCCGCGGCGCAGGGGAGCACGGGGGGAGTGCGGCTGCACCGGGAGGTCAGACCGGGAACGGCTGGCACCGGGATCCCCCCATCCCTGCCTCCCTCCCTTTCCAGCAACTAAATTAGGTCACACTTGAAAGTCAGTTTCTTGGCTGTGGATTTAATTTAGCTTTTCCAGGCTAGTTATCATATAATAAATTCCAGGAGATTTATAGAAAACATGCCCAGGGAGGCTTAGCCAGTGTGTAACAAGATTTGTGCCTCTTTCCTGCTGCTGAGCAGCTCTGGCGGGCGCAGCACTGCCGGCAGATGTGCGGGCAGGGCTGGCAGCCCCGGGGCAGCTCCCAGGGAGAATGGGGCAGCCCCACAAACGGGCTGGGGGCACCACCCCATGGTTCTGTGGGGCACGGGGGGGTCCCGAATGCAGCTGTGCTCTGCCCTGGCTTCCCACCGGCCATAAATCACCCGGAGCAGGTGCATTCCTGCAGCCGTTCATCACCTGACTCAGTGTGGGCAATGCCCATCCCAGCAGTGCCAATGTGTGTGCCCAGCGATGGTGAGCAGTCAGAGGGGAGCAATTGGGGTCTCCCGGTGCCTTTCGGCTCGGGGGGTGACGGATGGTGTGTGGGACATCGCTGCTGGGGGGTACCTCGTGCCCTCGCTGCCCTGGCTCCTGGAGCACAGGGACCATTTGGCAGAGCTGAAATTGGCATCCCTTGGCTCTCCCTGCTGCTGGGGAGGGATTTCCACCCTGCTGGGAGAGGCTGAGCATGGAAAGGTGCTGGAGTCCGGAGGGATTTGTGGTGGTGGCAGCACAGGAGGGCACCGCTGATGGCAGCACAGGCAGCGCAGGAGGGCACTGCTGATGGCAGCGCAGGCAGCGCTGGCACTCCGGCTCTAATACCGCCCAATTAGTGTCTGATTAGTCACTCCACGTGTTAAGGCATTAGGAACAATTAAGGGTGAGAAGAGTTTCCAGATGCAGCAGCAAGCGCTGGAGCTGGGAGCTGGCAGCTCCGCTGGCTGCTCCCGTATGGAGGGGGTCTGGCGCACAGTGGGGTCACTGCGGGGCCGTGGGGCCAGCGTGGCACGGTCCCACTGGGGGCAGGGGACTGGGCAGCCCTGGGGCAGTGCCCACCTCTGCCATCAGCACTGCAGCCAGGGCCACGCAGAGCTGGGATGGAGGAAGCAGCTGCTGAGATGCCCATAGGTGAGTGAGGGGCACAACCAGGTGCTGGGGAGAGACTGACCTGAACCTCCTCACTTATCCTCCTCCTTACCTCAGGACTAGTATATGAATGAATTCAAGGTGGATTAGAATGAGCAGAATAACAGAAAGTTAGTCTAACTAAGATGGTTGATTTTGGCTTAACAAATTATAGCTCCCAACCCCTAACTTTCTTTATGTACTGCCTCCACCTAAGCTTCTATTCAGCCTTCACCCTAAGCAGCCTAGGCCTAGCCTTCCACCTCCCTGGGTTGGGTTTGCCCAAATCAAGTATTTATTTACTGCTGCAGCTGGGTGTGAGTCTGTCCCCCCGTGCACCCAGCCCATGCCATCCTGGTGAGCCACCGGGGCTGGGGGAGCGCCTGGCTGTGAGCACAGCAGCGTCTGGGACAGGCCATGTGGGCACAACTGCTGTGACACTTTTAGGTGGGAGAAGTAGCACAAACAGAGATGAATGTGACTTCAGAGCCCAAATGCAAGTGACTTCAGCTCCCCAGAAATAGTGCAGGGGGAGAGGACCTGGAGCTGCACTTCCTGGGGATGTTGGGGTGCTCCTGTGCCTTTTTCCCCTCCTGCAAGGTGGGCTACACTCCCGCCATTGCCCCCCACCCCATGGTGCTGGTGAGGCCACCAGCCAGGGGTCACGGAGGTGGCTCTGGCCAGCACAGGCTGTCCCTCCCCAGCACCAAACACCTGTGATGAGCACTCTGGGAGGGTTCCCTGCCAACCCTTGGGTGCTCTGGTGGTGTGCAGGGTGTGGGGGCATCAGTGGGCATTGGTGCCGTGGCCGCCCCTCGTGAACCGAGGCTGAGTGAGCACCGTGAGATGCTGGCGTGCAGTAGGGCACGGAGAGGGGCACAGTGGCCTTCAGTGCATTGCAATCATTTCTCTCTGCACTCCCCAGGGCGAGGAGCAGTGCGAGGACAGATGGTGTTTTTGAGTGACCTTGTAGCTCCGAGCCGTTCCCTGGCTGCTGAGTAACGCTGGGATGGGAGCCGCGGGAGGCGGCAGCGGTGCCACAGCCTGCCCGGGCCAGAGGGAGCCTGGCAGGGAGCCAGGGCTGGGGAGAGCCGGGGATGGAGCCAGAGCCCGACAGCCCCAACGTGAGGGCTGTGGGGAAATTCCGTGTGCACTGCCGTCCCCAGCTCCTGTGGCTGCGGGAAGTGCGCGGTGTAGGCAGGGAGGCTGATCCAGGCTCCGGCTGTGCCTCCAGCCTACGTCCCTGGCTGTTCCTCACCAGTGGGATCACTGCTCCGGGCTCTGGGATCACTACTCCGGGCTCCCTCCCTGTGCTCTCCCTTGGGAAGGGCCTGAGCTGTCTCCAGGAGCTGCAGCTGGCACGGTGCAGCCACAGCCGTGGTGCGTGGGGACACACCTGGGAGTCCGTGGTGTGCCCAGAGGGCAGCAGGCAGAAAGGCCTCTGCCATGTGAAGTTTCTGTCAGAGCTGCGATCCAGGGCTGTGGTCCCATGGGAACAGATCCAAGGGAAGGGAAAAATTGCACTGCAAGGTGCAGCTTTGCTGTCGAAGAGTCACCCTGGGCAGGCTCAGCTCCCCTGGCACCCTTGCAGCCTCCTACGAGCTCCGTGCGGGCTGCAGTGCCGAGAGGTGTCCTAAATTGGGGAAGGAACAAGGAGCTCTTGGCACCCGCCTGGAGCATCGTTTGCATTCGGCGCAGCTCCGGCTGCGAGGGAGGCGGGGGCCGGCAGCCCGGGGTGAGGAGCGAGGAGCGGGGCCACTGCCATCTCCGGCTGCCGGAGCATCCCTGGGGCCGCTGGAGAGCGGCTGTGCCTTGGGCATCACCGTGCACAGGGTTCCTCATGGTCGTTCTTCTCTCGCTGAACTTTGTGCCCAAGTTCTCTGTCCGAGATTTGTGCCTTTCTTCACACAGGAACGGCCTTCTGGCTTTGGGGCTCTGTGCTGGGGTCTCTGATGACCCACGGTGCAGCTGGCTGTGCCCCATTGCTTTGTGCTCTCTGGGGATGGAGAAGGGGCGCGGGCTGAGGGGCAGCCGGGGCCGGGCAGTGCCCATGGATGGCTTTGGGTGGTGTGTGGCAGTGTCCTGTGGGATGCTGGCCGTGTCCCGTGGGATACTGGCTTCAGGCAGTGTGTGCCAGTGTCCCGTGTGTGCCAGTGTCCTGTGTGTGCCAGTGTCCCGTGGGATGCTGCCCCTGCCCCGGGGCTGGCAGGGCGAGGTGAGCCGGGAGCATGCAGGGCTCTGGTGGTCCCCGAGCTCAGCAGCTCAGGGCGCAGGACCCCAGAGTGTTGTGGGGTCACTGGAGGGAGTGAGCTGGGGGCCAAGGGCTCCGCTGTGCCTGGCGTGTCGGGGTGAGCGCTGTGTAGAGGAGCAGGACGTGGTGCCCTGCGGTGATGGGGGCATGGAATCTGTCCCCTGAAGGGTCCCAGGCAGGATGGGGGTGCCCTGCAGCGCCTGGGGCAGGGTGGGATGAACCCCAGGGCTGTGCCCCGTGTGCACTGACAAGGTGCCAACCTTGTCCTTTTCCACGACCAGCTCCTCCCAGTGCCCATTCCCTATGGATTTATAGAGAAGCTTTGATTTGGCTCCGAGCAGCCCCTCTGTCCTGCTCCTTCTGTGTGCCGGGGCTGCCGCGCAGCACCCCAGCAGCTCCGCTCATTTAACATGCAGCGAGTGTTGTACTCGGAGAAATTTAGACGTAATTTTTTTGTGCTTGCATGTAAATGTGGGTAGGTGCTGTCCTGATTGATGGCAATTAGCATTTTCTAACGGTAACAGATGTTCGGATTGCCAGGAGGCTGGTACCTAACGCCCACACTGCCATCTGTTCTGCTGGGCACTGCCTGGGGAAGCGGCACCAGCGCCACGGACCTGCGGGGCCGTGCCGGGCTCTGTTTAACAGCACTGAGCAGGGGGGGTTTATTGTGGTTGTTTTTTCTGGGGGAAAATAATAACAATAAAGACATTTTCGGGTTTATAAATAGTACGCTGTTTATTATGGGATGGAGCCTTTCCATCTGAACAGCAGCCTGGATTGCTGCACAGTTAGCAAAACAGTCTGGGCAGCGTGGGGAGCAGCTTTCCAGGGGGTGCTTTCCAGTGGGAAGGGGTCTGTGGAGTGGCCAGTGGGTGTTTGTCCCATCCCATCCTCTGCTGGCTCTCCATGGTGGGGGCTCGCTGCCTGTGGGGACAAGGGCTCTGCTGTGGGCATCACTTGTCAGCTCTGGGATGGAAGCAGGGAAACATCTGTGTGGTGTTTGAAGCTGTTTAAAGGTGTGTTTTAGGAAGAGATCCAGAGCCCTGGGCCCAGTCCCACTGTCTGGGCATTCCCACTGCAGCCCCTTTCCTCACCCAGTGCCTGTCCCTTCTCCTGCCTCCCTTTATCTGCAGCCTTTTACGCCCATTTTTCTTGTGCCAACCTTGTCCTTTTGCATGACCAGCTTCTCCCAGTGCCCATTCCCTATGTATTTATAGAGAAGCTTTGACTTGGCTCCGACCAGCTCCTTCTGTGTGCCCCTGGAGCAGCTCTCCATCCCCTGGCAGCCTGACCCTCCCAGACAGGGTCATCCCATGGCATGGATCCAGTGCCAGCCAGGCTGGCACAGCCGCCCTGGAGCGCAGTGACAGTCACACTCACACTCACAGGCTCATACTCTCACACTCACACGCTCACACTCACTCACTCTCCTCCCAGATGCTGGAGCTGGTGACTCAGAGTCAGCCTGTGCCTGAGTAATGCACGGAGCTGTGCCTCCATGTGGTTCCCAGGCTGCAGCAGATGCTGCCATGCTCAGTGCTTTGGATTTGTGCTGCTCAGTCCTAGGGCCTGCCAGCCCCCTCCTGCTGCCCCCCATCCCATTGGGATGCTGCTGCTGGCCCAGCCACTCACATCCCCAACTTACTGTGGACTGGGCTGCATTGGGTACAGGCAGATCTTAGATACAGATCATGAGGTACGTTAGATTTTTCCTGTTTGTCGTGTTATTTCCACACTGCTGTTTTCACTGAGCTCCTGTTCTGCATGGTGGGGGCTCGGGGGTCTTTCCCTGCCCTGATTCCTCTCATTTCCATGCTGTGCTTTCCAGTGCTGTGCCCCAGTGCAGTTTGATGTGATGTCCTGGGCTGGTTCTGGGGGGGTTCTGGGATGCAGGACATGGTATGTGACCCGGTGAGGGCATGGGAGTCACCACAGTGGGCAGAGGAGTAGATTTGGGATGAACCAAAGTCTCGTGCTCATGTGAGAGGTTCAGCCCTTGCTGCAGTGCTGGCACCAAGGCGCTTGGTGATGCCTGGGAGGTGTGTGTGGGGAAATGTGGGCTGGGGACAGGGATTTGGGCTGGGGATGGGGGTTTGGGCTGGGGACGGGGATGGGTATTTGGACTGGGAATGGGGTGAGGGGCTCGAGTGCTTCTCCCCCACACTTTCTTTTTTTCTGTTGGAAAACAAGCCTGCTCCATGTTTGTTGCCTTCCCCTGGCTTTTCAAATTCATCTGAGAGAGCTTCCCTGGGTGCTGGCAGAGGTGTCACCAGCCCGCCAGCTTGTGCTGCTCTAATAAAATGGCTCCGTAGCAGAGGGTTTGATCTATTTTTAAAGCGAGCTCCGCGCTGTCTCCTCCCGCCCTCCCACTGGCAGCCAAACAGAGCCCGAAGGCTCCTGGCAGCGCGGCAGCACCAGAGCCCAGGCCTGTGCCACGGCTGTGCCAGCTGCCGTGCCCATGCCCGTGCCCATCCTGGTCTCCATGCCCAGGGAACACTCCAGGGACAGGATGGGGCTCCCTGTGCTGCTGTGTCAGAGAGAGGAGCTCTGTGCGCGGTGTCATTGCTCCCAGCGGTGCTTGTGCTGTATAAATTAACGCAGGGAAACTTCTCTCTGCTGCTTGGAAGTTGGGTATTTTCTGCCTGTTTGATGCCCCGTTATTAAAACTCGATTTCTACGAATAACATCCTTTAAATAGAATTCGTCTTCCAGCAATGACTCATCGCAGAGCAGCAGCTCCTCGCAGGGGAAGGCAGCACGAGGGCAGGTCTGGCACTTGCAGCCTTGGGAATCCCCACATCGGTGCCCGGGGCTGGGGAAGCCACCCCGGTGTCCCTGCTGCCTGTCCTGCTGCCTGTCCTGCTGCCCATGCTGCTGCCCACCCTGCTGCCCGTCCTGCTCCAGCTGCCACCAGTGCCCGTGGGCTCAGCTTGGGGATCCCTGGTGCCCTCTGAGGTGTCCTGGAGCCTGCAGAGCCGCAGTGCCAGGGGTGCTGCCCCAGTGGTGGCACCGTGATGGTGGCACCGTGCCGCTGTGCCCGTGCTGTCCTCTGGCACTGCCTGGGGATGGGGTGAGCTCCCAGAGCAGGAGGCTGTGCAGGACTGAGGGTGTGATGGATCTCTGCCCAGGCTGGCTGTGCCAAGCCCTGCCGGGCAGTGGCCGGGGCAGTCCAGCTGCAGGATGTGGGGCACGGTGAGATCTGCCCATGTGTGTGTGTGTGCCCATCCTGCTGGCACTGCCTCTGCCTGCGCTGGTTCCCTTGATGGGGCTTCTTACAGTGTCAGGGACAGGAGCAAGAGTAGGAATTGTGTCAGGGAAAGGTGGATTTCAAGTGTTCTCTATATGGGGGTCGGATGGAGTCCAGATGGAGCTGGGATGGACAGACTGGGGCCGGGGGTCTCCTCCCCAGAGCTGTTTCACCTGCACAGGGCAGGTTTCCCCAGGGAGGAGGAGGAGGGCACAAGGCAATCTCCCAGCCCAGGCAGGGTCAGGCTGGGGCAGCTCCAGGAGGTCCTGAGCTGCTGCAGAAATGAGATTTCTCCGTGCTCTGGCCTCCTCCCTGCTCGCTCCGGTTCAGGGGCTCTGCCAGGATTATTATTCTCTCAGGTCTGACATCTGCTAAGGTGACAGCAGCCAGGGAGAGGGAAGGGATTGGAACAAATTTCTCATAAAAAGTGGCTAAGGTGATGAAACCATTACGGTGCCTGCATCTGGCACTCCATCACTGTGACACTCCGGGGACAGGGACGGGGACACAGGGATGGGGACGGGGATGAGGGCTGAGGGCTGAACTCCCAGAGAATTACCCTGCTGTGGAGCATCCAGGGGTTGGCATTAGCCCAGCAAGCCCGGGGGCTGTTTGCCACCAAGGTGATGGTGTTGGTGGTCAGGATGGATCACCCCTGGTTCCTGGGCATGGCATCTGCCAGGCTGACCATGGTGAGGCTGTTTGCTGGCCCATGTCCTGCCAGGCTCCCTGGGCCTTAAATCCTGCCAGTGCCTTCTCCTGCAGAGGTGCTGCTCCAGGGGCCATGAAGAGCCAAGACAGCTTCAGAAAAGGCAGCTAATCTGCAGACCATGCCTCAGAAATGGCTTTAATCCCTTATCCACCCCCACAGCCTCCTTCACTCTCAGCTAGAAGTGGTCACCCCTGTTAAGAGCTCGCTCCTGGGCTGAGCACTGAGCTGGTGGAGGAGGAGGTGCTGGGATGTGGAAGGAAAACCCTGTTTCCTGGAGGCGTTGAGCTATTCCTTACCGTGACCTAGATGTCAGTTTAATGCTCTGACAAGTCCCAAGACTCACATATGAAGTTGCCCAGGGGAAGAGGATATTTCAGGAGCACAGAAGCTGCTCAGCAGTGGTAAAGTGCACGAGCTTTCCCTGGCAGGAGCCGTGCTGAGCCTCCGTCTGCTCGTGCCCGCCGTGCCAGCCGCGGAGCGGTGCCCCCTCTCCTCGGGGTGTGAGCGCGGTGCCCGGGCATGGGAGGATCGGTGGTGCCCTGGCACACCCTGGCAGTGCCCTGCAGAGCCCCTGGTGCTCCGGGGCTGCTGGTGCTGCCTGCCCGGGGTGCAGGAACAGCCCCTGCTCCATCCCCTGGCTCCATGGCAGGGCTGGGTGTGGGCTGCCAGGAGGAGCACGGTGCAGGTGGAGGATGGCCAGTGCCCTGCTGGCTAAATCTGGCTAAATCTGGGTAAATCAGTGCCAGTGCCCTGCTGGGTAGATCTGGGCTTGCACACTCACCCATCACTGTCTCCCTGCCCATACCCAGGTTGTGTTCCCCCTTTCTCCCTCACTCTGTGCCTGCTGGATTTTTGCGTGCATTCCTGGGGCTGTGCCAGGGGTGGCCCTGCTGGGTCCCCCCTTTCTGTGCCAGTGCCCTTGTGGCACAAAGCGCAGTCACAAAGTTGGTGCTTCCGTCTCGCGTTCCCCCGCACCTGTGAGTTCCCCTGTGGATGATTTAGAGCTGAAAGCCTGGGCTCTGGCACTGGGAGAGGGTTCCCGAGATAAAATAATCTCTGCCAGCAGCTGAAGTGACAGAAGCCCCATTAACAGCAGCATATGCCTGGGAACACCCGTGCTGAGGGGAGCAGGGGAGCAGCAGCCCACAGGAAGGGGGGAAGGGGGAGCTGGTAATTACTCTGCTGCCATTGGGATGCTGCTCGCTAATTTACAGCCTTGGTGGAGTCAGGATGTGCTTCTTCCTCCTGAGCCTGGGCAGGGCTGTCCCCTGGTGCAGGCAGCCGTAATTACCCACATTTAACTGAGGCCTTCTAAATGCATTTGTCTTGCAGCATGTGAGTGTAATTGCTGAGAATGGAACAGGAACGCAGTTGTGGCTGGAGCAGGGCCCCCCAGCTGTGCTGGCAGGGGGGACACTGCTGACAGGTGGAACCGGGGGTTCCTGGGCATCACCAGCACCTTCCCTCCCTTGCTGTCCTGACTGGAGTCTGTGCTGATGGGATGGATGTGCTGACAGGTGGAACTGGGGGGATTTGGGCATTCTGGGCATCACCATCACCTCCATGGCTGTCACCCCTGCCCCATGGCTGCTGTGCCCCTTCTCCATTAGGCTGAGTGTGGCTGTGCCCTGTTCTGGCTGGGGTGAAAGGCAATGGGCAGTGAAGGGCAGATGTGCTGGCACCACGCTTGGGTCTGTGCTGGAAAAACACTGGTGGCACGGGAAATGTGCAGGGAAGAGCTGCAGAAATGGTTCATGGGCTGGGAAAGCTGCTCTGCTGTGGGAGACAGAGCCTAAGTAGGTTGAACTTTTCATCCAAGAGAAGTTTAAGAGGTGGCTTGACGATGTGGGCTGTTTTAGCTTGTGATCAAGAGATGTCTGTGGGTACAGAGCGCTCTAATTTAGCAGGGAAAGGCTCTGAAAGCAGCCAGGCTCTGAAAGCTCCATGAGACAAACCCTGGCTGGAAAGAAGTGCGTGTTTTTATCAGGGAAGGTAATTAACCACTGGAATGGCTTCAGCCTGTGGGGGTTTCTCTCCTGCTTGCTGTCTGTGGATCAGACGGGGATATCTGTCGGGGAGGAAGGCAGTCAGGGGATGAACAAGCACTGGAGCTTTGGCCTGCGCTCCAGGAATGCATTGCTAGGTCCAAGGGCCCTTCTGGCCCTGGGCTGTGTCGTTCCGTGTGGGTGCTTGAGGGTACTTGGAAATGTACAGGAGCATCCAAGCATGGATTTCTCGTGATCCCCCTCAAACCCCTAACACAGTTTCTCATGATTCTTTAAACAACAATTATATCTAATCACATCTCACAATTATATCATTTATCACATACTGGCTACACAGGTGCAGTTTCACACGATCCAGCAAACACAAGGCCCAACACTTCCCAGGGCCTAACGAAGCCTAACATTCTTCTAACTACAACTTCTTCTAACTCTTCAAATATAGAATTTTCTATGATTTTAAAATCTTTTCCTATCAGATGAATCTATCTGTCCTGCAGCTCTGGGTGCCCCAGCCCTGGCCATGGGCACAGGCACTGGCAGCACGGTGCCAGGGATGCAGCTGGCACCCAGCATGGCACCGGGGGTGACACAGGGCAGGAATATCCTCCCCTGTGGAGCAGGGCTGGAAATAGCCCCTGAGTCACTCTCTGGCATTGGACCATCTTCCCAGGTATCATCGTTGTCCAAATAATTCTGAGTCTTTCCTCCTCCCTGACTCTGCCAGGGCAGTGCCACAGGACAGGTGCTCAATGCCACAGGACAGGGAGCTCAGTGGATTTCTATCACTCCCATCCCCTGGGGCAGTGTGTCCCCTCTCCCTGCTGCCAGTGCTCACCCATGTGCCAGGCTGGGGCACCACCGGATGTGCTGATCTCGGTGTTTCTGAGCCTGGAAACTCTGAGGTCTGGAGAAACTCAGAGATCTGAGCCTGGAAACTCATGGTCTGGAGAGCTCCTGTGAAGGCAGAGCTGGTCCCTGCCACGGAGCAGCCCTGTCCCTGCTCTGAGGGTGTTGGCAGCATGGCAGAGCTGGCAGGGCAGCACAGTGCCAGGCTGGCTGAGCTGTTACCCCACATGTCTGTGCATCCCCTTCACCCTGGATCCAGCTGCTGGTGGGACTGTGGGCACTGGCCTTCCTGCCTGAGGAAAGGGGGACATGGCATGGGAAGGGTTAATGCAGGAAGATTTTCACCCCCTGGCATAAACAGCACCGAATGCATGTTTGCCTTCATTTGCATATTGAAACATATCCTAAAGGCCCCTCTCGTTTGAAAAGTTCTGTTTTTTACTCCATCTTCCTATAGAAGGGAGGAAATTATTCATAATTAAAAAGCAATAATAATGCAGAATGAAGGAACCCAGCTGTATAATACCCAGCACAAAAGGGGGAGCGTGGGGAATCTATTTTTAATGGTTTCCACAGCAACTGCGATTTTGTTTACAGTGATTTTCCTCCTGTGCTGTGAGGCTGTTCCCAATTTACATTTTTGAGGAGCTCCTGCATGGGAGGCCCATCACTGGAGGGTGCTCTGGCGCTCGGGGAGGATGATGAGGAGAGGAGATGGGCCTTGGGGAGGATGATGAGGAGATGGGGCTGTGGAGTGGCTGGGAGTGATGAGACCTGGCTCCCTGCAGGGGCTGTGGGCCACCAAGGGCTGGCAAAGCCCGGCTGGGGACACTCAGAGCTGCCTTCTGGGAGTGCCTGGTGACCCCACACTGCTCAGGGACACCCACTGCCCCTGGGCACAGTCAGCAGTGTGGGTCCCTTGGGAAGGCTGTGCCCGTGTTGGTGCTGTCCCTGGGCCCCGAGCTGTGTCCTGCTGTCCCTTGGGCCCCGAGCTGTGTCCTGCTGTCCCTTGGGCCCCGAGCTGTGTCCTGCTGTCCCTTGGGGCCCAGAGCTGTGTCCTGCTGTCCCTTGGGCCGAGAGCTGTGTCCTGCTGTCCCTTGGCCCCAGAGCTGTGTCCTGCTGTCCCTTGGGGCCCAGAGCTGTGTCCTGCTGTCCCTTGGCCCCAGAGCTGTGTCCTGCTGTCCCTTGGGCCCAGATCTGTGTCCTGCTGTCCCTTGGGCCCAGGGCTCTGTCCTGCTGTCCCCTGGGCCCAGATCTATGTCCTGGTGTCCCCTGGGCCCAGAGCTGTGTCCTGGTGTCCCTCAGGCCGAGAGCTGTGTCCTTCTGTCCCCTGGTACCAGAGCTCTTCCCCTGCCCTGGTTCCCCCATGCATCCAGGTGGGATTTGCTTTAATTCCAGCCTCACTCTCAGAGGCAGGGCAGGGCTGGCTCTCAGTGCCAGGGCCCAAGGTGCTGATCCTGGCCCTGAGCACCCAAGGGCAGTGAAGCTGCAGTCCAGGGTGTCTCAGGGCTCACCAAGAGCCAGGTGATCCCAGCCAGGCTGCTCAGGGGTACTGGCCCCTTCCATCTGCCTGATGGGAAGCTGCTGCCTGGAGATCAGCTCCTTTCATGAACCAATAAAGGAAGGGCTTTATCACCTGTTCCAGCTAATTTTCTGTGGTTTGTAATGGCTTTGGGAAGCAGGTAATTGCAGCGATTGCATTCCATGTGTAGCATTAAAGGGAATTGAGGGGACTGTTTGTTAATTAGCTGTACTTGTGTGGAACCTGAAACATATTAACCTTCACAGAATCCCAAACTATTAGGGATGAAGAAGGGATTTAATGATGGGAGAAGCAGAAAAACAAAAAGCAATTAGGGCTCTTTTTCCCAGCATCGCGGGCTTGCTGGAGGGGGAGGGCTGGCAGAGCAGCCCAGCGCCGGGGGAGGAAGGAGGAAGGAGGGAGGGACCCTCGGGGCTGACAGGGATGAGGGATGAGCAGCAGCAGCCTCCTCCGGCGGCAGAGGGAGAGCAGCACACCCGGGTCACCTCCCAGTGCCGCCCGTTTTCACTTTTGCATCGTCTCTGCTGGGACTCGGGCGCTCGTTCCATTTGAAATTCCTGAGGTGCTCTGGGATGCCCTGGGGAGCAGCCCTGTGTAGCCATGATATTTGCTGGAAAATCCTTTCCTTAGGATTTTTCCTCCCGAGAAGCTGAGAGGCCTCAGGAACAAAATGCAAACAATGATTATCTGCTGCTGTGGAATGCAACAGGTGCATCTGGGATTGGTCTCATGTGGTTGTTTGTAATTAATGGCCAATCACAGTCAGCTGGCTAGGACTCCCCGAGACAGAAGCTTTGTTATCTTTCTTCCTTTTCTATTCTTAGCTACCTGCTGATTAAATCCTTTCTTCTATTATTTTTGTATATATATAATATATATAAAAAGATATCTTAAATATTATATTATATTACATATAATACAACATAATATATATCATAAAATAGTATATATCATAAAATAATTAATCAAGCCTTCTGAAACATGGAGTCAGATCCTCATCTGTTCCCTCTTCCTCGGGCCCCTGTGAACGCGGTCACAGCCCTGGGGTGCAGCTGCGGCCTCAGCACCCTCAGAGTGTCCCAGAGGGGCTCCAGCCCCCCAAAGGCTGAACTGGAGTCAGGGGTTGATGGAGCTGCCGGCCCGGGCAGCAGCACTGAGCGGCGGGCAGGCTGGGATTGCTGGATCTGGAGCTGCTGGAAAGTATAAATAGTATAAATAGTGTGTTTCCATGGTGACCGTTCAACAGAAACTCTCCCTTCCCCGGCTGTGGAGCCCGGGCTGCTCCCCCCCGTGGCAAAGCCCTTCAGGTGTTGGTTGTCATTCCTCGGTGCCGGAGCTGGCAGTGGTGGCAGCGTCTGCGTGGCTGGAGTGGGGCTGGAGGGGCTTTCCTGGCCCTTGGACTCCCCTTCCTGGGGACAATCCTGGGTTTTCCAGATCCTTGGATTCCCTTCCCTGAAGACAATCCTGGATTTTCCAATCCTTGGACTCCTCTCCATGGGGAAAATCCTGGTTTTCCTCGTCCTTGGTCTCCCCTCCCTGGGGACAGCCCTGGATTTTCCTGGCCCTTGGATTTCTCTCCTTAGGGATAACCCTGGATTTCCTGGCCCTTGGGTTCCCTTCCCTGGGGACAGCCCTGGTTTTGCCCATCTCTGTGCAGTACCACCATCTCTGTGCTGTGCCCACCACGGCACCTCGTGCCCCAAACTGTCAAAGGCTGTGTGGGCACAGGGAGCCCTGGGACAGCCCCAGTTTCCTGCTGGGAGCCCTGGTGCCTTTCCCCGTGCTCGTTAATACCTATCAGCGCCGCGCAAACAAACTCCCTGCTCCATTTATTCCACCCAGCTCCCGATTTAATTAGGTTTTCCAGTTTTCTGCTTGTCCTGGGCCGATCACTCCTTAAAACAGTGGAGAATTAATTTGCACCTGCTGTCAGAAACCGTCTCTCCCCAGTTAGAAAAATAATTAAGCCATCATCACACATCGGGGGTAATGAATCACCGCGCTCAGTTCCCTTCACAGGTCGTTTGTTTCCTTCCACACTGGCAAAGAAGGTGCAAACTAAATGTGAGCAGCTGCCAAGTTACCCCCTTGCTTTACTGTCCCGTGGCTCTTCCAGCTAGGCTGGGCCTTGGGGAAGCTCCTGAGCAGGGCTCAGTGGTTTCCCCATAGCCCAGGAGTGAGAGCACCTGGCTCTGCTCTGTCCCACTGCCTGGGACCCCATGGAAGGTGCTGGAAGGGAAAAGGGAGATGTGGCAGGGGCTGGACCGGTGTCACCCCCACCTGGGGTCAGCCCTGGAGCTCAGGTTTGATATAAATGTGTTTGAGTGGACTCAGATGCTGGAAGGGAAAAGGAAGCTGTGGCAGGGGTTGCATCCCCAGCCCAGGGTCCCTCCTTGTGTGGGGTCAGCCCTGGAGCTCAGGTTTGATATAAATGTGTTTGAGTGGTGCAGTCGGGACCTGCTGTAGCACCAGGGAGGAACTGATCCACCACCGTGTGTGTGCATGATGTGACGTGATCAATGCCACATCAAGGTAATCACTGATTGATTAATGGTTTGGGTGTAAATGTGCCCCAGGTTTGGGCTCAGGCAGAATTTGCCTCAGGACCAGCGTGGCTGAGGGCGGCTGGAGGCTTTGTCCTTTCACCCCGTGCAGGAGGGCTGTGCTCACCGTGGCCGAATGGGGCTTCAATCACTGATTTCAGGAGCTCTGTCCCTGTCCCCTCCTGGTCCGTGCTACCCTTGGGCCATTCCCCTTCAGCTCCTGGCAGGGCTCATGTGCCAGCTGTGTGTGTGGGGCTGCTGTGGTGCTTCTGCACATCCTCTGCAGCTTCCAGAGAGGGAGCGAGGAGGCACCACATGCTTGGAGAGCTCCCAGATCTCTGCAGGTGTCTGGAGCAGTGGCCAGGCTGCGTTTGCCTCCTCTCTCTGACAGACAGGGCTTGGTTTCTCCTCGGGGTTCCCGTGGGCACCGGGGATGTCTGAGCCAGGAGCCTCCTGGCCTTGGGATGGGGAGATGTCCTGGTTAAGCCAGGGCTGGGGCTCTCAGTGCCTTTGTGATGCCCACGGATGGGCACACAGCTCCAGGAGGTCCTGTTCTCACTGTGCTGAGCAGGGCTGAGCTCTCACCTCTGCTGGTCCCAGCTCACACCTGCTCCCACCGTCACCAGTCCCCACTCCAGAGCCAGCTGATTAAATTAAAGTCCTAGCGAGTTTGAATAATTTTCCCTGTGAAATGTGGCAGATGGCCTCCATTAGGCGTCTGCTCCCAGCATCTGCCAGGATGTGATCGGCCCCTCTTTGGAAAAGGCACAAAAGGGATTGGGAGTGGAGAGACCTGGGAACGGGAGCCCATCCCTCCATCCACGCAGAGGGAATCCAGCGCTCCTGTGGAAGCAGTCGGTGCTGGGGAGGAGCAGCATCCATGGGGTCCTGCAGCCCCTGTGCCCTGCCTGGTGTGGGGAGAGGGCAGGGGGCTGCTGGTCCTGCTGCCCCTGCAGCCCCTGTAGCCCCTGCAGGTTCCTGCAGCCCCTGCAGCTCCTGCCCCACCAGCCCAGCTCACCCTGGGGCAGAACGGGTGCGGGCAGGGGGGTCCGGCCCGGGGGTCTCGGCCTGGGGGTCTCAGCTGCGGGCAGCGCTGGGGCCGGCAGGGGGCGGTGTGTGCCCGCGCTGGGGGCTGCGAGACCCCCCCCCCCCCCACCTCATCCCGGGTGTGACCCGAGTGTGACCTCAGGTGTGACCCCCGAATGTGAGCTGGGTGTGACCCTGAGTGTGACCCCATGTATGACCCCAGGGAGCTGCAGGGGGACCCCAGAGTGTGACCTCTGTGTGTGACCCTGGGGAGGTGCAAAAGGACCCCCGAGTGTGACCTCTGTGTGTGACCCTGTCTGTGATCCCAAGTGTGGCTCCCATGTATGAGCTCTGTGTGTGACTCTATGTGTGACCCCGAGTGTGGCTGCCGTGCTCTGGGGCACAGCGGGCACCCCGCAGGCCCCCCTGGCAGCAGGGCAGATGAGGCTGCACTGGGTGTTTGCAGCTCCAGGCAGGCAGGCAGGGACACTGCTCCACCCCAGATCCATGTGGGCTAAGGTTTCCCTCCAAAACAGCTTAATGAAGCTGAAAAGGCTCCAAAGCTGCACTGGAGCTGCTGCAGGACAGCTCTGGGGTGCAGAGCTGGGCTGTGCAGGGGACCCCAAACTGTGCTGTGCAGGGCACCCCGCTGTCCCCCTGCCTGCAGGAGGCTGAGCTCAGCTCCAGGTCCATTACAGGCACAGGTAGCATGGAGGCTCAGCTCCTCCCAGGGCTGCAGCAGGGTGGGATCCTGCAGACAGGGTTTGGGAACACGCTGAGGAGGAGGATGAGGAGGAGGAGATGGCTGCGAGCTCAGATAATCCCGGGCAGAGCCGTGGGTGGCTGTGCTGAGCACCAGGGAGGGACGGGGAGGTGAGAGGATCCCTGGAACCCATCCTGGTGCAGAAGGGAGCTCAGAGCTCTCTGTGCCTCTGCTGTGCATCCCCCGTGCTGCTGTGTGTGCCCTGCTTACAGAGGTGTTCCTGCTCATTTAGCTGCTGTGGTGTTCTTTTAATTAAATTAGCATCCTTTAATACATCTTGTCCTGCCGCCACAGCTTAATGTCTGTGCAGCTGCAGGGAGCTGGGAGTGGCTCCAGGGCCTGTGCTGGGTGCCCAGCCTGGCTGGGGGTGCTGGCATGGATGAGCCAGCCCTTCTGGGGCTCCTGGGTCCCATCTGTGACCTCCTGCAGCCTCCTGGGCCTGCCAGGAGTGGGAGCACAGGGAGATCCATCCTCACAGGTGCCTGGTGCCACTGTAGCAGGGTAAGGGGTGCGGGTGTCCCTGGAGGGGCCTGGGCACTGATGGGGCACCTGCAGAGCCCGTGGGTGCTTCTGTCTGGAGTTTCCTCCTCTGCAATGTGCTAAGGGGGCTCCCCGGGCTCACCTTTCCCTGCTGCCACTGCCAGGGCATGGAGGGGTGGCACTGGCATTGCTGGCTGTGCCCACAACTCTGGGGTGGCACTGGCATTGCTGGCTGTGCCCACATCCCCAGGGTGGCACTGCCCAGCCCCAGCCGTGCCACAGAGAGGAGCTGTCACTGCTGTCACTGTCCCTCTGTCCTGCTGCAGGTGTTGGCTGCAGTTGTCCCCGGGCTGGGCTTCCCCTGTCTCCACTGTCAGTCGGGGCTTGTCGGCCGCATCAGGAGTGGCGGGTAAAGCGTTCCGGCGCAGGAGATAATTGAAAATCAAAAAAGACTTTGTTAATTTGATTAGGCAGAGCCATAGTTGAATTGTTCTTCATCAAAAGAGATTTAATTTTGACGTGCAATTAAATCCTTGTGCTGTGCCGGTGCCCTGCACGTTCCCAGCAGTGGGGTGGCTGGGCAGGGTCTGCAGGATGAGCTGGGGCTGAGCTGGGGGCACCAGGGAGGACACAGAGGGACTGGGGGTGCCTGGCAGGGGTGACAGGATGAGAAGGGACTACTGTGGCCAATGCTGGGTGTTTAGCACTGACTTGGAGCCGTCGTTTAACTGCTTTAACAAATTCTGTTACTGCAGAGACAGCGCTGTGCCTGCTCCCCCTGGGACTGTCCCCTGCCCTGCCAGCCCCCATCTCCCAGCGCTGAAGTCCCTCTGTGGGTGGGAAAGGCTCTGGTTTGGTGGGGAAGGCTCTGGTTTGGTGGGAAAGGCTCTGGTGTGGTGCAGCAGGAGAGGAGCTGTGCTGCAGGATCGGCACCCGCGGCCAGGCAGGAGCTCCCTCCCACACAGGCAGCTCTGGCTCGGGGTCCCCAGGAGCTCCAGCCCCTTCTCCCCAGTGGCCCCCGTGCTGGTAAGGCAGAGGATTATCAGTGTGGCCGGGCTGAGGTGCCCCAATCCATCCCCACTGCTGGCAGGGACGGTGGCAGCTGGAAACCCCACACTGGGGGCTGTGGGTTTACGTCTGTCAGTGAGGGCTCAGTGGGATGCGACAGAGCTTTAAAACCTGGGAAAAAATGTCTGAGAGGCTGCTCGGGCAGGAGCAGAGAGAGGCCTGGCTGTGAGGTGCTGCCCTGCAGGTGATGCCAGGCTCGGTGCTGCCCTGGCAGGGCACTCTCTGAGGTCCTGGGGTGCCATGAGCTGCCCCCACACCCTGCGTGCCCCTCTGCTCAGCCCAGCACTGCCAGCGAGGCTGGAGCTGCTGGCACCAGGGGCTTTGGGCTGCACAGATCAATGCTGTGAGACTGCATGGAGCCACTGGAGATTGTCTATCACAGCCCTGCTCCTCACTGCCAGCACAGAGGTGATGCAGGAGGGTTTTTAATCCCTGTGCTGATGGGGGTGCCTGGCACTGGCTCTGCACTGTACCTGGGCTGGCAGGGGCTCTTTGCTGGTGGCTGCTGGGCAGTGAAGGTCTCAGGATGTTCCAGCTGTGGGTTCTGTGCCCACCCTGTCTCCCAGGGCTGCTCAGGGGAATTCAGTATTGATCGCCCCATCCCTCTCTCATGGCTCCCTGGGGCTCCCTGCCAGCCCCCGTGCCAAGGTGGGTGACCTGGGCAGGGACAGGTGTGACACAGGACCCTCCCCTCCTGCTCTGCCCTTCTGCACTGCCCGGCCGCTCCAGGCACAGCTGACAAACCTCGGGCTTTTCTAATTGCCTTTGAAAGTGTGAACCAAGAGCCAGAGGCCCCGGTGCCTGAAGCAGGAGCTGCTGGAGGATCAGAGCGGTGATGGGGATGTGCAGAGCCCTGAGCAGGGCAGCCCTGGGGGGAGCCAGGGGCTGGGAACAGCAGTGAGCTCTGGCACAGCAGTGTGGCACTGCTGGCTTGTGCACAAACAGGATTTGGGTGTTTCTGGGAGGGATGGTAGCACAGCTCCGTGCTGTTTGTGTGGACTTCCATCCCTGTCCCTGTGAGTGCTGGTCGCACATCCTCATCCTCACAGCGGCGGTGCCCATTCAGCAGGGGCAGGTTGTGGAGCTGCTGCCACGTCTGGATGATGGGCTGTGGTTTCATCCTTGCTCTGAGCTGTGGGTCCATCAGTGGCTGCAGGGTCAGCATGGATGGATGGATGGAATCCATGGATGGATGGACAGATGGATGCTGGTTCCCACAGCATGGGCACAGGGAGATGAAGGGGAGCAGGGTGGATATCCCCCATCCCAGCCCCTGGCTGCCCTGCCCTGTGCTGACCACTCCCATCTTGGCTTGTTGCCTCATTTGTTCTCCTGTAACTGAGCGAATGCGCCGTGGGCAGCACTCAGCCAGCATCCACTCGACTGGGGGAGGCATTGATAGCACACTGCACAGCAGAGCTCAGCCTGACACTGTCAGACCACCCCAGCCTCAAAGTTGCACTGTATTCATGATGGTTTGATTTCTCTTGCTCTGGGGACTCCGACTTTGATAGATTATGATGCGGTACCAGAGCAGTCTGATCCACTGGAGCATCTTCCTTCCAGAACAGGCATTTGCCACCAGAGCCCAGCATTTTCTTGGTTTTTTTAGAGTGAAAAATGGTGGCATAAAGAAATCTTGAGCTTTGCACAGTTCAGTCATCCAGAATTAGCAGCTAGAAGGTTGGTTTTTGTGCTGGTGGGGGCTGTTGGAGGCAGTTTACACCGAACTGGTTCCTGGGTGCATTTTGCTCCTGCGGCAGCACCAGCAGGAGCTGTTAGCACTCCACAAGTTGGAGCTTCTGCTGCTGGTTCCCAAATCCCTCTGCTCCAAGGGAGCCCCCACTCCAGTGCTGTGTCGTGCTGCTGTTCCCTCCCGGGGTCTCTGTGCCCCCCTGCTCTCCTGGTGCTCCTGGCACTTGGAGATTTTGCAGTGCAAGTGCAGGTGCAGACCCCTGGCTGTCCCCACTGCCAGGGCACAGAGGATCTGGCTCCTGAGAGCAGGTTATCCAATGTGCCAGGAATCACAGCACAGGATGCATTTCTTGTGTGTGACCATGCCAGGGCTGCTGGGTGCTCAGCATCAAGCACAATCCCCCAAAGGACTGGTGGGTCTGGGCTGTCACACTGCCTTGTCTGGTACTTTTGCTGGTGCTTTGCAGCTTCAGCCTTGTCTTGGCTTGTCCATGAGCTCTGTGGGAAGGGGAGAAGTGCTGGGCACTGTGTGTGGCTGCCAGGGTGGGCAGGGGCTCAGTGGGGAGTGGGGACAGGGACGCCCACAGCCTCCAGCCCTGCTCCAGCTCCTTACTGACCACAGGAACCTCCTGAGCATCAGGCCTGTGGAACACCTTCTCTTCCCCCAATGTGTCAAAACAGCATTTTTCCTCTGCCTTGTTCTCGGAAATGTTTGAACTGTTTTTGCTGAAGCTTCCCTCAGAATTCCAGCCCGAGGCAGCTGTTCGGTGTGGGGAACATCAGAGCGAAAAGCCTTGCTCTGCAGAAAGGCAGAGGCGAGGGAGGATGGGGCTGATGGGGCTGGACCCGCAGCGCTGGGCGGCCGAGCTGTTTACAGAGCCCGGGGAGCCTCTGAGGAGAGCCAGCACTGCCTGCATATCAAACCAGGAGCTGCAATTACCCACAGAAAAGGGCGTTTTTATAACGCTTTTATTGGAGTCTTAATGAACAAATAAAGAAGTGGAGAAATCTGCACACGCATTTGCGAGATATAAAACTGACTGAATCGAGATGAAGCAGCAAGAAGTGTTGGCTGCTGGCCTTTCTGCTGGGTGGGGAAAACAAAACTGCAAGGAAGGGAAAGGAGAGTGGGAAGAATGCTGAAGTACATTATCTGGGAACAGGGGTGCCCCAGTGAGTGGTTGTGAGTGGTTCCTGTGACCCTGTAAGAGGTATAGGGTGGCTCAGCAGAGCTGTCTGTCATCCTCCCTCTGCACTGTGCTGGGGGAATTTGCAGGGATTTCAGAAGGCAAACTCGGAAAGAAATTGGGAGTTGGAGAAAGGTAGAAAAGCGTGGATTTGGCCTCAGAATCGCTACAGGCAGGAGGTGCTGCACTGCCAGTATTTGGGCACTGGCTGGGTACCACATCGAGCCCCAGCATCCCTCACCCAGAGCTTGGGGGTGCTGGGGGGACAGATAGAGTTTGGAAAGCCAGCAGGATGTCCCCAAATACTCTGGGCCAAGAAACACACATGTTAAGAGCGGTTTATGTGGTGCCATGGGCCATGAGGTGCATCAGTCACTGCCAGAGGGCTGATGGCAGGAGGGGCAGAGTGGGGATGCGGGAGAGCCGGGAGGGCAGAGCCACAGCCAGAGCTCTGTGATGGAGCTGCTGTGCTCATCCCTTTCCTTCTGCTGTGCCCAGGGAGTGCAGAGCACGGAGTTTGGAACCCGCCCCACAGCCTGTCCGTGTCTCAGGGGTGCCCCGGTCCCCTGCTCTCCCACCAAGGTTCCCTCTCCCTCTCTTCCCCGTTCCTGCCAAACGCTTCCCGGGATGATTTATGATGCTCCTTCAGCTCACTTCGAACTCTGGCTTCTCCTTCTCTTCAGTGGAATTTAACTTGTTTGCCTGGAATATTAATAATTAAACATCAAGGAGTTGCATCCCAAGCAGGCTCCTCAGAAGTGTTTGTGATTGTTTGCAAGCACCCAGCGCCGAGTTGGGGCGGTTCTTTGATGGGATTTTGCTGCTTTCAAACCGCTGACACCAGTAACCCCATAAATTAGCAGCTGATGGAGGGAAATCTCCTGGCTGCAGCTGTGGGTTTTATGGTTTGATTTGTTAATAGGAGTTTTGGGTCACGGCCAGAATTCCTTACCCAGCTCAGGGAAGGGTTTGCCCCACAGTGCGGTGGTGAGGCCGGGCTGGGCCGTGCAAGGCTGGGCTGGCAGGAGCTGCTGTCACCCCTGGGAGCTGCTGCTGGTATCTCCTCTGGGGGCTGCTGCCGTGGGTGCTGGGAGCGGAGGGCTCCGTGTGCCCACCCTGTGCCCACCCTGTGCCCGTGGCTCTGACCAGGCAGGGTGTAAGGGCTGGGAAATGGGACAGGGCTCTGCTGGGTCAGTGGGACACCCTGCAGGGATGGGGTGTCTGGGGCAGGCAGAGGCTGCAGCCTGAGGGTGATGTTTGCGGTGATGGCGTTTTCTCTGATGCAGTTTGCTGTAATGGAGTTTGCTATGGAGTTTGCTGTGGGTGATGTTTGCTGTGATGCAGTTGGCTGTGATGGTCTCAGCTGGAAAAGGGGACTCTGCCTCCTTTCCCTGCCCTCACAAGCTCCTGGTGCCAGGGCAGCTTCTCAGGTGTCCTTTTCCCTCTGGTCACCTTCAGAGCATTGAAGCAGTGGCAGCAGGGAGCTCGCAGGCTGGCATTCGGTGCCTGGGCCGAGCAAGGGCAGGACCCAGCCCTGTCCCTCCTGCCAGCACACACATGATGAGCTCATGAGCTCCAGCAGGGGTTTACCTCCTCCACAGGTGTGTGCCTGAGCTCCCTGCCTGCAGCAGCAGCAGCTGCTGTCCAGGGAATCTTCTGTGACACCAAATGTGTTTCTGGGAGCGTGGCTGAGGCAGGAGCCCTGCTCCCTGTGTCCTGCTGGGCTGCTGCTGCACGGGGCATGTGGAGCTGCTGCCTGGCGTGTGCTGTGTCCAGAGAGCCCCAGGCTCAGCCCCAGGCCCCTCTGGGTCCCTCTCCTGTGCTGTCCCCAGGCCCAGGGTCTGTTCCCACCCAGCGCGCTCCCACCCCTTGCCGTGGAGCTGGAGCCTCATTTATTCTGAAGGGAAGAGAATTCACATCTCAGCGACCAACGGGAACCCAAATACAAATAAATTTCTCTCAAAGTGCAGTCGTTGGAGAAAACTAAAGGCCGTTAGTCAGGCTGACATCAGAGGAGCCGCATTCCCTCTGACAACCCGCTCAGCCTTATGTTTTATTCACCAGGCCTGAAAAATACCTTCCCGAAGAGGGGGCCCATAAATAAACCAGCGTGATGAATATTACACGGGATAAAAACTGATAAAGCTGGGCTCCAACCAGGAGCTGCACGAGGAGGTTACAGAAGCACGGGGGTTCATTACATCTGATCCAGCCTGACGGGCTGGGCTGGGCGTTGGGATGGGAAGGGGCATCCCTGGGGATGCTTCGGGGTCCTGGGAGAGAGGGGAGTGAGACCAGGCCAAGCCAGCCTGCTCCTGGACCATGGGAGGGGCAGGCTGGGAGCACTGCAGGGTCAGGGGTGTCCCGGCAGGTCCTACAAACCTCCTTTGGAAAGTTCTCCTTGCTCCTTCTTGGGAACACCAGGCTGGACCCCGAGGGGAGCAGAGCAGCCCCCTGCCCCGCTCCTCCCCACTGCGCAGCAGGCAGGAACCTTGAAATACGAACACTTAGCTTTTTATTACCCCATTTAATTGCTGCCTGACAGCCTAATCCAGCATTAAAAACACCAGAGCTCAGGGGAATTCGCCATTGTTATTCAACATGGATCTCTCCCCGTGCTCAGAGGTCCCATCTGCTGCTGCCTTCCACCCGCTGGCTCCTGGGACATGCTGGTCCATCCTTGGTGCTGCTGGTGGGGATTTCCTCCTGCTGGAGGTGACAGGAAGGGGGATCAGGGGGAATGAGGAAGGAGCTGGGGCCCGTGGGCAGCAGGGGCAGAGGGCTGGGGCTGTTGGGGTGAACCTGGGCTGTTATCAGGGCACTGTGGTGCTCACAGGCTGCAGCTGGGATAGAAACACCCATGGCTCTCCCCAGCTCCACAGATGTGAAAAGCAGTTGGGGAAATCACTTTTCCTCCCTGCCAGCACTTAACCCAAACTTCCCCCAGCATGGCAGAGGGGCGGCCCAGCCCAGCCTTGGAGAGGCCAGTGAGTTATAGTAATGGACACTGTGCAAAGTGTCTGTGCTGCCCATAAATCCATACCCTCCTGCAAGTGCAGATGGGCCATAACCGTCCATCATCCCCAGGCAGCGTGGCTGTGCCAGGGTGGGTTTCTCCTCTGCTGTTTCTGCAGCTCCAGGGAGCTGCAGCAGAGCTCTCTCCATAATGGAGCACGAGCAGCCCCGTGGGTTAAGGGGCACAAACAGGGGGTGTCCTGAGGCTGGCGCTGGTGCAGGCACTGAGGGGAAGGTGGCAGGACCAGGGTTGAACCCTGCTCTCTCTGGCTCACCTGCATTCCATGGGGTGACTCTGCAGCAGTGCTGGAGGTGGGCAGGAGGGAAGGAGGGTGCCAAGCTCAGAGCTGCTTTGGTGCTGCTGGGGCTGAGCAGGAGCAGCAGCCCTGCCTCACCCAGAGCACCAGAATGCCCTGGCACAGCCTCCGGGCACCTCCATTGGCATTTCTGCATCCTGTGGCAGCAGGGCCCGCCGAGGCTGGCATGTGGCAGGCAGCTGTGAGTGCTGGGCACGCTGGAACTGGGTTGGAGCTCCTGCTGCCAGTGTGGGAGGGTCTCTTTCCTTGAGGAATGACCTGGAATTCGATCAGGCAGCTTTTATTAGATTGTGAGACTGGAAGTGTAACTGTGCAGGATCAAAGGGAAGCCGGCAGTGCCGCGAACCAGGACCTGCAGGGCTGAGCGAGAGGAGCCACCCTGGGAGATGGAAATGCCCCCAGCAGGATGCTGAGGGACTCCAGCTCCTCACGGCAGAGCCACTCTCATGCAGCCCTGATGCCTCAGGGGCTGCTGAGGGACAGCAGGCTCCTCTGCTGAGTGCCACCAGCTCTGGGGCCACTCTGCCCTGTGCTATCAGCCAGGACCTCTGTACCAGGACTAAGCTGGAGCTTAGTCAGGGAGAGGGAAGGTCCTGGACACGGCCAGTCCTGGGGGCTGCAGGGGTCCCAGCAGGGCTGGTGCTGGCAGCAGCACTCAGGAGGCACTGGGACTGGGCAGGATGGGCAGGGAGAGCAACTGCGGCAGTGATTAATGGCACCTGGGCAGAGCTGACAGCTCGGGGTGCCCACGGTGGCAGGGAGCAGCTGTGTGTCCCCTGGCCAAGGGCTCTGGGTGCCAGCCGGGCTCTGGGTGCCCTGGCTCTGGGTGCCCTGGCCAAGGGCTCTGGGTGCCAGCCGGGCTTTGGGTGCCCTGGCCGAGGGCTCTGTGTGACAGCCGGGCTCTGGGTGACAGCCGGGCTCTGGGTGCCCTGGCCAAGGTCTCTGGGTGCCAGCTGGGCTCTGGGTGCCAGCTGGGCTCTGGGTGACAGCCGGGCTTTGGGTGCCCTGGCCGAGGGCTCTGGGTGCCAGCCGGGCTCTGGGTGCCCTGGCCAAGGGCTCTGGGTGCCAGCCGGGCTCTGGGTGCCAGCCGGGCTCTGGGTGCCCTGGCCAAGGGCTCTGGGTGCCATTCTGTGCTGCTGCCCCTGCCAGGCCATTCTCCCGCTCTGGCCGCTGCTGCTCCTGCCGGGGCCGTTCGGACACTCTGGCAGCACGGCCGGGTTTATTAAGCCAATAAAGCACTGTAAAGTACCCGCACAGTGGAGCCCCTGAGGTGTCCTTGTGCACAGAGAGGAGCTGGGGGATGCCGGTGATTGCTCTGTCACGCTCAGAGATGGAGAGGAGCGGGCAGCGCTGCGCCAGGCTGCTGCTGCTGCTGCTGCTGCTGCGGCACTGGCGCGGCTGCCTCTGCTCCAAAGCCCTCCCTGCCCTGCCCCTCACTGGCCCTCTGCACTTTTTTAGGCATTTCTGGCCCTCAAGGGGCTGCACAATCGGGGAATGCTGGTGGCATCTCCCTCACCCATCCCTGGTGCCTGTGGCTGCCCAGGGAGAGCTTTGTCTCACCCTCTGCCTGGGGCTCCACTCCATTCCCAGACCTGGGGAGCTGCTGTGTTTTAAAACCAAGCAGATTTAAAAAGCCTGTTCACAGGTTGGTAGAGAAACAGCTGATCCCAAGCACCTCATGCTCCCAGAGGGTTTGTGAGGGGTGCAGAGCACCCCTGGGATGGCGATGGCCGCAGCCCTCCCGGTGCTGCCGGGTGCTCCTGTGGGTGCTGGTGGCAGGCACTGCTCCAGCAGCATGCAAAGCAGGCCCTGTGTAATAGATAATAATTAATAGACTGCTCTGGTGGCAAGCTAGGTAAGTAGATAAATAATTTTAATTATCCTTGGGGAGGCTGTAAAATTCGCACACAGCCCTTTATTAAACTCTCTGTTTACAACAGTCATTTATATTGTGTGTCATTTTGCATAAAACCCCCCTGGGGCCGAACAACACCATGCAGCACCGTCCCTGGCACTGCCAGCACTGCTGCTGCTCAGGAGGGCAGGGAGCAGGGCCTGGGGGATACAGAGACCCCAGCCAGAGGCAGCTCCAGCTCTCCCCTCAATGCACCCACCTGAAGCTGGTGCTGCACCCCAGCCCTGCCAAGTTCTGCCCACCTGGGGATCCCTGGGGGCTCCCCCAGACCCCAGCCCTTTCCCAGCAGAGTTGATAGGTTTGTGCTGATGGCAGGGTATTTTTTTCCTCCTTTTTTTGCGCATGTCTCTCAAAAGAGCCATAAATTCCAAGCTGTGAAATCCCGCTGCGTCAGCAGTCTGCAAAATGAAGTGATATTAAACGTGACAAAAGTCCCTCTAATTCACCCTGGCCAGTTCCTGCTTCCCTCCCCAAAGCTGTAACTGAGAGGTGGAAGAGTGGAGGTTGCCATTGTCCCTGCCTGGAATCCACTGAGCCATCCAGACCTGAGAATTGTATTAATTAGGGATTATTTACAAATGACTCTGCTCTGGCTGTGCCGCACGCGCTGCCCTGTGCACAGGTGTGTCCTGCCGCGTGTCACAGGCGTGTTCACCTGTGCTCCTGACATCTCCTCATTGCTGCAGCTCCCAGGGGTGGCTTTGCAGGGGCAGAAGGACACGGGGGTGAGCTGTTACCCTCCCCGTGACCCCTCGTGCCCTGGCTGTGCAGCAGAGGCGCCGCTGCCGTGCCGCAGTGCCCTCGCTCGCAGAGCCCTGCACTGATCCTGTTCCAGTGGCAGATTCCAGCAGAGCCCCTGCCGGCCTCAGGATGAGCCTTTGGGCATTTGAAATCACTTTTACAGGAACAGTGTGTGTTTCTCTGCTCGTGGATGGGTTCTGTGCTGTCCCCACTGCAGGCATGAAACTCTGCAGAAAGTCATCGAATAATTGTAGAGTTTAATGTCCCCACAATGGGGCCGACATTTGTGTTGTTAATTTTAAAACGCTTTATTTCATCTCTGTTAAGTCAGACTCATTTTCAACAAGCTGAGTAACTCTTTCTCCCTAACTGTGGAGTTGTGTTTGATAATTTCCTTCCCCGTGTGGGGTCTGTTCTTGTCCTGGGAGGTCAGTGAGATGGCAGGACAGGACAGAGCGCTGTGCTGTGTTACCTGCCCAGGTGATCCTGGTGTGTTCCCCAGACAGGCAGGACAGGACAGAGTGCTGTGCTGTGCTGTGCTGTGCTGTGTTACCTGCCCAGGTGACCTCGGTGTGTCCCCACAGACAGGCAGCTCTCACTGTCTCTCCTCTGGGGTACACAAAGAGCTGTGCTGCCCACAGGTGAGGTGCAGGGAGTGGTTTGGGGTTGGGAGCCTGTAGCAGGGGTTGTTTGGGGTCTCGGAGCAGGAAGGAGCATTCCCCAGCATGCTGGGCCAGGGCTATCAGTTATTTCAGCAATCGATGGTATTGATGCCATGCTAGCTGAGGAGGCCACTGGAGGGCTGTTCTTCCAAATCATTACATTCAGAGCTGAACTATCCCCTTTTCGTATAAATCCTGACAAATAAAGATGAAGCAGGGCCTTTCCCGTGGAGCTGCAGCCCAGAGTCAGGACTGGCACTGTTTGGGGCACCCCTGTCGGGATGAGCAGACGTGCCAGAGACAGGAAAGCTGCTCTAAAGGACTGTCACTGTTGGGTCCCCTCTGCTGCATCTCTCATAGGATAGGAGAGCTCCCAGGGGTCTCTCCATGGTCAAAATCCAGAGGGCACGGGACACACTGTGGGGATGGACCCTGATTGTGAGCATCTGATGGCATCAGTGGCAGCAGGAGCACCCCAAGGAGGAGCCTGTTTCCCTGGGGTTGGTATCCCCACAGCTCCTGGGGTGCTCCTGTGCCCGTTGGAGCTGGCACACAGAGCTTTGGGCACCCACGGGCCCACAGAGGGGCTCCTTCCATTTGCTTTTGTCGTTTTTCATTTCAAGATGAAATTAGGCTGCATAAAGAAAAGCCCAGCCTTTTCTTGCAGCACTGCATCAGTGCATCCCTCGAGGGGAAAACACTCACACGGAGGTTTTCAGGTTTTCCTGCACTTTGCCTGTCCTCGTGTCTCCATCAGGGCTTTCAGAACGCTCACCCCTGGCCAATTCCCTGCGTGCTGCGTTTGGTGCTCTGGGGTTTGTTTCCTTTTTTCCTGTTGTTTTCAATCAATTTCACAGTAGGTTTGTGGTTGGGATAAAAGCATCCCCTGCTCTCCACTCGCCTGGCAGCGCTTTGTGTCTGTGTGTCCCTGCTGATGCCACCCCAGGGTGAGCAGGGCGGGTGCTCCTCGTCCATGGCTCACCTACCTCTGCTCCAGGGCTCGTGCCGTGCCCAGGTGTCCACAAAGGATGCCCTGAAATCCATGATCTTCTCTCACAGTCGTGTCCTGCTCGGCTGCTCCATGTTCCTGCTGGCTCCTCCAGCCCCTCTGGTCCCCCTGTCCCTGCTGGCTTCATCCCAGATGTTCTCCTATCTCCACATCCCAGTGTGGATCCATCTCCTTGTGCCCTGTCCCACAGGTTATCAGGGAGAGGCTGAGCCACAGGTTAATTTACAGCATGTGGGGAGGGGACGGGAAGAGGTCTGCCCGCTAAATAAGTCATGAGGCCGGATCCCAACAGCACAATTAGAATCCTCCATTAATGATTATTTATGGGGCTGGGAATGCTTATTTAACCTGACTATATTAAATATTAAACCAAATTATAATATTTATACCGGTATTTACAACAAAAGGAGGCGGTGGGTGGCTGGGGCAGGCCAGGTGAGTGAGGGAGGTGTGTCCAGTGCCACAGGGGTTGTGGGCAGCACTCAGGGGCTGTGGGGACCAGAGCAGCAGTCATGGCTCTGCCATTTACCCCAGCCCAGCCATAGCTTTAACCTAAGTGGCAGTAATGCTGCTGGAGGAAGGGGAAGGAGTTTTGGGTGGGAGATGGTGTCTCCCAAACTGGGACAGTAGAAGGCAAAGGAGCCCTAGTGGATGTGGGGTCAGAGGGATGTGCCCATAGCTGTGCTGCTTTTGTCACCTTGGAGCTGGAGGTGACAGCTGGGCCTCGGGGTCCCTGCTGGGGCTCCCGCTGTTGGGGTTCCCCGTGCCCGGTGCTGCTGCATGCTGGAATGCAGCTCCCCGTGGCAGAGCCATGGCCCTGGTGCCACCAGCCCTGGGAGCTGCAGGGGCTCAGTGCAGATCCCTGCGCGCTCCTGAGCCGCCGTGACTGCCGGCTCTGCAGCCCGCTGCAGATAAAATGATGATTAAGGGGTCCCACCCTATAAGCAGACAACCATGTTGACCTTATTTAGGCTCCTAATCAATTTGCCCCTGGTGTGATTAATTGAGATGCCTGCCATCGATTTGCTGTGCGACAGGAGCGGCTGAGGTGGGATGCAGTGGATGCAGCAGGGAGATCTCTGCGGCGGCCGAGCGAGGCTGAGCTGGGCAGCTCCAGCCAGGCAGGGTTACCCCAGCTCTGCTCAGCCCTGCTCCCAGGGCAGCTCCTGCTGCTGCCCGTGGGCTGCTCGTGGGGCTGCAGTGGGGTTTGCACCCCCTGGGAGCATCCCCAAAAGGTGCCATGGGCACGGGACCTGGGAAGGACGGTGTGCTCTTCTGAGCCAGACAGCAGCTTGGGAAAGAGCCCCCATGGCCCTTGCCAGTGCCAAACCCTCTGCGGGGGCTGGTGAGACCCCTCCCAAGGTGTGGCCCTCCCCAGTGCCCCTGAAGGAGCTGTTCTGGGACCACCAAGCACCATGAACCCCACATGAGTGGGAGAGGCCCTGCCCAGAGCCGCCAGCTGGAGACGAAGGACCTACAGCACGGATGATTGGAAAGGATTTTCTAGCTAAATTGCTGAGCAGATGGATTTACCCTGGACTGGTCCTTGTGGACTCTGGAACATTTTCTCTCCTGTCACAGCTCCTTTTTATGACCTGCCATTTGCTCCAGCAAGCGAGAAGTGAGCCCTTGGCACGCAGCTCCTGTGGTTAAGGGATGCAGCGGCCGTGCTGCCCGCAGCCACAGCTCCTTGTCAGGAGGGTGCTGGGGCCTGGCAGGGCACCCCTGCCCACCCTGGCACCCCGGGCACTGGCAGGGGCTGGAGGGTGGCAAGGGGCAGCAGTGGCTGAGGCAGAGGAGCTGGCAGGGCTGGCACAGGGCACGCTGTGCCAGAGATGCAGCCACTGTTTATATTTCAGTTTATATATGTGTTTATATTTCTGTTTATATCAGATCATTGCAGTAACACCTGCAGAGGGGCATGGCCAGCAGGGCTCCAGATGGGAGGCTGTGGAGCAGGGCAAGCCTGGAGCCACATCCTGTTCTGGGAGAGCCCTCTGTGGTGCAGTGTGGGCAGAGGGACAGTGGTGGCTCTGGGGGTGCTGGGTTTTCCCCCTGCTCTGCCATCAGTGATTCCATCAGGGATTCCATCATCAGCACTTCCCCACGGTGATCCCACCCGCTCCTTTGGCTTCTGCTGTCCCAGCTGGTGACTGATATTTCTCTTTCTTAGAAGAAGGGAAGGACAACACAGTCTTCCACCCAAAGCCCTTCCCCTTCCTCCAGCAGGGTCCCTGCCATTTACATTAAAGGCTATAATGGGCTGGAGTAAATGGAGCAGGTTTGCAATTAGTTTTCCAAGTACTTATCTCATTAAAGTAAATGAATTATTGATTTAGTGACACTCATGCTTTTAGTGAGCAGCACAGTGCCATCCCTGCTCCGCCGCTGGCTCCTGCAGCCGGCCCTTGCACGCTGCTCCCGTGGGCACACGTGTGTGGGCATGTGGGCACTGAGCAGCAGCTCTGCCTCTCCTGGCCTGGGAGCCAGCACGGCCACGCTGGGCAGGAGAGCAGGAGCTGCCTTTGGGAGGGGCCCTGCTGAGCTGGGAGGGATGGATGGGGACCTGCTGCACCCTGGAGCGCTGCTGGGGACGTGGCAGCTGTGCCAGGACGGCTCCTGCCAGCCCATCCTGCCGTGCAGGGGATGCCAGGGAGGGAGCTTGGCTTGCTCTGGGGCTGTTGGTGCAGCACAGGGCAGGCATGGGGCTGGCATGGGGCTGGCATGGGGCTGGCAGGCAGGGTGAGGAGCTGCTGTGGCTCCCTGGGCCATCCCAGCCCCTGCAAGGGCACGGAACAAACAGGGTGTGGGGATGCTCAGCTCTGGCAGAGTGTGGCTGCAGGAGGATGAAGCACTGACAGGCTGTGCTGGAGCCAAGTGCTCATGGCTGAACCTGCCGCCCCCAGCTCGCTGCTGATTCAGCGCTTTTGCTCTCCTCTGCGCAGAGGTTTCATCTCTCCTGTAAGATAAAGCACTCCATGAACGGAGAGCTGCCTGCTCGGAGCTGCCCGGGCAGGAGGGGCTGCGCTGTCCATGCTGGGGTGTCCATGCTGGGCACTCTCCCCTGCAGCTCCCGTGCCTGGGGGACGCCACAGGGGGCTGTGCCAGGGATGCCAGCAGGATGCCAGGAGTGCCAGGCTCCTCCGGCCATGCCCGCTGTGCCAGCGGGCGCCCCTGGCTCACAGCAGGTTCAGGAATGGCACTGGAAGCTCTGATCTCCTGGCCAGCACGAGGAGGTGCTGATGGGCTGGGAGGAGGCGCCAGTGGCCAGCAGGAATTGCAGGAAGGATTTCAGCTGTTCCTCAGGTGGGGTTTGGTGGCCAGCAGAAATTGCAGGAAGGATTGCAGGTGGGAGGTCGCAGCTGTTCCTCAGGTGGGGTTTGGTGGCCAGCAGGAATTGCAGGAAGGATTTTGGCTGGGATGCTCACAGGTGTTATTTAGGTGGGGTTTGGTGGCCAGCAGGAATTGCAGGAAGGATTTTGGCTGGGTGGCTCAGAGCTGTTATTCAGGTGGGTTTGGTGGCCAGCAGGAATTGGCTGAGAGGTCACAGCTGTTACTCAGGTGGGGTTTGGTGACCAGCCTCTGCCCCAGTCTCTGCCCCTGCCCCTCCTGCCCCTGCCTCCAACGCTGCTGGGAGCGGGATGTTTTATATTCCTTAGCTGGGGAAAAAAAAAATCCCTTCTCATTTAATTAAAAATGTTGACATTGTGCCTGGCCATCCCACCCGCCGGAGAAGGTGGTTATAAATTAAACATTAAACCTTTAATGGCCCATAAAGAAATTTTTGCTGCTGTTCTGTATATGGGGATATAAATAGAGAGGGCTGTGGGGGGAGGGTGGGACATTATTGTTCCTCAGCCAGATAATCTTTGCTAATGAATTTAATTAAAAGCAAAATTAATTTAGGATTTTTGGTGGAGGGAATGGTGGTTAAAATGTACTTTGAGAAACTACCAAGAAGTTTCCCAGCAGATCAGAGCCAGGCCTGCCTTGGTTTAAGTGTGGGGATGGGGGTGATGGGGTGCAGCTTTCATGGCATCCCTGCAGCTGGGTGACACGGGTTGCATTTCTTGTGCAGACCCCCTGATTCTGATCCAGGTGGGTTTGGCTGGGCTGGGATCACCTGTTCTGGCAGCAGGTCCCTCTGGGGCTGTGCGAGGCTCCAGGTGGAGTTGGTCAGCCCAGACCTGTGCCAGAAAAGCAGAGACTGGACCAAGATCCCCCAGATCCTGCCCAGAGCTGCTCCTGCCCCTCTCCATCAATGCTGTGCCAGGGGTTTCCCTCTCCTGCTCTGGACAGACAGGCTGTGGCTGAGCATCCCCTCCCTGTGTGTTCTGGGACCACCAGAGGCCTGTGCTGGGCTGGAGCTGGGCTTGGCCCGTCCCTGTGTGTGCCAGGAGCGTGGCACGTCCCAGCTGGGCCCATCCTGGTGTGAGGCCCCGTGGTGCTGTGGGGAGCTTCTCAGAAGGCGCCTTTCCTGGGAAATGTGTTTGGGAAATGCAGTTACCCACCGCCGAGCCCCCCCGGGAGCGCACGGAGTCAATTATTCATTGCAGAGCAGGCAGAGCGGGCTCCCAGCGCTGCCAGCGCTCACTGCCAGCCCTGCTCTGTGCCGGCTGTGCCATGCCCTGCTCCCAGCCTGGACCCTGGTGGGCACTCCCTTGGCACGGCTCGGGGGTGGTGCCTGGGGCAGGAGGCTCTGCCAGGCCTGCAGGGCTGTCAGCATCGCTGGGAGCCAGGGAGCCCCCAAACATCTGTGTTAGGGCACCCACAGCTGGGTCTGCCCTGGCCTGGGGAGAGGGGACCCCCAGCCTGGTGAATGCCTGGTGCAGGGTGAGAGTGTTTGCAGGGTTTTTATCATGAGAGTGCTAATGGAAGTCAGCACCAGCCTAATGAGCTGTACTCCTCCATGAATCTGATTCATTGAGGCAGGAATTACCATAATTGATTATCCTGCTGCGTGCCTGAGAGCCGCGTTTGCTAACAGAGTGCCTGGGAGCAGTGTCTGTGCATCCTGAGCCGCCGGACCGTCCCTGGGCCGGTGCTGCTGGGACCAGCTGTGGGCTCAGAGCAGCCCCCAGGCACCCCCAGGGTCCTGAACCCCCCTCGGGACCCTCGCCTGGGGCTGCTGGCCCTGCACTGGGGGCTGAGCGTCTCCAGAGCTGCTGGGCAGGTGGGACCCAGCGCCCGCCGGCCTCCAAAGCGCAGGAACGGGCACACGCAGCCCCCCTCACTCTTTAGCCGCTCCTGGGATGTATCAGCCATTCCCGTTATTTCTGAGGGGCTAACGTGATTGATGAATGTTTGCCTTGGCCACGCTGCAAAAGCCAATTAGTTGAAGTGCAGCTTTCAGGAAGTTTTCTTTGAAATTTGGCTTAATTTCCAAGAAGTGCCCAGAGCCAGGAGAGCAGCGTGCCGCAGGGGCTGCTCCTCACAGGAGCGTGTCCCTGTGCTGCTGCGGGCTGAGGGCTTGGGATGCACCGAGCCAGATGTGCAGCCAGCATTGGATGGCAGCTGTGCCCTGTGGGGTGTGTGGGGCTGTGCCTGCAGGGCTCTGGGGCCCAGGAAGGGACCCTGGGTTCCTGGTGCACTGATGGGGCTGAAGGAGAGGGCATGGGGCTGCTGGGTGCTTGTCACTGTAAGACATGAAATAACACGACACAGACACGCTGCTGTTTCCAAGGTAAAAAGGGGAAGTTTATTTTTTGACTCTAACATTTATAATTTCCAAAAGTGACAGTGGATTGGAGGGTGACAGTGCCACCTCTCCAATGACACTGGACAAACCAACAGCCCATCAAATTTCTCCTCCTCCGTAAAAGAATGCAAACCAATGAGTTATTTACAGAAAGTGTGTGAGAAAGTTCATTACAAGAATGTAAGCATCAGAAGGCTTAGAAAATCTTAAAAAATCAGGGTGGCAGGGGCTGATGCTGCTTGGCTGCCCTGGGCTGAGCCCCTGGCCTGGCCAGCACAGGCTCCCCAGTGCCCAGGGAATGTCACTGACATCCAGCTCACATCCCAGCACCGTGCAGACATGGGCAGGCAGCGCTGACTGTGACAGGTTAGTGGTGACGGTGATGATGATGATGATCACTGATTTTAACCCTTCCTCCCCTTGCCTGTGTTTTCCAGAGCGCCCCGTGCGAGCGCCGCGGGAGGAGCTGGGCTCAGTAAAAGGTACGGAGGGTTGGGGTCCCAGCCAGGGGCTGCCTTGGCTCTGCCCTGGCTGCTCCCGGGGTCCCTCCTGCATCCAAACCTGCGTGTGTGGGGTGGCAGGGAGCTTGGCACGGGCAGGGCAGGGCCTGGGGCTCAGGGATGGGGCTGGGGGCACAGAGCTGCTCCCGGGGTCCCTCCTGCATCCAAACCTGCGTGTGTGGGGCTGGCAGGGGCCCCGTTCTGCGGCAGTTGCTCACCCAGGAGATGTTTGTCCCCAGGGTTCTGGGAGGGTCACCACAGCTCACAGTGTCCCAGGCTGAGGCAGGGCATGGCTGATGTGAGTGGAAGGTGAACCAGAGCAGGTGCCCTCTGCCAGCCTGTGCCCGCTGCTCAGGTGTGGGTGGCTCCTTCCTGTGCCACCCTCACATCTCTGGACTTTGCAGCATCAGGAGGAGCCCATCACAGAGGGGACACTGCATCCCCCCAGGGTCCATCCCACTGAGGACAGCCAAAGCCAGTGGAGTAGAGGGGCAGGGAAAGCTGAGGGGCTGCAGAGGATGAGTGTGGTGCATCATCCACAGCTCTGGGCCCTGCCAGGGGCTGGGGGTGCCAGGGCGTGCCAGGGGCAGTGGCCCTGTGCTGCAGGAGCTGCTCACATGCAGGGCTGTGAAGGGGAACACTCCCATCCTTGGCACACACAGGACAAGGATGGAGGTGACCTGCTGGGAGGGATTGCGGTGTGGAAGGGACCTGAGATCCTGTGGGAAATGTGCAAAAAGAGCTGCCAGGAGGAGCAGGAAGGGTGGGAGCAGAGTGTGCAGGGAGCCAGGATGGACAGGAGGAAGGCTGTCCTGTGCTGGGCTGTGCTGTGGGCCTGGGACACTGCTCAGCTGTGGGGCCGGGCTGCCCCCAGCCCTGTGCTTGCTGGTGTCTCAGTGGTTCACTCCCCATTGAGGAGGGGGCTTTGCTCCCCCCAGTGCCCTGCTGTGTGTGGGCGGGCGGGCACGGCTCAGCCCTGGGCTGCAGGGATCTGCCGTGGCCCTGGCTGTGTCTGCAGGAGGGGAGGGCAGCAGGGTGGGGGTCCTGCAGCTCAGCTGCCCCTGCCCGCTCTGGGTGGGAGGTTTGGGGTCTGCACAGGGGCTCTGGGCTCTGTTGGTGTGGCTGTAGAAGGAGAGGGTGGGATGGAGCTGGTCAGGGAGCTGGGGAGGTGCTGTGCTGCTGCCCCTGCCCAGTCTGTCTGCTGGTGATGGAGGGGTTTCATTCTGCTGCATTCATTCTGGGCCCCTCTGTCTGTCTGTCTGTCTGTCCCATACTGCAGAGCTGGGGGCTCTGGCAGGGCTGGGGGCACCCCAAGTCGCAGCTGGGGCACAGAGAGAGAGGAGAGGGTTGGGATCACAGAGATATAGGAGGGAGCAGGGAGCCCCCCGCCCCAGCTGCCTGCAGTGGTGCCTCCGCTGCTTTATCACCCTCTCCTGGTGCTGAATTATTGAGAGTGTTGCTCTCGTTTATTGCCGTGCTGGAGGAGAGCTGCCTCCAGCCTGGTGCTGCTCTGAATGTGATTATGGGGCTGTGGATGTCAGAGCCAGCTGGGCCCCCGAGACCAATCTGCTGCCCCCCTCACTCCTGTGCTTCCCTTATCCTTATTTATTCCCTCCCTCCCCGCCTGGCTCAGCGCTCGTGGTCCCCCTGCTCCTTGCAGTGTGTGCCCCTGGAGCACAGAGACTGAGAGCCTGACGAGCAGCACTGCCTGCCTGCCAAGCCAGGGGCAGCAGGGGCTCGTGTGCAGGACCCCGACCCATCCCAGGGTGGCTCAGACCCCTCCTGTTGTGTGCCCTGTGCTGGCACCTGGGGCTGCTGCTGAAGCCCCCCTGTGTGGGGCACAGGGCTGCCAGTTCAGAGGCTGCATTTCTTGGGTTCGGTCACAGCCCCCTCCTCAGCTGGCGAGGTCATACCTGGTGCTCCATCTTTGGGATTCAGAGCAGGGGCTCAGAGTGTCTCCAGTGACCTCCGAGAGCTGCTGGAGGAGGAGGAAGGAGCAGGGACAGATGGAAGGTTTAACAGGGTGCCAGGGAGCCTTGTCAGCCCTTGTCGCTGCCCCGGCTTGGAGCAGGGACCATCCCTGTGGTGCTGGGGACGTGGGACCTTCCTTGCCATGGGATGGATGCTCCTTGTCACGCAGCAGCTCTGATCTGTCAGTGCCTTCATCTAATTGCTTGATGTCTTTGAATAACTACTAATGAGCTTCTAATTAATGAATGCCTTGGCTTGGGGGCATTTTGAGTGGGTGGCAGGAGAGGATTAGGCTGGTGCTGCTGTCCCTGGGTGCTGTGGGCTGCCAGCACTGCCCTCACAGGGTGACCCCGGGGCTGGAGCACCTGATGTCCCAGCACAGCCTCGAGGGCCCTGAGGCAGAGGCTGTGTCCTGCCTGATCTGCAGCTCCTTGGCATCTCTCAGGAGTGCCAGCACCCAGCTTTGCCCTGTGGGGAGTGCTGCAGGGACCGGGGGGTCCCACCAAGCACCAGCAGCCCCCAGGACACCCAGTGCCCCCGTGGCTGTGTGCTGTGCCCCCGTGGCAGGTCCAGGACATGGCATCATGGCATCATCCTCTCTGCTGGGAGAGGAAGCACGGGGCTCCCAGTGCTGCCAGGTGTTGGAATTTCACTGCATCCTGTGGGTGGGAATCTGGGCACGAAGCTGGGCCAGCTCTGGGCTGGCAGCAGCTCTGACAGGTGCCCAGGGCTGGGTGCAGTGCCCTTGGCACCTGGATGTGCCACAGCTGTGCTCAGTGGGGCTGGGGGCTCCAGGCAGACCCCTGGGCTTGTTCCTCGTGGATGAAGCTCCCAGATGTCCCAGGGTGTCCCTTGGAGGAGGCCTGAGCCTTTCCGCCCTTTCCCAAGGAGAGGATGGCACCGCTCTGGCTGCCTCGGGCGCCTCCCAGCAGCTCTGCCCTGTGCAGCACGTCCATCCCGGTGCCTGGAGCAGCCAGATGGGCTGAGCTGTCCCTGGCAGGTTCCCTCAGGGGTCTGGGTGTGTGCCCACCAGTGCTCCCAGTGCAGGCTCTGTCCCTTGGCCAAGGCCACTCCTGTCCCGGTGCCGTGTTGTTCTCCCTCTTCCAGAAAACAAAACCAAGGAGCCCTGAAGGGTTCATTTAAAATAAATAAAAAACTGGGAATTGTGCTGATTTGAAGGAAAGGCAGCCCCATCCTGAGCGGGGGAGCGCAGTGCCAGCCCGGCCCCGAAGGGCAGAGAGGGATGTGCTGAGAACTGCAGCCCTGTGCAACTTCAGCCTTTGATCGTATATCTCACACGTGCCCTTTGCTTTCCCTCTGCTGATATTTATTAGGTTTAATTTTACTGGGACACGGCTGTAAGTGAGACAGATGGAATGGGGTCTGTGCGCCTGGTGAACACATCTTAATTAAACAGATAAATAAACTTTCCTTCCAGGAGGCTTCAGTTTCGGAGGGGCTCCTCGGGGGCTGCGGCTCTGCGGGGCGGGCACAGCCCTGGTGCCACCACTGCTGGCTGGCACTGTGGCACGGTGTCACCGGGAGCAGCAGGGTGAGGTGGTGCCAGCAAGGTGTCCCTCTGAGCTGACAGGGTGCCACCCTGCCCATCAGTGTCCCCCGGGCTCCCCGCTGCAGAGGGACATCTCTGCGGCCGGGCACACCTTGGGGATGGCAGGAGGAGAGGGAGAGGAGACTCCGGCTCTGCTCAGCTCCCAGAGCTGTGCCCATTCCGCTGCTGGCTCAGGGCAGTGCCAGCACGGCCAGGAATGCCTTTGAGTCACCCTGGCCGGAGCGGCGCGGGGGAGGATGGGCACATTACCTCATCCTGGAGCCGCTCCTGCCTCACGTGGTGCGCTTGGTTGGGCACCGCAAGGCCACCGTGCCAGGCATGCCCTGCCGTTGTCACCTCCAGAGCTGCAGTGAGCCAGAGCGGCCCAGGGCCTTTGGAGCTGCCTGCTCGGGGTGCCCCTGCCCTGCACGGGGTCTGTGGGTGTGTGCGGGTTCCTGGGGGAGCCCCTCTCCCCTCAGCTGCACCAAGGGCTGTGCAGGGACACACTTGTCGTTTCAGAGCTGTCCCACATCCTCCCCTGGTGCTGGAGTGCAGAGGGCATGGCATGGGAGGGAAGGGAAGCTGGGCACCACCAGGAGAGCGGGGTTTGAGCACCAGGGTGTGCCAACGGGGCCACAGCATCTGTCCTGGTCCTTGGAGCAGCTGTGGTGGGCACCCACGGGGAGCAGTGCCTGGGGATGCTGTTGGCAGCAGATGTCACTGCTGGACCTTTTTGGTGCCCAGTTCCACAAGGTGGTGGTGGTGACAAAGCCTCCCCCGGGCCTGGCATCCCCTCCCTGCAGTCCCCTTGGAGTGCATTCCCCCAGTGTCAGGACCTGCTGGGAGGGGCTGGCACCCCCTTGGCCCCACACACCTCTTTCTCAGGGTGGCTCTTGCAGATCTGCTTGCAGCAGGCTCTCCCTGTGCCTCTGGGCCAGCCGTGCCACACGCACGCTGCTGCTCTGGAGTGTCTGCAGCAGGAGCCGTAGCACTGCGAGTGTACCAGGACACTGCAGCATGTCACTGTGCCTGGGGATACTGTGGAAAATCCCAGCTCCAAACGGCTGGTTGTGTGCTGGAGGCTCCGGCAGGGACAGAGCATCAGCAGCTGCTGGCACAGCCCTGCCTTTGTGCATCACATTTGGCCGAGACGGAAGCCGAGCCGAGCCCAGGTTTCGTTTCCTCCATGCCCCAGCACAATGCCAGCCTGGCAGCCTCGGCACTGCCATGGCTCCGGAGCTGGGCACGGCGCTGGGCACCAGGGAGGGACCCACGGCAGCGCCGGGGCTGCAGCGGGGCCGGGATGGTGGAGGTGGGACGGGACCCGAGCGAGCACACCCGGCTGTCCCTCGCGGGCACTGGCACGTAGAACATTGCCATGGCAGCTGTGGCAGCGGCCGGGCTGGTGTGGATGCGTCAGGGCAGCACCGCAGGGCTCTGGGAAACGCCAGAGCACCTCTGGAGCCCTGCTGGGACTGACCTGTGCCCGCCAGCGGGCGGATCCTGGGGCAGAGGGTCCCCATGGCTCTGGGGAGCGCAGGGAGGCAGTGCCAGGGGCAGGGCCCCGTGTGACCCCATGGAGGAGGGCCCCATGTCACCCCAACGGGCAGGGGTCCCTGTGTCACCCCAAGGGGCAAGAGTCCCATGTGACCCCAGGGACAGGGGTCCCGCAGCCCTCCGTGCCAGGGGGACGGGCAGGCAGGCGGGGGCTCCCTGGGCTCCCACACCTTGGCAGGGCAGGGCAGTGGTGCCCGGGGCATGCGGGCAGCGGTGAGGTGCGGCCGGCCGGGCAGGGCCCGCTGCGGGGCCGTGCGGGGCCGTGGCTCCGCTGGCTCCCGTGGCTCCGCTGGCCCCGGTGGCCCCGGAGGCGGAGCCGGGGCTGCCGCACGGTCCCGCGGCCCGGAGCGCCGGCGGCCGGCAGCGGGAGCGCGGCGGAGCGCACGTGTGCGGCGGGCGGGGTGCGCACGGGGGATCCCCGGCAGCCCCGCCGCCCGCCCCGCACGGCTCCGCGGCCCCGGCTGCAGCGCCGGAACCCCGGTAAGAGCCTTGCTGCCCGGGAGGGAGCCGGCCCTGGCCGCCCGGCCCATCCTGCCCCGCTGCCTCCCCAGCGTGCGGCCGGGCGGCGGAGAAGCCGTCCGCAGCGCGGCGGCGGCGGAGGGGTTAAGTGCGGGATCAGCTGTTCTCATGTCATTACGGATTCTCTTCATTTTATACAGAGCTCTGTTTGATGTCTGAATGCACAGGGGACTCCCCCTCCTCCTCCAACTCCCACCCCTTTTATTTCGCTCCCGAGCCCTCTCTCCTTCCTCCTCCCCTTCCTTTCTCTCCCGCTCCGCTCTGGCTCATGCACACCCTTTGCAGACCGTGCGCTCAGTGCCAGTGTCTAATGGCCCCGAAGTGAAGAGCCAGGCGCTGCTCCGGCGGCGGCGCGGCCGGCCTGCCGCAGATGAACCCTCCTAACTAGCGCCGAGGGGTCGGGAGGGACGGCGAGCAGGGGAGAGCCCGAGGGGCCAGCCGGGAAGACGAGGATAGCGGTGGATAGCGGTGTGCGGAAGAGGACGGACCCGCGAGCAGCTCCACGGCTACCTGTCGACACATGCTGTGCTCCATGGCTAACTCGGGCTGCCTCCTTGTCTCCAACTCAGGCATGCTTCCTCACTCTCTCCCCTGTCCTCCAGCCTTCCTCTACCTCCAACAGGTAAGCCACCCTCTCCAGGGGATTTTTTTGCTTTCCGGTTCGCACGTGTTTGTGGCTGGTTCCCTCTCGGCAGAGGGTAAGAGCTTGGCAGCTTCTCGCAGCCTCCCCGCTCCAGCCCCGGGAGCCGGGGATGCTGTTGGCGGCTCGGCCGCAGCTTTGGGGTCTCTCGGTTTGCCCAGGGGGAGCAGGGCCAGGGCAGCGGGCGGGCAGTGCGGCAGGCAGGGCAGGGCAGGGCAGGGCAGGGCAGAGCCGCCGGCGCGGCTCCAGCGCTCCCGCCTCGCGATGATGGATGCTCGTGAGGAACGAGGCTCCTGCGCGGCCTGAGCAGAAGGGAAGTGATGAGCTCGTGTGTGCACACGTGTGTGCACTGTGTGTGCGTGCCCACGGCCGGGCATTGGCTGTCCCGCTGTCACTGGAGGTGCTGCAGAGGGGCTGGGGGCACGTGGTGCCAGGCGGGTGCCAGGCTTGGGTTTGCCAGCCCAGAGAGAGGCTGCTGAGGTTGTCAGTTTGGTCCTTCACCTGGGCCAAGGTTCCTCTGTCCCACAGGGCTGCCCTGGTCCCTGTGCTGGACCCTGACTGCCGGGTTTCTGGGCCCACCATCCCAGGGGAAGCGCGGCTTGGGAGAGGCAGCATCTTCCTCAAATGCCTCCGTGCTGCGTCGGAAATCCCGTCTGCCAGCCAGGCAAACCGCTCCATTTGTGCTTTCAGGAGTTTAAAAATTCATGGCATCCTCGCTGCACTCGGCGTGGCCGGCGCAGTTCAGCCAGCGGCGAGGACGGGCACGCGGGTGCCAACCAACAACCCTCACCCCAGCGAGGAGGCCGAGGAGTGCTGTGTCCCTCGGGGTGTCTGTGCCCGGTGTCCGAGCAGGGTCGTGGCCAGAGCACGGCCAGGGGTGGTGGGCATGGCGAGGCCCAGGTGTCTCTCCCATTCCGGTGCTGGCCGTGGGCACGGGGGCTGCGGCGGGGCTGCCGAGGCAGGCCCGGGATTTATTGCACCCAGAGCCCGGGGACAGCCAGGGCTGAGCTGGGTTTCACCCTTCCCAGAGCTGCACTGAGCTCCCTGTGCCTGCTGCACACCTGACACTGAGCAAACCTGTCCCTGAACGCCTACCCATCCCAGGGATGGTTTCTGTCCCTAGGAAGGAGCACAAGGATGCTCTGTCTGCAGCATGGGGGATGTCCCTCTCCAGCTGGGATCCCCTGTCCCTGGCCACACTAGGGGCTCAGCTGTGCTCCCCTTTGCCCTGTGGAGCGCTCTGGCAGGGCTTGGCCTGGCTCTGGCAGCAGTGGCAGTGACAGCACGGCCCAACGGGTGCTCCCAGTGCCTGCAGGGCTGGGAGAGAGGAGCTGCAGCTCCCTGGGAGGCAGGAACTTCCCTGGGCGTGCAGCTCTGCCCCTGGCAGCCCCCGGCTCCCCCATCACCCTGCCTGGTTTGCTTTGACCGTGGTGTTCTGCATCTCTTCCTCCCTGCTCTCCCAGCAGCCTCCTGCTCCTTGGCAGCAGCTCTGGACTTGTGAGCCAGGAGGAGGGTTTTGTTACAGGATCTGGAGTTGGATTTTCACCCGGCTCATGAGCACGATGGAGGTGAAAATCTCCGTCCCCTTCCTGGGGTTTATGCTGAGCTGAGGTTCTGCACCCAGCACCTGGGGACAGGTGTTCCTGATGAGTGTCACAGCAAGGTGTCAGGGACAGGGACATCACTGGAGGCCATCACTGGGGCAGGGGCATGGGCCATGCGTGGCTGATGGGCCCCTCAGTGGCTGTGCCTGGCTCCTGCTTTAGCTCTGAGTTTGCTCTGGGTTTTAGGCTGCCCACCTGTGCCACCTGCCCCCCAGGAGCACACAGGGATCAATGCTGCCTCTGCCTGGGGCATGTGCCCACCCCAGAGCGGCTCTGCCAGCTGGCCTGGCTCACCTCTGTGCCCCTGAGAGGGTTCATTTCACCTGACTTTCCCTGAGTTGGCTGTGCCGTGGGGCCTGGGGGGACTTGGTTGTGACCCCCCCTGGGTTATGGGTCCCTGCCCAAACCCTTTATGGGTTTGTAAGGAGGCGTCCTATGGTGGTGCCTGAGCCGGTGACCAGGACTGAGTCTGCTGGGCTGGCCAGTTGGTCAGGAGCTGGGTAATGCCCAGGTGTGCACGCAGTGAGTGTCCTCATGCCCTGCAGACAGGGCTCTCCCTGCCAGGAGCCTGTGCCTGGGGTGGTTCCTGAGGATGTTCTGTAGCTCCAGCCACAGCGTTTGCAGCTGGGCTGGGATTTCAAGGGATGACCAAGTAATGAAGCGCTCAGCTAAACTTCAGTTCTTCCAGTGCCAGGGAGGGCTCAGCAGTGCCAGTGGCTCTTGCAGGAGCTGGGGTGCCTCTCAGCTCACTCTGCTCCATTTCCCCCATGTGGCCACCCTGGCCTGGCTTTAGGAGCCTTGGGTCTGTGGCATTCTGGGCTGTGCAGCCACACCGTGCCCAGAGCTGCCCCTGGCACTGCCCTGCTCCAAGGGCAGGAGTTCTGGAGGGCAGGAGGGCGGAGCCAGGGCAGGGTGGGTGCAGGTCTGCAGCAGAGCAGCCTGGCCCAGAGGGAACGCTGCATCGTTCCCTAGGGCTTGCAGGGACGTTTGGCTCTGGCTCAGCGAGGGTCTGGTGTGCAAGGACCCTCTGGTGGCTTCGTTTGGTGAACAAGGAATCAGTCACTGCTCAGAACACATCTCACTGTTGTGGGTGAGCAGTGATGGCTGCAGGGCAGGGCTTGGTGCTGACCCAGGGCAGACCCTGAGGCTCAGCATCATTGCTGTACCCCACACATGCCCCTGCTGCAGCCCCGTGCAGGTGTGAGCCCAGCCCAGGCTGACAGCCAGGTGTGCGGGGCTGATGCAGTGCTGTACCCCACACATGCCCCTGCTGCAGCCCCGTGCAGGTGTGAGCCCAGCCCAGGCTGACAGCCAGGTGTGCGGGGCTGATGCAGTGCTGTACCCCACATGCCCCCGCTGCAGCCCCGTGCAGGTGTGAGCCCAGCCCAGGCTGACAGCCAGGTGTGCGGGGCTGATGCAGTGCTGTACCCCACATGCCCCCGCTGCAGCCCCGTGCAGGTGTGAGCCCAGCCCAAGCTGACAGCCAGGTGTGCGGGGCTGATGCAGTGCTGCTCCTGGCCGGGAACATCCCCTGCTCCCAGTCACACCTGCACAGGAGCCCAGGCTGAGCAGCGCCGGGAAGCAGCCGCTGCAAACCCTGCTTGGAAAATTCCTTTCCAAAAGGGCTGCTGCCAGCTTTAGCGTGGTGTATTTTTAGGGAGCGGGTCTATTCCGAGCGGTTTCAGCAGCGGGCGTGTTTCAAACCGGGTTTGTCCCGCTGCCTGTGTGAGACCCAGCACGGCAGCTCCTGCTCTGCCCAGGCTGTGCCAGCTGCCCTGCCCATGAGCACAGGCCCTAAAACCCCAAAACATGTTTCCTGCTTCGGGTTCCTTCGTACTGAAAACACTGACATTAATTTTAGCTTTGCAAAGCTGCTTCTCCCACAATAGCTGTGATTTTGGCCCACACTGCCTGGCAGTGCTCTTTTTATAGGTATATTCCTATTTTTATGCTATAGTGATGGGTGAATGAGTAGATTAAATTAGATTTAGTATCTGTCATTCCTTAAAGCATCACATGCAGTCGGAGGGGGGGGTGTAACAAAGACAGGCTAATTAGCAGAGCGGGTGCAGGCCCCCCCCAGCAGTTCCACCAGCTGCACACCCTGGCCCCGGGGCTGCCCCCGCTCAGGGGCCACCATCCGCACGGCAAGGTGCTTTGGAACGTGGCTTTGTGTGCAGCCAGGGCTGGGCAGGGTGCTGCGTGCTCAGCTGGGCACCTCCAGGAGCCCCAGGGTCCCTTGGCTGCTGTCCCCACGGGGATGGGGGACACTGTGTGGAGACACTGTGTCTGTGGCATGGTGGGCTGCCATGGAGGAGCCAGGGGCACCAAAGGGCACCGTAGCCCCTCCAGGAAGGGCATCGGTCACTTCAGTGCTGCTGGTTTTTGTAGGCAGCTGTGGAGCTGGGTGCTTGGAGGGCGTGGGGAGCTGTGCCAGTGCTGGGAAGGCTGGCAAGGGTGCCTGGGCACAGGAGAACTGAATGTCCAGGGAAGGAGCTGGATCTTCCAGTGCTGGTGTGAGCCAGTGTGTGGTCAGGGGCTGTGCAGTCCTGGCCATGCCGTGGCCACTGACACAGTGACGTGACAGTGCCATTGGGCAGGTTGGGAGCGGTGGGGTGGGAACCCTGGGCTGGGAGCTCTGGGATGGAGCTCTGGAGTGGGAGCTGTGGGATGGAGCTCTGCAATGGGAGCTCTGGGATGGAGCTCTGCGCTGGGAACCCTGAGCTGGGAGCTCTGGGATGGAGCTCTGCAATGGGAGCTCTGGGATGGAGCTCTGCAATGGGAACCCTGAGCTGGGAGCTCTGGGATGGAGCTCTGGAATGGGAGCTCTGGGATGGAGCTCTGCAATGGGAGCTCTGGGATGGAGCTCTGGAGTGGGAGCTCTGGGATGGAGCTCTGCAATGGGAGCTCTGGGATGGAGCTCTGCAATGGGAACCCTGAGCTGGGAGCTCTGGGAGCTGCAGGATCCCCCCTCCAGTGCCCATGGGCAGCCCTGGCAGGGCTTTAGGCTGCAGCACCTCCCTTGGCATTGCAGGGGCCAGCAGGGAGCAGTGTGAGCAGTGCGCCCCTCACTCCTGGAGCAGGGGAAGGGTTGTGGTGGGCACCTCAGTGCTGTGGGCACTGCCAGGCTCAGGGCTGTTCCCACACCAGCCCTGTGTGCCCAGCCAGGATCCACAGCCGGGCTCTCAGCACAGCCTTCAAACAGCTCCTGTGGAAAATGCAAACTGGGGAGAAAGGAGTGGGAGCAGGCGACAGTGGCAGCTTATTTGTGATCTGCATTGTGTGGGGAGCCCTTAATTAGAGGTAATTAGACTAATTAACTTGCAAATGAGAAACTCGTCTTTTCCCCCTGTTCTTTTACAAGAAAAAACAGGAAAGACGAACAACAAGATAAATATTGAGGCTAATTAAGTTGTACCTGCTGCAGAGCCCTCCACCCACGGGAGGCCTGGCATGGGTGCCATCCCTGTCCGTGTGTCCTGCTGTCCCCACTCAGAGCTGCTCACACTGCCAGGCATGTGTGCCCATGGCCCTGTGGTCCCCTCTGGTGGAAAGGGACATGGTGTGTGTCCAGATGGGACATGGTGTGTGTGTGTCCAGGAGCTGCTGGGGACAGTGGCCAATGCAAGGACCCAGTGGCCAGGCCCTGGCAGTGGCAGTGCCACAGAGGGCATGGCCCCAGCACCTTGCCTGGCACACTCCCTTGCCAAAGCCATCCCATCCATCAGAATGGAGCAGGGATGTCCCCTCTGACACCACCAGGTGACACTCCCCGAGGAGCAGGGATGTCCCCTCTGATGTCCCCTCTGACACCACCAGGTGACGCCCCCAGCCATTCCCAGCCCTTCCCTCGGGCCATCTCCGCTTTCCCCTGCTCTGTGCCGCACAGCCCGGGGGTTCTGTTAGCACAGCCCAGTTCAAATGTCTGATTAGTCTGTAGGAGATCGAGGGGTCAATTTTCCACAGCTCCTTCCTCTCCATTTAACTAATTTAACCGCACGATTGTTACAAATTTCATTTTATTATAGTGCTGCTTCTCAGTCCAATTGAATTACCAAAATCTCATTTTCTCAGAAGTGCTGAATATGTAATTAGAGGAAAAATTATGCTCCTGGCTGCCTATTAGAGAGGGCTGCGTGCAAGCACTGTCCAGGCACACACAGGGTCCCTGGTGCCACAGTGCCCGCACAGGGCCAGCAGGTGCCACCCACAGCTGTGCCAGTGCCCCAGCATGGTGACAGTGACAGGGTCTGGGCCAGCAGGTGCCACCCACAGCTGTGCCAGAGCCCCAGCATGGTGACAGGGCTGACAGTGCCAGGGTCAGTGCCTGTGCTCTGCAGGTGCAGGAGCAGTGTTCAGCTGGGTTCCTGGCGCCCTGTGGGCCAGGTGTGGGGCTGGCAGGGGCGCCGCTGTGGGGTGTGGGAGCTGTGGGGCAGGTGTGGGACTAGCAGTGGCAGGGGAGCTGCTGTGGGATATGAGAGGTGTCAGGCCAGGGGATGTGGCCATTGATGTCACTGCCCGCAGGTCTGGAGCTGTCTGCATGCAGCCGGGCTCTGGCAGCCCCACGGGAGGGTTCAGGAGCCCCAGCCCTTTCCAGGGGAGCCCAGCAGCTGCCCCCAGGCCCGCAGGAGCAGCAGAGTGCTCGCCATGCCATGCCATGCCATGCCATGCCGTGCCGTGCCATGCCGTGTGTGGGTATCTGCATCTGGTGCTGCTGCCCGCAGAGCTCAGGGGGTGCTAGGTCAGCTGCAGCCCACCCTGGGCTCTGCAGCCTGGCGTGTGCCTCCTGTGCCACCTGTCACAGCCTTTTGGTGGCCGCTGGGGACAGAGCACTGCTGGGAATCCCAGCCTGAACACCAGGTCTGACTCGCTCCGGTGTGCCTGGGGGCAGAGCTGTGCCGGGGATGCCACCAAGGGACTGGTGCCACCGCAGCTGTGCCCGGGCACCGCTGGCGCCAGGTGAGCCCGGCCCCGAGGCAATGTCGGGCAGTGTCAGGGGGAGCCAGAGGGCTGAGCAGGGCTGAGCATCCCAGAGCCCCGTCCGTTCCTGCCCGCTGTGCCCGGCGCTGCCGTGTCCGTCGGTCCGTCCCGGCGCTGCCGTGTCTGTCCCGGCGCTGCCGTGTCCGTCGGTCCGTCCCGGCGCTGCCGTGTCTGTCCCGGCGCTGCCGTGTCCGTCGGTCCGTCCCGGCGCTGCCGTGTCTGTCCCGGCGCTGCCGTGTCTGTCCCGGCGCTGCCGTGTCTGTCCCGGCGCTGCCGTGTCCATCGGTCCGTCCCGGTGCTGCCGTGTCTGTCCCGGCGCTGCCGTGTCCATCGGTCCGTCCCGGCGCTGCCGTGTCTGTCCCGGCGCTGCCGTGTCCGTCGGTCCGTCCCGGCGCTGCCGTGTCTGTCCCGGCGCTGCCGTGTCCATCGGTCCGTCCCGGTGCTGCCGTGTCTGTCCCGGCGCTGCCGTGTCCGTCGGTCTGTCCCGGCGCTGCCGTGTCTGTCCCGGCACTGCTGTGTCCGTCGGTCCATCCCGGTGCAGGCAGGGGTGGCCGGGAGCCCCCCCCAGCACCCCCGGCTCGTCTTGGTTACACAACATTATCATTTCATAATACTCTGAAATATACATGAAGTTGGCTGAATGCAGATGAAATTGCACCATTTACTTCATGAATATTTCATGAAGCCTCCGCTCCGAAGTTTCCAGCTGGCAGAGCCGGGAGCGGGGCCGGACCGTGCCCCCTGTGCCCGTGCGAGGTGACAGGGACAAGCGTGCTGCCGTGTGCCCGGGCCAGCGTCTGTGCCATCGCCTGCCTGTCCTCCCCAGGCTGCCAGGGCAGGGGCACAGCAGCGTCTGTGAGCTGGGGACAACGGGGACAAGGGCAGGGGGTGCAGAGTGTGGGAAATGTGTGCCAGCTCAGGAGAATGGTGTTCCCTATGCCAACAGGCTGCTCTGCCTCCCCTGCTCCTCCTCCTCCTCCTCCCCCTCAGGTGCTGCCTGCCCGCTGGAGCTCTCCTTTCCCACCGCAGCATCCCTGGCAGCTGCCATCCCCAACCTCTCACCCTCCCTGATGAAGACACTGAGTGCAGCAGCTGCTGCTGTCCCTGCAGCTCCTCACTCCCTCCCTGCTTCCTGCACAGGCTCCATCCCCATCCTGCCCCCCAGCCCTCTGTGGGATCACTGTGGGGGTGAGGAACCCACCACGGGCTCCTGGCATCCCCTGGGTGGGCAGGGGCAGGGCTGGTCCCTTCCGGGGCTCCCTGAGCCCCCTGCCCTCAGCCAGGAGCCTGCACAGTGCCGGGCACTGCTTTGTATGGATGGCACAGCTCTGGGGCTAATGAAATATTTACAGGTCAGTGGTTTTGTGAGAAATGACAGGGATCAGTCAGTTCCTTTTCAGGGAGTAATTTTCCTCCCCTCCGCGGCCTGTGTTCCGTGTTGACAGTCATTAGCATGGGCAGAGGCCGAGGGGGAGCTGTGTCTGTCACACTGTGAGTGAGTCCTGCTGGGCACGGGGTGCCTGCATGGCACAGGGTGCCATAACTGGGCAGTGCCATGCTGTGACTAGGCCATGCCGTGCTGTGACTGGCGGTGCTATGCCACGGTTGGGCAGTGCCATGCCGTGACTGGCAGTGCCATTCTGTGACCAGGCCATGCTGTGCTGTGCCACCCCTGCACCATCAGCACTGTGCAGCACAGCTAGGGCACAGCTGTGGGCAGAGTTGGCTGGTGGGAGTTGCCCTGGGCTTGGAGGAAGCTGGCACGTCCATGGCAGCAGGAGGGGACAGATGCTGCCCTTAAGCCCAGGCCCTCCTGGGTGGCACTGTCACACCATGCTGGCACAGCCCAGGTTTGGTGCCCCTCTGGAAGCACTCGTGGCTGGCAATCCCTCATCCTTAGCACAGGGCTCTGCACTCGGTGATTGCTCTGACCCTCCTGCATGGCATTGTCATGCCAGGCTGGCACAGCCCAGGTTTGGTGCCCCTCTGGAAGCGCTCGTGGCTGGCAGCTGCCCCGTCCCTAGCACTCAGGTGATTGCTCTGACCCTGTGCATCCGGGGCTCCTGGCGCTGTTTCCTTAGAAAGGAGCACAAGTGGGAATCGGCGCCGTCAGCCCCGGGCTGCCGGGCACCGTCACCGAACTGCGGCGTCGGCAGGAACCGGCCCCACGCTAAATGACTGGAAAGGAAATGGCCTGGATTGTGCTGAGGAGGCAGAGTGGGGCGGGAGGAACCAAGTGGAGCAAACAAAAAAACTTCATTAATTAAAGAAACTCGTTAATGAGGGACATTTAATCAGCTAAAGATGATATCTACCCCCTGCCTGCTGCTGCAGCCGCTGCGCAGGGCTGGTGGTGCAAGGCTGAGCTGTGGGCAGGGCAGGGGACACTGCACAGGGGACATGGGGCAGGGGACAGAGGACGCCACATGGGGACACTGCACAGGGGACATGGGGCAGGGGACAGAGGACGCCACATGGGGACACTGCACAGGGGACATGGGGCAGGGGACAGAGGACACCACATGGGGACACTGCACAGAGGACACGGGGCAGGGGACACCACACGGGGACATTGCACAGGGCACACCTAGCTGGGGAACTTGGGCTCCTTGTCGCAGCCTCTGGCACATCCTGGGCAGTGCCATCCCTGGAGCAGTGGTGTTTGAGCACAGGGCCATGCCACTGTCCTGGTGGTACCTGCCCAAGCAGGTGGGCAGCAGAGGTGCCAGGTCAAGCTGTGCTGCCAGCTTTGCTCCAGGCTCAGGCACTGAACTGATCTGTCTTGTTTTGAATGAGACCAAGGGCTGTTAATGACCAGAATTTCTTTTACTGCAAATGTCAAAAGCACCATGTGGGAGCATCCCCGTGCCCCAGGAGGGCTGGGTGCTGGCAGAGCAGGGGGTGTTTCTCAGAGCCCTGTCCCTGGCACCCACAGGCCAGCACTGTGCCCCCCAGGCTCCCTGCATGGCCAGGGGTTCTGGGAGCTGGGGATCTCTGGGGGCAGGGGTGGGTCCCTGGGACCCCCTGTGTGCTCAGTGCAGGGGGACACCCCAGAAGGGGCTCCAGCCCCCTCCTGGGAGGAGCAGAGGGACCCTCGGTGCTTGGGCTGCGCCGGCATGGGGCTGTTCCAGTGCTGTGGGCAGTGTGGGGTGTGAGCTGGGCAGTGCGGTGTCCATGGGCAGCACACAGCCAGGCCTGTCAGCGTTCCCTGCCCATGGCACCCTCACCACAGCAGCCCTGGCCGAGCAGCTCTGTCCCCATGGGGTGGCCAGGCCCTGGGAGCAGACAGGAGGTGCTGGAAGCCGTGACTCTATGGGTTTGTGGATCTGTGGATCTGTGTCTCTGCAGCACCCGCAGCTCCAGCGCCACGAGCAGCAACCAGGGGAGCCTAATGGTCCCTGAATGAAATAGTGCCCGGGCTGACAGGCACTGCGACAGCCCCAGTTAATAACTGACACAGACGGGGCTGCTGGGACAGCCTGGCGAGGGGCTGGCACGGGTGTCAGTCCCTGCTGACACCCTGGTCAGCGCGTTGGTGGCTGATCCTGGCTGCAGTGACAGCAGGGGTGCATCCCGGGCAGAGCAGGCAGGAGGGATGTGGGCTGCTCCTGGTTCTGCCCATGCAGGCAGGAGGGATGGGCACAGGGTGCCAGGATCAGGCAGGGAGGGATGGGCACAGGGCTGTCACCATGATATTTTATGAAAAATCCTGGCAAAGGGATTTTTCATAAAATATCATGGTGACACAGGGCACCAGGATCAGGCAGGGAGGGATGGGCACAGGGCACTGGGGAGGCACCAGGCACTGAGAGGGTACCACAGTGACTGTCAATGTCTGTCAGCTCCCTGGAGAACAGTTGGGCGAGACCCAGGTGAGCGCAGGATGGATTCTCTGTCCTGCCCGGTGGAACGGGCACCTGGGCCGTGGGCAGGGGCAGCGTGGGCAGCTCCCGGTGCCCATCCCGGGGCAGGGCCGTCCCGGGGCTGGGCTCTGCAGCCTGGCAGCCCCGGCCCACACGGGCAGGTGCGTGGGGCTGGCACGTCCCAGCAGCTGAGTCAGCGCGGGCAGGCGGTGCTGGGGCTGCCGATGGATGACTTGCAGATAGATCTGCGGCGGGGCTGCTCCCGCCGGGGCTCCGCGTGTCCCCGTGGGCTCTGCTGCCACCCGCAGCTGCCAGCGCATCCCCTGCCACCCCCGCCATCCCTCCCCGACATAAATCGGTCACACACACGCAATTAAGGAGCTTGTCTGTGCGGGCTGAGCCACAGCTGGGTTTGACGGGCCAGGGGCTGCTGCAGCGCAGTGTGAACGTTCGAGGGGCTGCGGGCACTGCCCCCCGGCCCTGGCACTGCCCCTGGGGGCTGCAGCCGTGCCTGCCCAGGTGCAGCGCACACCTGTGCAAGGGGACGGGCCGAGGGTGTGGTGAGGATGGACAGGAGGTTGATGGGTGGATGTGCAGAGCAGGCACTGCCTGGGCCCCACGCTGCCGTTTAAACAAGGCGGCCACGCCAACTGCGTGAGAGCAAAGGGCCTAATTAAATATTTAGCAGTTAATTGATCCCTGTCTGGGGTTTGCCGAGGGGCCATCAGCATCCCTCCCTGGGCCCCTCCCAGCTGGTGCTGGTGCTGTGCAGCTCCCAGCACGGCGCTGCTGGCCGGGCTCTGCTTTGCTCTGTGCTAGGCTCCCAAATTGGGCCTGGCCAAGTCTCCCTTCCCAAGGAGAGGGATGTGCCAGCTCCAGGAGTTAAACCCCACACGGAGGCCTCTGTTCTCCTACCCAAGGCCAGCGCAGTGGGCGGGCAGGGCACGGGAGCGGGAGCGGGAGAGGATGGGGCTCAGCTGCTGGCAACGTGACCCCAAAGACAGCACAGCACAGAGACAGCCCAGGGCTGGGCGGAGACACCAGAGGCTGGGGGGCAACGGGGTGGAGATCAGAGCCCCATCCTGGGGCAGTGGCAGCCCAGGTGTGCCGGCACTGAGGGCACGGTGCCCTCTCTCGGCTGCCATCCCGGCTCACGGGGCAGTGCCGTCCCAGGTGTGCCGGCACTCAGGGCCATGCCCCGCTCTCTCGGCAGGGTAACCAGGACGCCACGGCCCCGCCGGACGCCATGGCCCAGCCCTACCCCCCCGCCCAGTACCCCCCGCCCCCCCAGAACGGGATCCCCGCAGAGTTCGCCCCCCCGCCGCACCCCACGCAGGACTACTCGGGGCAGAGCACGGTCCCGGAGCACGCCATGAGCCTCTACACACCAGCACAGAGCCACCCCGAGCCGGCGGGCAGCGACGCCAGCACGCAGTCCATAGCAGGGACACAGACGGTACCGGTGAGGCACTGCTGGGCTACGGGGCTATGGGGGCTCGAGGGGTGCTGGGCTCAGGGTAGTGCCAGGGGTACATGGGGTGCTGGAGCTGTGGGGGCACAGGGGGTATTGGGATTGTGCGGGCTCAGGGCAGTGCCAAGGGCACAGGGAGTGCTCGGGCAGTCCTGCTGCAGGGGTCCAGGGCAGTGCCAGAGCTGCCAGGAGGGCCCTGGGGCTTTGGAGGGCTCAGGGCAGTGCCAGGGGCACAGGGAGTGCTGGGGCAGTGGTGCTGCCTGGCCCAAGTCCCACAGGGTGGGTACCAGGCTGGGTGTTCCTGCCATCACTCCCCCTCAGACCCCCCATCATTTCTCACCACTCGTAATCCCCTCGCTTGGCTCTGCTCATGGAGACGGTGGCAATTACAGCGCTGGAATGCAGCACCAGCGAGGTGCTGAGCTCTGCACTTTGCAGTCCTCCCACACGGCCCCGAGTGCAGAGTCTGCATCCCCACCCTGAGCATCCCCACCAGGATGAGGAACACCCGTGGGTGCTGCCCAGAACGGGTGAGCACAGGGTGTCCCTGGGCAGGCAGGGCCAGGCACAGGGCAGGGGACACTCGCTGGGGACAGGGGCTGATGGCAGCGGCGCCTCCCCAGCAGACAGACGAGGCGGCACAGACAGACAGCCAGCAGCTACACTCCTCAGACACCACAGACAAGCAGCAGCCCAAGAGGTTACACGTCTCCAACATTCCCTTTCGGTTCCGGGACCCCGACCTGCGGCAAATGTTTGGGGTGAGTACAGCTCCCTCCATCACACCCCTGCTCAGTGCTGCACAAACACCCTTGGCACTGTCACCTCCCAAGGGACATCCTGCCCAGCCCCTGTGTGAGGAGCAGGAGGTGACACAAAACCCTTGTCCCCCTCCGCTGTCCCCTTCCCAGCCCTCACTAGGACTCAGAGCAGTGTTAGTTAATGAAATTTTGGATGACACTCCCCAAGCCCTGTCAGAGTGGGAGCCATGGGAGGGACAAGGGCTTTCCCTGCATGACCCCGGGGGTGCCCAGGTCTGGCCCCAAGGCAGCCCTCTGCCCATCCCTGCACAGAGCCCCATGCCAGCAGCTCTGGGTGCAGGGCCAGCGGCTTTGCAGGCACTCACCCCTCTGTTCTCTCCACTTGCAGCAATTTGGGAAAATCCTGGACGTGGAGATCATTTTCAATGAGCGGGGCTCCAAGGTGGGTGATGCCCATGGCCAGCAGCATACAGCCAGTCCCGGGGAGGGTGCCAGTGGAGCCAGGTTGCCCAGCAGTGCTGTAACCTGCTCTCCCCTCCTCTCCTGTCCCATGGGACCCTGGCATGCCGTGCCCCGTTGGTGCCAGCTGGGGAGGTGGTGCGGGTCCCTGCGCCCGGCACTGGAGGGAGGAGAGGGCTCGCTGTGTCCCACCACGGGCAGCTCGTGTCCCTCTGCGTCTGGATGTCTCTGTTGTATCTTCCCCGCTTTCTGTGCCCCTCTCCCAGACTCTTCTCCCAGCTCGTGGGCGATTCTGGGGCCTCAGCCGGGACCCCCGGGGACCCCAGCCCGGGCTCTTCATCTCTGCACTGTGGCAGCCTCACCTCCTGTGCCAGCTCTCCTGATTCACCCCCTCTCTCTCTCTGTCCCCACACCCTCTCTCTGTCTCTCTCTGTCTCTTTCTTTCTCCTTTTCTCCTCTGCTCACAGGGTTTTGGGTTTGTAACTTTTGAAACTAGCACAGATGCCGACCGGGCACGGGAGAAGCTGAATGGCACCATCGTAGAGGGCCGGAAGATTGAGGTGCTCAGATAAGTGTGCTAGTGCCGTGCCATGCCTGCGTGTGCGTGTCCCCTGCCCGGGCTGGGGGTGCTTGGGGCAGCCCCGGGTGCCCAGGGGGCAGTGCCCAGCGCATGCATGTGTCCCTGAATGTGGCACGGTGGGAGCATGTCTGCGGGAAGGTCGGCGCCTGGCACAAGGAGTGTCGGGCCCAGAGGACCCTCCCGGCTGCACGGAGAGCTGGGTGCCAGCTGGGGCTGCATTCTGCTGGCACAGACCAGGCTGGCAGAGCCCCATGCCCGCCCCAGGCTCTGCAGGGAGCTCTGGGGCTCTGCCCCGCATGCCACCCCCCTGCTCTGTGCTGGGAGGGAGCATCCACCCGCAGCTCCACACCTGCAGTGCCAGCAGCTGCCCAGCCCCACAGGCTTTGATTTCTCCAGGCTTAGCACAGGATCAGGCTCTGCCCGTGTGCCAGCAGCTCCCCGCTGGTGGCTGGCGAGTGGTGGGGAACAGGGAGGCACATGGCAGAGGGAGTGGGACAGAATGTCCCCAGCAGTGCTGACGGCAGAGAGGGAGCCTGGCCGGGCACAGCAATGCCCCACGGACAAGGAAAATATCATCCAACAAAACCGGGCAGGAGCTCAGGGGCAGCATGTTGGGCTCAGCCTGAGCATGGCACCGCAGCGCTGGGGGCACCAGCCAGCAGCCTGAGCCACGCTCACAGTTGCAGATGGAGGCCCGGGCTGCTGGAGGCACGGGCAGGGCTGTGCACAGCGGGTGCTGCAGGCAGAGCCGTGTCTCGTGTCCCTGGTGCACTGCATCCCCTGCTCCAGCACCCAAAGCAGCAGCAGCAGCAGCAGCAAGGGGAGCTGGCTGCAGCCGAGCGGGCCCTGGACCCAGCCTGGCCAGCCCCACGTCCTCAGGCACTGAGCCCGTCCCTCTCTCCGCAGGTGAACAACGCCACGGCCCGAGTCATGACCAACAAGAAGGTGGCCAACCCCTACACCAACGGTAAGGCCAGTGTCTGGGGAGCAGGGCTGCAGCAGGCAGGGGCACCTCGGGGCACCCTCACTGCCTGGCTGCAGTGGAGCTCTGGTAGTGAGTGCCCTACACACTGCGGGCAAATGGGAGAGCAGCTGCTCCTGCCCAGTGCAGGAGTGCAGCCCCCATGCCCTCTCTCTGCCTGGGGATGGGGCTGCTGCCCCTCAGGGCACCATGGAGAGTGCCCTGTCCTCACCAGCTCTCCCTGCCCACAGGCTGGAAGCTGAACCCGGTGGTAGGAGCAGTCTACGGCCCCGAATTCTACGCAGGTAAGGTCGGGCTGCAGCAGTACCTGCTGTGGGTTCCCCCCAAACGTCAGCTCTGCCCTGTGAGCAGCCCCTGGCCCCTCTCCCTGTACTTCACACCTGTCTGGACAGTTCCTCCTATCCTATCCTATCCTATCCTATCCTATCCTATCCTATCCTATCCTATCCTATCCTATCCTATCCTATATCCTATCCTATCCTATCCTATATCCTATCCTATCCTATCCTGTATCCTATCCTATCCTGTATCCTATCCCATCCCATCCCCTTGCCCAGCATCCCCACGGGACCTGAGGGAACAGGGTGGGCTGTGCCACAGGTGCCCGGTGTGGGCTCTGTGCTCCCGCTGTGCACAGCCCACAGGTGTCCCTGCCTCCTGCAGTAACGGGGTTCCCGTACCCCGCCACGGGGACGGCCGTGGCCTACCGAGGGGCGCACCTGCGGGGCCGGGGCCGTGCCATGTACAACACCTTCCGCGCCGCGCCGCCGCCGCCACCCATCCCCGCCTACGGCGCGTGAGTACCGGCGGCTGCTGGGGGGGACAGGACTGCCACACCACCCGGGGCGGTGCTGGCACTGCCAGGCCCGTCAGGAACGGGCTGCAGCTCCTGCGGCACCTGCCTGGCCACAGGCTCTGCCCCTGCAGCCCCTGCAGCTCCTGCCTGGCCACAGGCTCTGCCCCAGCCCCACTCTGCTGCCCGGGGTGAGCCGCACGCTCAGCAGCCTCCTGCCCACCAAGGCACAGGGCGTTATTCCAGCCAGGATGGGTGGTTCAATGGAAACCCAGCTGGGGTGCCGTTGGTCACAGACACAGCCATGGCCATCTGTGGCTGCTTGGCTGCCCCCAGCAGAGATCCTGCTTTGGGAACCTCCTGCCCTGCCCTCTGCATGTGCCCAAGTCCCTGCCCGCAATCCCAGCCCAGAGGTGCCTTTGGGGCATGGACAGCCACTCCTTGCCCCAGTCAGTGCCCTCACCCCGCTGCCCTCACCCAGGGGCTCTTGCCAGGCTCTGATGCCTCTGCCTCATTTCCAGGGTCGTCTACCAGGATGGGTTCTACGGAGCTGAGATCTACGTAAGTGCCCAGGGCTGGGCTGTGACAGGGACCCCATGCCAGCACAGGGGGCATCACACGGGTCTCTGGTGGGCTCTGCCCCACCCCAACCCCTTCCCCTGGGCAGCAGCAAGAGCATGACCCCAGCACAGCTTCTGCAGAGCAGTCTGGGTGGCACACAGCACACAGGATCCTGTGCCCAGCCCTGTGCCCCTGCCAGCCCTTGCAGGGCTGGTGCCACACAAGATTTACGGCCTCAGTTCCTTACGCCCGCGTTTAACCTCCGTGTCTGAGCAGCCAGCGGTGATATTTCAGGCGGGCACTGAAGGATTTATCTAACGTGACACCTCATTAAAGCGAGAGGGGAGGTGACAGTCTCTTCTCTGGAAATTTAATTTTTTAAGGTTAATGTTTGTGAAGGCCCCTGGGGAATGGGAATGAGGCTGTTGCGTGCGCAGTGGCACTGGCACCAGCCCCCTGTGTGCCCCGCACCTCTCTGTGCAGTGCCATGGGGCACCCAGCTGCCCCCAGCCCCATTCCCAGTGGGTGCAGCCCCTGACCAGTGTCTCTCCCACAGGGGGGCTATGCTGCCTACAGGTACGCCCAGCCCGCAGCAGCAGCGGCCGCCTACAGCGACAGGTGAGCACCGGGCATGGCACCTGGGGGGGCCCCGTGGCACCTGGGGGAGCCCCGTGGCACCCTGCACGTCCCACCCTGACACCCCAGCTGCTGAGTGCTGAGGGACAGGACAGAGTCAGGCATGGAGAGGGTGTCCCGCAGGCAGGGACCCCTTGCTCCCGTCAGGGCTCAGCTGGAAAGGGTCGGCACCACTGCAGGGGGAGCAGGGAGATGCCGGGGGGCTCCCAGGTGCAGTTGGGAGAGAGGGAGGGCTCAGAGGGGACACAGGGCCCCAGCTCTGTCACTAACACCCCACTGTTTGCTCCTAGCTACGGCAGAGTGTACGCAGCAGCAGACCCCTACCACCACACCATCGGCCCCGCCGCCACGTACAGCATCGGCACCATGGTAAGAGCAGCCCCTCGGCCTTCCTCTGCTTCCCGGGGGGCTGCAGGCAGCCCGGGGAGGGGTCTGGCACAGCGTGGGGCACAGGGCAGGGGCTGTGGGAGGGCACTGGGAATGGCACAGCCCCTGCCTGGCTCTGTCTGCAGGAGAGGAACCCCCACCCCACACCCTGCCCCTCCTTCCCCTCACACCCCGCACAGTCCTGCCCATCCACACCACTTCCAGGGGCCTGGCTGTGCCCTGGGCAGGCTGCAGGAGCCCTCTGCCATCCCAGTGCAGGACAGTGTCCCCAGAGCCCCTCATGCAGCCACACACGGGGGGCACCGCAGCCCCTCACACACCACAGCTCTTGGCCAGCTCTGACAGCATCAAAGATGAAAAATCGCACTCACGGCTGGGATTGCAAAGCCAACCTGCCTTTTTCTGCCTTTTGACTCCCTGGGCAGCTGCTAGTGAGGGGGCACAGGCACGGCACCCTGGGGGTTTTCAGCTCAGTGCCACAGCAGGGATGGGGCAGCTCCTTGGCAGGCGTGGCACGGCAGTGCCACGCTGGAGGCGCAGGGCAGTGCCCACGGCCACCACAGAGCCCGGGCAGCACTGGCCCTGCCTGCCCCTTGCATCCCAAGGACAGCAGCGATTTGGTGTCATTTGAAAGAGGAGAGGAAAAAAAAAAAATAAAAAAGAGAAAAAGGGCTTTGGCTATCTCTGAATACTGATTGGCTTTTTTTTCATCTTTGATGTTGCAGGCTAGTCTATACCGAGGAGGGTACAGCCGCTTCACTCCCTACTAGCAAGACAGACCCAGCCCCCCCACCACTGCCCCCGATGCTCACTAGCACCAAACCCAACCAGGCAGACAGAGCCGAGGCCGAGCCTGCGCAGGAGCCGCGGGTGCTGCCCGGGGCTGGCGCCGGGCTCTGTGGGGCCGCCGGGCTCTGTGGGGCCACAGCACCCACACCCTGAGGGTTACCTGCAGCACCCACACCTGAGGGTTACCTGCAGCACCCACACCCTGAGGGTTACCTGCAGCACCCACACCCTGAGGGTTACCTGCAGCACCCACACCTGAGGGTTACCTGCAGCACCCACACCTGAGGGTTACCTCAGCCGCTCCGTCCTGCCGCCTCTCCTGCAGCATCTGCCCGCCCCGGGGCCAGCCCCGAGCCCCAGCAGCGCCCGGGTCCCCTCTCTGCTCAGGGCTCATCCCCCATGGGGCAGGGCATGCTCAGCCTGCAGGGATGCTCGCTTCACAGGCGCTGGGGCTTGGGGTGACAGCAGCCCCCCGAGCAGCCCCTCTGCCCCCGTAGGAGAGAGAGGAGCCAGCTGGGTTGCTGCCAGCTGTGGGGCCTGGGGTGGGTTCAGGATCCTGGGCCAGGTGTGATGGGCTGGGCTGGCTGCAGAGCTGGGTGTGATGGGCCAGGCTGGGACGGTGCCTGTGTTCCTCCAGCCACCTGCTCGGCCTGAGTGCTCCAGCGAAAGACCTGCCTCTCTTGTTTCTGTTGTAGTGAACCTGTGGCCGTTTCCTTCTGGGACCAGGAAGGGCAAAAATATCCACACACATACAAAACAAAAAAAAGAACCCCAAAATATAAAATTTAAAAGCGAAGCGACAAAAAAAAAAAAAAAAAAGAAAGAAAAGCCAAACAAAAAAAAGAGAAAGCAAGGCAAGCGGCAGCAGCCAAGTGAGCCCCAACTGTCCACACACACGGAGTGAGCGAGTCCCAGAGGAGCCGCGGCGAGCCCCGGCGGTCGGACGCGCCGGACGGAGGGACCCCCAGCCCCCGGCCCCACAGCCCCGCAGGGAGGGAGCCGGCGCAGGCAGGCGTGAGGGTCCGCGGGGTCCGGGGGGCCCTCCCCGCCCGGGCGCAGGGCCTGGGCGCCACGTCTTCCTTTCCCCGGTGCAGCAGCGCTGGGGGTGCCGGCAGAGCGCTGCGCCCTGCCCGGCTCGCGGGGCCGGGTGACAGGGTGGGGACGTGGCTTGGTGCCACCCGGCGCTGGCGGCCATCGGCGTGTCAGGAGTGCGAGGCCTCAGCTCCAGCGCGGAACTGGGGCGGCGGCGCGGATGCGGTGCTGAGGTATTGCAGGGGACGACCCTCTGCCTTTTAAAGGGAATTTTTGTTAAGAGGAGCTTGCAACTCGCTTGTGACCCCTTCCCCTTCTTCTTTCTCCCTCCTTCCCTGACACCCGCGCTCCCGCCCTGCCTGGACCAGCGCTGAGCAAAGCTGGGCCAGGCCTGCCCCAGTCCCGCTCCCGCTCGCTCTGCGGCGCGGGACACGCTCACGGCCACCCGTCCCTGCCCTGGCAGCGGGATGCCCCCAGCCCTGGGTGCGGGGTCTCGGCCGCTGCATCCCCCACGAGGGACCCACCCGAGCCGCGAGGCTGGGCCGCAGTAGCGGCACGTTGTGGCACGGGGCGCTGCGGGCCCATCCCGGGGTGCAGCGCCGTCCCGCGCCCTTCCGGCTCTGCCGCTCCTCAAACCTCACTTTATAGTCTGCAGACGCCCCCGACGCCCCAGCGATGAGCTCCCCCTTTTCTATTCCCTGTGTACATAGCCCCGGCCCCGCTCCCTGTACAAAGCTCCGTCCATCGCTGTACTGGCTTCTCCCTTACAGCACCCCCGTGCCGCCCCAGCGTGCGGGCTGGCGCCGGCCCACCCTGTATGCTTCAAAGTGTGACCATTCTAATAAACAGTATTATTATTATTATTATTATTATTATTATTATTATTATTATTGAAATTATTAATAAAGATTTCTTTCTTCAACCAGGGCGACTCAGGTTTTGACTGGTTGCGCGGGGCCGTGGCGGCTACAGCGGATCTGGCTGGGCAGGGGGCCACAGCCTGTGGGCAAGTGGGGCACCCTCGGGGCCCCCAGCCTCGCCATGGTGAGGGAGCAGGGTGCTGCATGAAGAGCCCTCTCCCGGCTGGGCCTAGCCCTTCATTCTTCAAGCTATCAGGTAATACATTCCTGAGCCTTAGGAGCAGCAGCTCCACTGCTGGGATTGGTGTCCCTGGCAGAGCCTGTATTGTTTGGGGACAGGGCTTGGGACCCCACTGCTCCGCTGCTCCTGCCTGCTAATTGCTTGCTCACCAGACTGTGAGAAAATAATTGCTGCTATAAATTTTCTCTCCTCCTCACAAGATGCTCAGGGGAGGCAGCGTAGGCTGGTGGCACTGAGCTGGGTCCACCTTAATGAGCACAGCGGTCACCTAGCCTGGGCTGCTGCAGAGCCCGTGCTGGTCTTAGGGCCAGTATCCCCAGCCTGTGGCAGCCAGCCTAAGGCAGTGAGGGCTGCAGGAGCTGGTGGGGTTCTCAGGGCAGGTGCCCCAGTCTGGGGTCACACATGCTAGGGGTCCCTGGCAGTGGCTGGTCAGCACCCAGTGGGCCCCCACAGAGAGGGCTGAGCACAACCACAGCGGTGGGAGGAAAGGGATGCCCCAGCCCCAGGTGATGAAATGCAGCCTCTCTGTGTGTCCCCCACCCACAGCCCACCCGCCGCATGGAGGAGACACGGCACGGGCTGCACCACAGCTGCTTTAATGCCCATCTGAGCTGGCGCCACTGCCTGGTGCGGAATAGACCAGCACGAGGCGGCCCCAGCGCTCGGGCTCCACGGGCAGCTCGTCCCGCAGCACGGGCTCCACGAGCAGCTCCAGCCGGCAGGACTGCGCGGGCGCCGGCCGCGGCAGCGCCAGCCCCACGGCGCGGAACAGGCAGCCCTGCGCCAGCCCCAGCACCTGCGGCGCCGTCTGGCCCCCGCGGCACCGGGCGCCCTGGCTCAGCACACGGAACCACCGGGCCCGGCCGGGCGGGAAGGACCAGCGCAGGGTGAGGCTGAGCGAGAGCTGCCCGGGCTCGGGGCCCTCCTGCCACCAGAGCTGCGAGGCCGTCACGCCCTGCACCTGCGGCGGGGAGGCCGCCACGCTGGCCATGTCCAGCACCTGTGAGGGAACCACAGCACGGTCAGGGCCAGGGCAGGCATCCCTCACCTTCCCAGAACAAGGGGGGCATGGGGCAGGTGTCCTCACCAGGCAGCAGCAGGCACTCACCCGGATCTCCCCAAGCAGGCAGGTGAACGGTGTCTCCTGCGGGCTGGGCTGCTGGCGGGACACAATCAGGGACAGGTCTCGTAGGCTGCAGTCCTGCAGCTCCAGCTCGTAGCACCTGCGAGGGAAGAGGCAGAGCAGGAATGGCACCAGGGAGCCCTGGCATTCCACACGTGCCTGTGGATGCAGGAGGCAGGCAGGGCACTCACCGGCTGGTCCAGCCACGGGAGCCACGGTGGCAGGCGGTGAGCAGCTTGGCGAGGCCGGGCGGTGGCGCCGGCAGGAACCGGGGGTGGTACCGGCCATTGGGCTCTGCCAGAGGGAGCCAGGTCAGGGCTGAGGGATGTAGCAGGTGCTCCCTGCACAGAGCACGGGGGGACAGGGTTCTCACCAGGAAGAGAGGTGGGGTTGCCCTCGAAGCAAATCCCTGAGTCCCAGGTGGTGACCTCCAGTGCCACTGTGAAGTCATCGGGCTGTGGCCCCTCCAGCTTGTAGAGCAGGGTCAGGAAGAGCTTGGGAGGGGCTGGCATCTGCAAAGAGAAGAGGCTGATGACCCCAGATCCACCCAAAGAGAGACAGAGACAAAGAGAGAGAGAGACAAAGAGAAGGTGCATCATGTTAGGTGTGCTGGGCGGTGTGGGCAGAGCCTGGGCACACTCGCCACAAGGCCCAGGGCCACACAGCTCGGGCCATGCAGGCCATGTCAGGCTGACATGGTGCCAGCCCAGTGCTGAGGAGGGGTAAAGGGCTTTGCTGAGCTCACCGGACAGCCACGCGCTCCTCGCCGGGGGGAATGGTGCCCTGCAGCTGCAGGGAGCTGCCCCCACACCAGGCATCCTGCAGGCAGCAGCTGGTGCTCAGCGTGCCCTGCTGCTCCGGGTACAGCGGCTGGATGTCCTGTGCGCTCAGGTCGTACCAGGGCCCAGAGTCTTCATCCTACAGCACAGGGAGAGCTGAGCTGGGGGAGCCGAGAGCAGGGACCTCCCTGCCCAGCCCAGTCCAGTCTGACCAGAGCAGAGCTGTCACCCTGCACCCACCTTCCCATCCAGGAATGTGCTGGTGCCCATGCCCAGGCTGAAGGAGGTGGTGAGAGGCAGTGTGCAAATGCTGTGCGTGGGCAGGTACTCTGCCAGCGAGCCCCAGAACCTGGAGGCAAAGGTGGGTGTCAGGGCAGGGACCCCTGTTATGGTCACTGCCCTGCACGGCCTCAGGTATCACCTCACCTGGGGCAGAAAGGAGCCAGCTGCTCCTGGTCAGCAGCCACGGTGTTCTGACAGCCACAGTGTCCCTTTGGCTGTGTCCCACTGCCCCACAGCCCTCCTGAGCCAGGGCACTCCGAGCCCCATTCCTCCCCCAGTACTCACCCTGCTGAGCTGCCCTCACCTGTTCTCGTTCTGCAGGAAGTTTTCCTTGCCCAGGTGCTCGTAGACCCAGCCAGGAGCGAAGATGGCTGCAGAGAGGCCAAACTGGCGGATCAGGCGCAGGGACTGCAGGAACAGGCAGTGAGCAGCATGGGCCAGGCCAGGTGACCTTGTCCCCTGTCCTGTCCCCACTCCCCCCAGGTTCCACTGGCCCCGTGGTGGGGCAGGACACCAGAGGGGTGTGCTGCAGCATCTCCCTCTCCAGGGATGGCAGCACTGGGATTTTTTCATGCATGGCCAGCACTCTGGGAACCCTCACTCCTCACCAGTTCATCCCCAGGTTAGCAGCCCAGAAGGGCCCTCAGTGGGAGCTCAGAGCCCTGCACTGGGGGAGGTCAGGGTCACACTCTGGTCCAGCCCTGTCACACCCACCTTGTCAGTGTCGAAGCCACCACCAATGACATCTCCACGGGCAAAGACATCAACGCCGACATAGACATCATTTAGGCGTGGACCAGCCAGCCTCTGCGAGTGCTCCAGCTGCTCCTCCTTCCAGTTGTAGTTGGTGAACAGCCCGTCACAGGCATCAAAGAACATCCTGGGGACAAGGGGCACAGTGGCAGATGCTGTGGCCTCACCAAGGGCCATGCAGGTTGTGTCTGACCGCTGCCATGGGTGGGCTCGTGCCCCTGCCCAGGGACAGTTTTGCCATCCTCACCTATTCTGATCATTCAGCTCGTTCTGCCACCTCAGTGTGCCATCCTTCAGGACGCTGTCATACCAGATCACCAGCCCCCCTGGCACAGCGCTGTGCACCCGTGCTGTCAGGTCCCGCAGGAAGAGGGGCAGGTTCCCCACAGCTGCCGCCTGCCAGGAGAGATAGAGACACAGGTGGATGAGGGGGTGAGGGCATGGGGCAGGGGGCTCCCTCCCCGGGGGAACAGCACAGAGGCAGGGCAGCCAGCAGGGCCAGCAGGGCCAGCAGGGCAGCGAGCAGGGCCAGCAGGGCAGCGAGCAGGGCCAGCAGGACTCACGCTCAGCTTGTTCTCGATGTTGACCAGCCAGCCATCGAAGCGGTAGTGCTGGGCGATGCGCGCCAGCTGCTCGGCCACGGCGCCGTACGCCTCCTCCCCGCCGGCCAGGAACGCCTCGCACAGCTTCTCCCCATCTGTCCACTCCGTGATGAACGTGCCTGCGGGGACCAGGGCAGCGTCAGCCGCACGTCCTGGGGAATCCACCTCGCTGCTGGAGCTGCCCCAGGCCAGCCCTGCCCCTACCCAGCACGGGGACGCTGTTCCGGTGTGCCGCGTTGGTCCAGACCACGGGCGGGATGGTCACAGTGTGGTGGCTGAAGTAGACGAAGATGTCGATGTAGCGCCAGTGGTAGAAGACATAGGGGTTGCGTGTGGCCGAGCCCTGGATGAACCTGCAGAAGGAAAAGGGTTGGGCAGTGCAGGAAGGACGCTAACAGACGCTGTGGAGCTGGGTAGGAGCCTGACTCACAGCCGGGAGCTGGGCAGAGTTGTGGCACTGAGCCACCTCTGAACATCCCAGCCTGAGCAAGGCTCCCCAAGCACTGAGCCAAACACCCCATATCCCTGTTCACCTGCGGCTGAGCCGGCAGGAGATGTGCCAGACAGAAACAGAACTGCCTTGGGCTTGGAGACGCTGAGTTCCAGTGTCACACCTCCCTTTTACCTTCCACCTAGCACGTACCTGTCCTCCAGGTACCCGCCACGCATGTCGTGGCACACCAGCGTCCGGGGCCTGCTGCTGTGGAGCGGGGGCTGCCGCTTGGCCAGGGGCACGGCTGACACATTGAACTCATCGTTGCTGTTGGGCTGCCAGGCCAGCAGCTCCTCCAGGCCGGTCAAGAAGAAGCTGATGGGCTCCGTGGTCTTCGTGTCAAAGTACCTTGCTGGGAACGATGGGGAGGCGGGACAGGGTCAGCAGCGAGCACTGCCCGTGCAGCTGGGTCCAGCACCGGGACCGGCAGCGTCCCATCCCGGCGGGGCCCGGGGCTGGGCCGGCGCCTCTCCCGGTACTCACCGGGCAGGGGCTGCGGGCGGTCGCTGATGGTGTCATGCAGGACAGTGGTTCCCTGGATGTCCGCCGCCGGCTGCAAGCTGTCCCGGGAGATGAGTGAGGGCCGGGCCGGGCCAGCACCGCGGCCAGCGCCCACCGGGCGCTGCCAGCCCCGCCACGGGTCCCCATCACGGTCCCGGACCCCATCACCGTCCCGGACCCCATCCCCATCCCGGTCCCGGCCGCGGCCTCGGCCCCGGCCCCGCCATCCACCTCCGCCGCCGCCGCGCGGCCCGCTCGGCCTCCGCCGGCTCCTCCGCCGCGGCCCCGGCCTCGGCTCCCGTCCGCTTCCCGCGCCGCGCCGGCCCCTCCGCCGCCTCCGCCATTCCGCCGCCGCCGCCGCCGCTGCCGCACTGACGGCGCCGCCGTCGCCGCCGCCGGGCCCGGCTCTCCCGGGGGCGCGGCCCCGCAGCTCCGCCCGCCCGGCCCGCACCGCCCCGAGCACCGCCCCGGGCAGCGCCCGCCTCCGGGACCGGCACGGGCCGCGTGCGCTGGGGTAGGGAGCGTGCCCTGCGATGGGCGGCGTGTCCTGAGAATAAACCGCACGCCTCTGAGCGGATCGCGTGTCCTGGGGAACGCACTGTGCCAGGGTGCAATCCGTGTGCTGGGATGCCGCCTGTGCCCGCACCAGGCCCTGCTGTGCAGCCTGGGATGGTGCCCGGTCCCCAGTGCGGCCAAGGAGCTCTGCCCATGCCATGGGACACGGCGGGGGCCCTGGGCTGATGCCCCCAGCCCACAGGCACAGCAGTGAGCGGCCTGACCTGGCCCCCACCATCCACCCACTCCCCACATGAGGGGCCAGGGCTCTATTTAAGGAGTCCCCCCAGCCCGGTCCCCTCCTTCCTGCTCTTGGGGCACTGGTTTCCAGCTGCAGCCCTGCTCAGCCCAGCCATGGAGCTGCCAACCCAGACCCTGACACCCAGCTTCACCTCAGACCCACCTCCTCTCCATGGATGTGCTGGATAACCTGCACTCCTGACAGCCCTGCCACCCTTCCCAGCCTGTCCTGTTCCCAGGCTGACAGTTCTGTCACTGCACACAGCTCCTGGCCCTTGGGGCACAGCTGGCCCATGCAGGGCCTGGACAGTGTCCTGGCTCTCCAGGGACAGTTTGCTGTTCCCCCCCACCCCCAGCTCAGCAGCACCATGCCAGCCCTCAGCTCTCATGGAGCCCCTGAACCCTGCCCTGAGTCCTGCGGAGCCTCCCCAGACACAAAGCCAGAGGACACCGAGGGTGTGAGCAAGGCTGGAAATGTGTTTAATGTTGCACTAGCGGAATGGGGGCTCAGCATGCTGGCCCATGCTACTGCTGCATCTACACAAACATGAGGCCTGGCCAGCAGATAACCCAGGGGAAGAGGAAGTGGTGAGGCCAAGGCCCCACGCCCAGGGCTGCCGGTGGGGAGAGAGCCCTTCCTGAGCAGAGGCTGTGGTGAGCAGCAACAGAATGTGCAGAGGAACTGACACAATTCACTCCCCACAGAGGAACTGACACAGTTCACTCCCCACAGGGGGACTGACACAATTCACTCCCTACAGGGGCACCCAGCCCCCCTTGCAGCACCTATACCCGGGAAGGAGGGAGGGCCCTTAGTGGTTTATTGCCTTTCTGATGGTGCTGAGCACCTTCTGCCCATTCTGGCCAGGGAGCAGGGCTGTGCCAGGAGGTGAGAGTGGCACGGTGCAGGTGTCTGTGCTGCCTCACACCAGGGCACCAGTAGTCACACTGTCCCACTGTGACCAGTGCCAGCGCTGCCACAGGCTGAGCCTGGCACACCCAGCTCTGGAGCAGGGAGAGGGTGTGAGCTCCCTGCCCACCCCAGGCGAGCAGCTGCTCCCTGGTCACCAACATGGCAGGGGCTGACAATTGCTCCAACTTTCCCAGGTGTATCTGGTTAGCCTTGAGGTGCTGGAGTGAGGGCATTCACACACTGGTGCAGCTGCTGGGCGTAGTGGCACTAGGTTACTAACAGCATAATGGGGGTGGCACTCCTGGGCTGAGAGGGACAGGGGCCCATTGGCCGCCTGGCCTGGCACAGGAGGAGTGTGGGGGCTCAGGGGTCCCCGCTGTACTTGATGAGGTGGCCGCTGAAGGTGATGTAGGTGTCGTACTCGTCGCTGAAGACGGCGTTCTCACGCTCGCCCTTGTAGAGCCGCACCCAGACCTCGTCCTGCTCCTTCAACTCCAGCATGACGCTCTGGCTCTGCATGATGCTGCGGTCGCTCACCTGGGCGTAGAGGATCACCACCTCCGCCCCGTTGCGCATGATGTGCAGGTACGTCTCCTTCTGGTTCCAGGTGTGCACGTTGAGGCTGAAGTAGTAGATCCCGGGGATGTAGCAGTAGAACTTGCCCGTGAACATGTTGAAGTGTTCATAGAGGTTGACAAACTCGGTGTCGAAGATGAGGGTCTGGTAGTAGTCGTTGCTGTGCAGGGGTTTCTTGCGGCCCACGGAGAAGGCGGCGTAGTGGCTCTTGCAGCGCTCCCCGGGGGCGCCCATGCTGCCCTTCTGTCCCTTGGGCCCGGCATGGCCCCTGCTGCCAGCCACCCCCGTCTTGCCGAACTTGCCCTGCATGCCACGCTCGCCACGGTCCCCCTTCTCTCCTGGGCAGAGCAGCAGGGACAGGTGGGCTGACAGGCAGGGGCCAGAGCTGGACCCAGCACCTTCCCCAGGGGTGGATGGAGGGAGCAGGGACCCACCAGTACTGCCCCTGCCTCTCCCCAGACTCTGATGCTGCTGCTCAGAAGCCACCAGAGCAGGGGCTGTTCGCACCCCAGGGTGGCTCCTGCCCTCTGTGTGCAGGGCACAGGACCACTGGCACAGCCCCAGTTTCTCATTCCCCGTGTGCAGGAGCTGGCACTGTGAGCCCAGCTCAGCACACGACCTGGGGCAATGCAGGCAGCACAGCCTTGGGTCATGCCAGCCCTCACCTTTCAGGATGGTCATGTTGATCTGAGGCACGGGCTGGTACTGGGGGTAGAAGCGCTTTTCGGGTGGGGGGCAGCAGCGGACACAGCGGGGCTGTGGGGGCAGCCCCTCCCGGGCACCATCAGCCTTCTGCTCCTGTGTGGCCCTGGCAAGGCAGAAAGCAGAGCACAGCAGGAGCTACAGGGGAACAGGGGCCCTCTGCAGTGCCAGGGCTGCCCTGGCCCCGCTGCAGAGCACCCTGGCTCTGGGGTCCCCTCACCTGGCAGCATGCTGCTGGGATGGGGCCTCATTGGGGTCTGTCCACCATCGCTGGTCAGGGATGGAGCTGGTCTGGCTCCCCACAGGGCAGGGCAGCAGGAAGATCAGTAGGACACCATGCACCCACAGCCCCTCCATGCCTTGGCAGTGCCCTGGGACGTGCCAGGGACAGCTGAAGGGGACAGGAGTGAGGAGACTCCCAGCCCAGCTGTGGCCCAAGCTGTCCTGGGACAGGACCTGTGCACTGCACAGCCCCCGGGTTCCGGCTGGGCTACGGGACAGTGTCACCCCAGAGAGCACCTGTGGGGACCCACACTGGGGCAGTCAGGGGGCTCTGGGCTCTGTGCAGCCCTTGAGCCCAGGCACACACTGCAGATGGGATTACCTCAGGAGCTGAGAGTGGAGCAGAGCAGCAGCAGACTCTGAGCGGGCCAAGTCCTGGACCAAGTGCTGCTGCGCCTGCTCAGCCTGGCTTCAGCTGCCTCCCATGGGCGCCCAGGAGCAGCAATTTGGGATGTCAGCACCTGAAAAATTACAGTGAGCTCCATGGGGCAAATGTCAGGGTGCAGCCTGCCTGTGTGTGGGACCCCAGCCTGGCCCAGAGAGGGCATCTGCACCCCACTCCTGCCAGGGGCTCCTGTGCCCTGGGGGCTGCCAGCAAGGGGACAACACCCACTCCTCCAGAAAGGGGGATGTGGGCTGGCAGCCCTAGCTGGGAGCTGGCCGAAACCCTTCTGAGAGCCCACACCCTGTCTGGGGCCAAAACTAATATTTGCAGTGGTGGTGGCACCGTGGCCCAGCCCGGGGCGCTTCGAGACCCCTCCCTCCATTATCAGAAGCGTATCTGCCGGAGACGTGGGGCCGGGCACGCAGCACCGCGCCCTTTGGCCCGGTGGCACCGGGACAGCCTTGGCCAAACAGGGGTGGGCATCCCGCGGCAGCGGGCCCCGAGCCGGGACGGGGATGGCCGTGCCCAGGCTGCTATCTCAGCCAGGTGCCTCCCTGGGTGGGGACATGGGTGTGGCCGTGGCCGCTGTCCCCTCCCCAAGCCCGCCCGCCCGGCCTCGCCGCGATGCCGGAGCGCAGAGTGCCCTCTCAGCCCTGTGTTCCGTCCTGCGGCTCTGCCAGGCCGTGAGGGACTTTGGGGCAGAATCTTGTGGTTTTGGTGAGCCCCTGCTCTCCGTCGGTGGTCGGTGGCTGTCACCAGTGTCCCCAGGTGCGGGTCCGAGGCAGCAGTGTGATCCCGCAGCGGGTGCGGAGGGCGGCCGAGGCCGGGGGCGGATGCCTGCACTGTGAGTCACTGGAGCTGGGAAGGGGCGGAGGGATTGGGAAAGGCTCCAAAGGGCTTTTCCTGCTGCTGGAACCCTGGCCAAGGGCCTGGCCCCGGCTCACACTTCCCGGTGCCTCTGTCCCCCACCCCGCTGTCTTGCCAGGTGAGGCAGGGGAGAAGCGGACCCACGGACAGAGCGTGGGGGAGGCAGCCAGGGCCAGGTGAGCAGGTGTCACTGCGGCAGCCTTGCCCTGGCTCTGCCCAGCCTGCCTGGCCGCCAGCTGTGCCAGATGTGCAGCACGGAGCGTGCCAGGGTTTGGGAATCCTGTGGCTTTCCCTCCGTCACAGCAGGCATTCCTGTGGGACCTGGAGCAGCCTCGGCCCTGGGGAGGTCACAGGGAGCTGCTGCACCGGGAGAAACCCTTCAGCAGGAAGTTCCCATGGTGGAAGGCAGTGCTTCCCAGGCTGAGGGGAGCAGAGGGAGTGTGCGGTGCTCGCAGGGGGCAGCCAGCAGCACACGGGGATCGCCGGGCCCCTGCGTACACCCTGCAGGTGTGCTGGGCATTGTGTGCCCACCTGCGCTCGGGCACACACAGCCCTGCCAGGGACACGCGCTTTCCCTCGGGGTTGGCTGCTCTCCAGGAGCAGTCAGAGATGTAAACTCAGTGGCTGCAGAAGCCTTGGGACTGCAAGTCAAAACATCCCAAAATACTTTCCAGATGGAGATGAAGACTAGGATGGAACGGAGCAAACCCTAGGGGAGGGATGAGGGGCTCGGGGCAGTGTGGAGGCAGCAGCACCCGCACTCGTCTCCGTTTAGGGTGGTGGATACAAACTTCCCTGCACAGCAGCCAGAACCACTGTGCCCCTGGGGTCGTGCTGGTGGGCCAGGTCCCCCGTGTGCTGCTGCTGACGCTGGAACAGTTGCAGCGCCCCCAGGCTGCTGTGAGGCTCAGCCGTGCCCCCCCCCACTGCTCCTTCTCAGGCAGGGCAAGGCCTGGCTCGGCCGGGGGCGCTCCGGGACCGGCCCCCCTGGCGGGGCGTGTGCCCGGACACCCGAGCGCTCGGCGAGGCGGAGCCGCCCCCGGTGGCTCGGCACCGCCCGCGATGGGAGCACGGGCCCTGCAGCTGCGGGGCGACCGTCGGGCTCCCACAGCGGCCCCCCACCTACCTCCGGGGCACGGCTTCTCCCTCGCGGCGCTGCCTCTGCCGCCCTAGGGCATGGCCCGGGCCGGCGCAGAGCCTGCCCGCGGCCGACGCTGCCTCCCGCTCCGGAGCCGCCTCTGCCCGCCCGGCCCGGGCGGAAATGCACTTTTGGGAAGCGCAGGAGGCAGCGAGGCGCGGGACGAGGCTCGCAGCCCTCCCCCGCCAGATGTGCGCCCGCGGCTGCCTTAACCATGCGTGCTCCCGGGACCGGCGCCGCAGCCGTTCGTGCTCGGGCCGCCGCACCGGGAGCGGAGGCGGCACGTGCCAGCGGCGGCCCGGAGCTGCCGCGGGTCTCGGGAGCACGCAGGGTGCGGTGGCCCCGGCGCAGAACCCTGCCCCGCGCCGGCGGCGCCGAGGGTCCCAGCGCCGAGGGCACCGCGGCCAGCACGGCCCCACCGGGCTGCGGCCCGTGACAGCCGGACACGCACACGGGCCCCAAGGCGCGGGGCTGGCTCTGCCCCGCTCCCCAGCCTGAGTGGCGGCGGGACACAGGGGGCAAAGGAGACAAGGACAGAATGTGCTCCGGGCTGGAGCAGGGCAGCGCGGGGGTCATGCCCACCGGGCAGCCGGGCTGTGCCCACCCCGCAGAGCCGGCTCGGGCCCCGCACTGCCCCCGCCGCTGGGCTCCGGCCGCCAGTGCGCGGCGCCCGGCTGCGGCGGGCCCTGCTCGGCGCGGACCACAGCTCCCGGCAGGCCCCGCGGCGCAGCGGGAGGGGCGGCGGGGGCGCGGGGACCCGCGGGGTCTCCTGGGAGCTGTAGTTTATGCGCCAGACGGGGCTGTCGGGCCGCCGCCAGGCGCGGCGGCGGCGCGCGGGGCCGCCGGGAGCTGTAGGCGGCGGCGGCGGCGGCTGCGCGCGGGGAGGCGGCGCCGCGGTGAGCGGGGACACGGGCGGGGGGCGCGGGCCCGGGCCGGCGGGGTCCGCACCGGGCGGGGGCACCGCGCTCCTCCAGCAGCCTGCCCGGGCGGCAGCGGCGGCTCCTCGGGGCGGGGGTCCCAGAAGCGCGGGGGACCTCAGGGCCCCGCTCAGAGCGGGCGGTGCCCCGGCAGCTCGGCCGGGGAGGGGGAGCGGGGGTCCCAGGGGCGCAGGCGGGCCCGTGTTCTTAGAGGGGAGTCCCGTGTCCCTGCCTGGGGCTCCCCGTGACCGTGCCCCGCCGTTCTGAGGGTTCCCCGTGGCTCAAAGCCGGCTACAAGCGCGGTGGGCTCGGTGCACCGAGAGGGTCCTCGGGGCCCACGCTCCGGGATCCCGGCGGGACCAGAGGCGCTCCCGTGCCCCCGCCGCGGGCTCCGTGCCTGTGCCGCAGCTCCCCTGCCCGGGCCGGCCCCCCACGCTCAATGCCGCCTCTGTTCGCCACCCCGGCTGCTGAAAGGCACATTGAGACCCTGCGGCGTGGCCCTCTGTGGGAGCCCTGCGATGGCGGCTGGGGATCTCTGCCCCGGTTTGGGGGTCTCTGCCCCGGTTTGGGGGTCTCTGCCCCGGGATGGGGATCCCTGCCCCGGGCTGCATGGCACGGGCTCAGCACGTCTCCAGTGGTGGCTGCTGGCCACTCGGGCAGCCCGGAGTGCCCGTCTGCAGGAGCCCGGGGCGCTGCCACGTCCCCTGTGCTGCAGGGAGGGAGGTGGCACCGAGGGGCACTGCTGGCACCCCAGGCCCGCGGGTGGGCACAGCCCAGGGTGGGCGCACAATGCCTGCATGTGGAGGACACGCTGTGTCCTGGGCAGTGATGAGGGGGTCCCATGTCTGTGAAACTGGGCAGAGCGTGTGTCAGGGTGTGTCCCTTGGGCACTGTGCTTCCTGCTCAGGTGTTGGCATCCTGGTTGGGCGGAGCTGCCACGTGTCCTAGTGTGCCTGTGTGGCTTGGGGACAAGCTCACGGCTCATCAGTGGGGTCGGTTCTCAGGGCTGTGGGAGCTGGGCCTGGCTGCTCGACCACTCTGGAGGCAGCAAGGGTCATCCTTGCCACCCGATAGGAACCCACATCCTCCCAGGACACGGGGCTCACCTTGAGCCAGGTGCCTCAGCAGGCTGCCTGAGCTGCAGAGACCATGGCACAGATAGAGCTGCCGGGCAGGCCGGGCAATCCTGCCAACACGCTGGGGCCCCTGGTCAGGGGCCACAGAGGGAGCCAGGTGATGGGGGCTGAGGGTGGTTCCAGCAGCAAACAGCCCCTGGGCACGGTGGCTCTTACCTGCATGAGCTGGGAGCACCTTCTGCTGCAGGAGAGGGGGCAGGGCCCCTCATGGCTGTGTTCTGCTGTCCCCCAAGCTCAGTCAGCACCAAATCCAGCTCTTTGACCTTCTCCCCCCACCTTTGCAGCAGGTTCTGCTCGCGCCCTGTCCGATGCCAGTGCCGCCCTGCCATGAGTCTATGAGCCCGCTGCGGATCAGCGTGGGAGGTCTGCCCGTGCTCGCGTCCATGACCAAGGGCGCTGATCCCCGCTTCCGACTGCGCTGGAGGGCCATCGTGCTGTCCTCGGCCTGCGTGGGGCTCCTGCTGCTGCTGCTGTGCCTGCACCGCTCCTCCCCGGCGCGGCGTGGTCCCCCCAGCCCTCGCACATGGCAGCTCGGCCCGCGCGCAGCGGAGCGCTACAACGACACGTACCCGCTGTCCCCGCCGCAGCGCAACCCCGAGGGCGTGCGCTACCGCATCGGCCTCATCGCCGACCTGGACACGCGGTCCCGCGGCCCCCAGGAGCACACCTGGTTCAGTTACCTGAAGAAGGGCTACCTGGTACTGTCGGACAGTGGGGACAGAGTGACGGTGGAGTGGGACAAGGACGAGAGCACGCTGCAGTCCCACCTGGCTGAGAAGGGCCGGGGCATGGAGCTCTCGGAGCTGGTGGTTTTCAACGGGAAGCTGTACGCGGTGGACGACAGGACAGGTGTGGTCTACCAGATCGAGGGCAGCAAGGTGGTGCCGTGGGTGATCCTCCCAGATGGGGATGGCACTGTGGGCAAAGGTGAGCTCCCCTCCTGCCCTGTGAAGCCCTTGGCTCTTTTACCTTGCTGGGGTGGGGTGCACCTTTGCTGTGACCTCTGGGCCTGGCCAGGAGAGGGCAATTCCTGCCGAGAGACCAGCTGGCTGTGTGGGGACATTGTGTCCAGCACCAGGCTCAGGGGTGAAGGGTGTGGGGCATGTGGGACAGTCTGGTGGCCACGTGCTGACCGAGCCCCCCTCATGCCATTCTTTCCACCACAGGCTTCAAGGCGGAGTGGCTGGCAGTGAAGGATGAGCACCTGTACGTGGGAGGACTGGGCAAGGAGTGGACCACCACGACAGGGGAAGTGGTGAACGAGAACCCCCAGTGGGTGAAGGTCATTGGCTACAAGGGTGACGTGAGCCACGAGAACTGGGTGACAAATTACAACGCTCTGAGGGCTGCAGCAGGGATCCGGCCCCCAGGTATGGAGCAGGACAACCTCCTGCCACCCTATATCCCACACTCTGGATGGCTCCAGAACCATACAGTCACCGTCCCTGGGGATAGTGGCAGTGGGGGAGATGTAAAGCCTGTTGGAGGGCAGAGATCTCCCCTTGTCCTGGTCCTTTTCCTCTGCCGCCTGTGCCAGGAGCAGCTGAAGGTGGCTCAGCTGGCACTGGGCCTGGCAGAGTGGGGTGTGCTGGGTGCCCCTGCCTGGCTCTGGGTGGAACTGAGGGGCTGCTGCCAGGCAGTGGGGCAGGAGCAGGCAGAAGGGTTCATAGGGGATGCCTGTGTGGGCTGTGGGGTGTTTTGGAGGGGAAGGGGATGGGGAGGGTCCTGCCCCAGCGTGGCTGTGGGCTGAGTGGTCACGCTGCCCTTCCTGCCCAGGGTACCTGATCCACGAGTCGGCCTCGTGGAGCGACACGCTGCAGCGCTGGTTCTTCCTGCCGCGCCGCGCCAGCCACGAGCGCTACAGCGAGCGCGCGGACGAGCGGCGTGGCACCAACCTGCTGCTCAGCTCCACGCAGGACTTCGGCCACGTCACCGTGGGCCGCGTGGGCGACGTGGTGCCCACCCACGGCTTCTCCTCCTTCAAGTTCATCCCGGACACCGACGACCAGATCATCGTGGCGCTGAAGTCGGAGGAGGACAACGGCAAGATCTCCAGCTACATCATGGCCTTCACGCTGGACGGGCGCTTCCTGCTGCCCGAGACCAGGATTGGGAGCGTCAAGTACGAGGGCATTGAGTTTATTTAACAGACATTGGAGCGAGCGGAGGCGTGTGGGCAGGCCCTGCTAGCCTGCTCCTAGCCCGGGTCCCTGTGGGATGTCAGGCAGCGCTCCCAGCTCTGTCCTTGGCCCCGGGCTCTCCTGTAAAGTGTTGACTGAGCTGCAGCAGGTGTGGTGCGAGTGTTTCGGCAGTGGCACCTGGTGGCAAGGGACCGCCACCACAGGGTGCTTCCGGCTCGGGGACACGTCCAGGTCCTGGGCAGGCCCCAGTGCAGCCCTTAGTGCCCAGCCCTGGATTGCGACAGGACCATCTGTGGTGGCTCTGGTGACATCCATGCTCTGGGGTTGCAGCTGAGCCCCAGCTCTACAGCTGTGCCTTGTGTGCCATGGGGCTCCCCGGGTGGAGTGGGGTGTGCAGCCAGAGAGGGTGACACTGGGGGGATTTCATCAGGCTTTTTTTTGAGAAGCTGGATTTCCTTCCCTTTTCCCATAAACTGGGTGAGGTGGTGGCTGGGGTGACGGGCCGGTGGTGACCTCTCTTTGTTTCAGAGAGAGGTCTCACATGGGAGGGAGCAGTGTCTGTGTCCCTCTGCTCCTGTGACCACGGGGATGCAGCAGTTCCCTCACCACTGTGGCTCCAGCACAGTGGCTGTGCCTATGGGGCAGGGGGTGTGTGTGATGGGGGCCACAGCTGTGGCCAGATGTAAACTGGGCCCATCCTGTTGCCATTCCCAGGCCACACCCTCAGAGGGGTGTGTGTGTGCTGGCCGTCTGCCTTCTCCAAGCCTGGCTGCACATGGCTCTGACCCGAGAAATGCTTCCAGCCCCAGAACTGTGAGCCCTGGGAAGAGCTGAGCCCTGGGCAGGAGCTGCGGGGAGCTGGCGACAGTGCAGCCATGCAGTGCAAGGAGTGCCATGCTCGGTGCAGGTCTGCTTCCCAGAGGCAGCAGCAGCAGCTGAGAAGCATTTGCAGCAGCCCAGGGCTTTGGCCAGGGAGCCTCCCCAGCTCGCCAGCGTGTTGTGAAATTGCTGCCGCAGCCTGTGGCCCCCAGGAGGAACTCGTGTGGTTTCAGAAGCCACAAGTGTCAGAGGGGCATTTGCTGGCCCGGGCCCTCCTGACCCCTGACCATGGGGGCTGTGGCTCCTGACCTGCCCACGCTGACCTGGCTCAGGCCTGCCCAGGTCACAGGGCACCATCTCCTCACACCAGGACTGGTGTTTGGCTCTGTGCTGTCCCCACTTTGGTCCCCTTTAACACTGCCCCTAGGACAGGTCTGCCAGCAGGTAGGGCTTCAGAGCTGGGCCTGGCTGCTGTGGTTTGGGGGGCCCTGGTGCCCCCTGTATCCCTGTGCCGTGCCCTGGCACTGCTCTGCTGGGGGGTCCAGCCCTGCCCAGGGAGGGAGGGGGCCTGCTGGGGCAGCAGTCAGGCTGTGCTTGGGTGGAAGGATCTGCAGAGGGGTTGGGGCCCTCCCAAGAACCCAGCCGGGCTGCTCCCCCCACCCTGTTTACAGTGTCAGCACCTCTGTGAGCCATGCAGAGCTACAGGCCAGACATGTGTTTTCATTTAGCCCAGACAATGACTCGGCCAGTGCTGGGCTGCGCTCCTCTCCAGACAGGACCTGTCCCCAGTGCTGCAGGCAGGCCTGGCTCTGGCCCCTGCACGTGGCCTGGGCATCGTGCAGCACCTGGCCAGGGCACCCAGGATGCGTTTGCAGCCCACGCTGGGCGCCAGCTGGCCACAGTCCATGCTGGCCGCTCAACTGGCACTGGCACTTGGCAAGCTCTGCTGGCCTCAGTCACCCCCTGGCCTCAGGCACCCTCCCAGCCCAGCCCTGGCAGCTCCACAGCACCTGTTGTGGCCCCAGGGCTGTGCCAGTGGCTGTCCCTGCTGCCTGGTCCCTTCTTGTCCCCTGGGACCCTGCCCTGGGCAGCAGCACCAGGGCCAGCAGGAGTCCTGCTGCTGCTGGAGCCCCTGCAGACCATGGGCCCCCCAATCTCCAGGTGCCATCCGGCACCCGGCACTGTCAGTGCTGCCACCTCCCACGTGTTCCCTGCAGGCTCAGGCAGGGTTGGGCCAGGTCCAGCTGCCCAGTTCTGCTGTTTCTTCTCCTCCTGGAGGCTGAGCATCTCTGTTACTCCCTGTACTGCGTGTATCCATGGCAGTGCCATGCAGCAGGCTGGCTCAGGAGCATGTGTTGTAGCCGTGGTGGTGGCTGTCCTGCCAACACCTGGCCCAGCTGTGCTGGAAAGCTGTGGCACTGCTGGGGACATGGAGCACTCTCAGCAGCCAGACAGGCACAGAGCACAGGTACAGTGAGAGCAGCAGCATCCTGACACCCCCGAGGGACACAGCGAGTGGGTTTGGACTGGGACAGAGTCTGTTTTTCCCATACTAGATGGTGTAGGGCAGTGTTTTGGATTTGTGCTGGGAACAGTGTTGATAACAGGGATGTTTTCATTACTGCTGAGCAGCATTTGCACAGCTTGAGGCCTGTTATCTTCATCCCACCATGAGGGGCTGTGGGGGCACAAGGAGTCGGGAGGGGACACAGAAAGGTGACCCAAGGGATATTCCACACTGAATGGAATCACACTCGCTGTATAGGGCTGGAGGAAGGGGGAACATTCAGGGTGATGGTGTTTGTCATCCCCAATCACCATCCCCTGCTGGAGCCCTTCTGCCCTGGGGATGGCTCAGCACCTGCCTGCCGTAGGGAGGGGTGAAAGAATTCCCTGCTTTGCTTTACTTTGCTTATGTGTGGCTTTTGCTTCAGATTTATCTCAGCCAGCAGTTTTCACTCTTTCCCCTTCCCAGTTCTCTCCCCGCCCCGCTGGGAAGAATGAACCAAAGGCAGCAGCTGGGGGCTGAGCTGCCCGCCGGGGTTAAACCCCATCGTGCATCCAGGATAGACACGGTGGGTTATGGAGCTGCGCTCCAGGGCAGGAGCTGGGGCCATGGGGAGGGGCCCGGGGCAGGGGCACAGGACCCGCAGCGGGAGCGGGAAGCAGGCAGGGGAGCTCGGCTGTGGGACAGGCTGGGTGGAGGGGCCGGAGGTGGGCAGGGGTCCTCGGGCACAGCCAGAGCCGCCGCCTGTCCGGCCATGCGCCGCCCTGCTCGGCCAGGGCTCCGGGCTCCGTGGGCGGGGGTCCCGGCGGCGGTGGGGCCGGGGGCGGGCGGGACGCGCGGGGCGGGGGCGGCCGGTGCCCGCGGCGGGGGCCGTGCCGGGGCCGTGCCGGGGCGGGGGCAGCGGTCGCGGCGGAGCCGCATCCCGCGGAGGGCGGGCGCAGCCGGGCTGGCCCCGCGCCACGCGGAGGAGGAGCAGCAGATCCCCGGAGCACGTTAAAGAGCGAGGCCGAGCGCGGCGGGGAGGAAGCGAACGACTCCGCGAAGGCAACGGAGCGGCGGCCGCAGGCAGAGCGCCCGCCCCGGCCGGACCCGAGTTCCCGGCGGCGGCTCGGCCGGGCCCGGCGGAGGGTGCGGGATCGGGGCCGGGTGGCCGCGCCCGCCGCCCCGCACCATGCCCGCCGCGCTGCCCAGCCTGCTGGCCTGGCTGGCGGTGCTGCTGCTCGGCAGGGCCCGCCCGGCCGACGCCTGCAGCTGCTCGCCCATCCACCCGCAACAGGCCTTCTGCAACGCCGACGTAGGTGAGCGCCGCGGGATCCCCGCCCCGAGCCCCCCGAGCCCCCGCCCGGCCCCGCCCGCCGCAACTCCGCGGCGGGGGAAGCACCGCAAAGTTGTCGCGGGGCGGGCGGGGCGCGGGCAGAGCCCCCCGAGCCCCGGCACCTGCCCGCCCGGCCCGGGGGTGTGTCGGCGGGCGCGGATGCGCGGCCGGGCGCGGTCCGTCCGTGCGGGCTGTGCCCGGCCCGCCCCGCGCCTCCGCCCGCCGGCCGGGGGGGCTCCCGCGCCCGGCCGCGCTCCGGGGGCGCCGCCGCCGCCGCGAGAGGCGAACGGAGCGCGGCTACGCCGGGCCGGGTCCCCGCTGGCCGCCCCCCGTGAATGACACGGGTGGGCCCGGCCTCCCCCGGCTCTGGTGACACCGCGAGGTACGTGGCAGCGCGGGGCCGGGGCCCGGCGGCCACCGGGACCCTCCGAGTGCGGCCACGGCACCGGCGCGGAGCCCGGAGGAGCCCCTGTCCCCGCAGCTGCCGCCACGGCTCGGTCACCCCTGTCTGCGCCTTATTTCCAGGCATTTCCTTTCCCCCGTCCCACTTTGTTCGGCTTGGATGCTGCTGAAAGGGAGGGCTTGGCAGCGCCGGGATCTGGATTCCTCTTTCTATGAATAATGCCCTTATTAAATTTTAACATATGAACCCAACAGGCCGGCCCCAGTTCCCGGCGCTTTCCTTCGCGGGCCCGTTCCCAGGCTCAGCTGGAGAGGTAACATTCCCAAACACTGAGGCAGCCCCAACCTCTGGATGGCCCTGCCCTGTCCCTTGCTCCACATCCAGGATGTTCCTCACGGGCGTCCCTTCCAGACCCCACTCCCGGCGTCTTTCCTCCGTGAGGGCAACTCCCACAGCGCTTGGCTGCTGCCTCGGGAGTTGAGGCGTGCTGGGGACAGGGAGATTTTTAGACAAAATGGAGCTCTGGCTTTTTGTAGCTGCTGCTGGGGCCGGTGTCCCTGGCGCACAAGATGCCCTGTGCCTGCTGGGGCAGTGCGGCTGTGGCTTCCCATCACGCTGCTGTCAGGATCAGCTTTCAGGGCACTCGTGACTCACTGCCCGTCGTGGGGTGCCGGCTCAGCCCTGACTCAGCTGCTGAGTCACTGTCTGTCTGTCTTGGCGGCCTGGCTGTCTGCGCCGTCCCTGGCAGGGCCCTGCTGAGCTGAGCTGTGCTCCCCAGCCCTCAGCAGGTGCCCGTCCTGCCGAGGCAGCATCCTCCCAGCCGCGCTGCCGGCGGCGCTGGCACCTTCTGGCTCCCAGCCCGAGTCACTTGTGCAGCTCATCTGTATCAAACGTGCTTTGTGTGGACCTACGTGTAAACAGTGCTGGGCTTGGGGACAGAGCCTGGGATGGCCCTGTGTGCCCTGGCCTTGTGCGGCTGCTTATCTTACCCAGGGATGCTCTCTGGAGCTGGGATGTTCCTCAGCCGGTTCCATCCCAGCAGGTGTGTGGAGCACAGAGAGAACCTGGGCCCCCAGTGCTGTTGGGACCTTTCCCAGCTGCTGTGGCTGAGGGAGCTGTGTCCAGGCTGGGCCCTTGACAGAAAGGTGTGGGGATGGCTGATGTCCTGCAGTGCTGGGTGGGTGCACCCGAGGTGAAGGGACCCCAAGGCTCATGCTCAACCCTCAGTATGGGGTATCAGGGTGAGCACAGTGTGGGGTCCAGGCCCTGGGGCCTGGATCTGCCCTCCATGGCGTGGGCACTGCCTGCCACATCCCCATGGCCTCTCTGGCCTTTCCCCTGTCCCTGCACTCGCTCTGCTGTGCAGGGACTGGGGCAGCCACAGCCCAGGGCTGCACTTCCAGGCGGTGCAAGGGGAGGCAGATGCAGCTCTGCATTGCGTGCTGATGCCTGAGGGGCTGAGGGTCATAGAGGGGCTGGGGTTGTGTCACTGGGGCTCGTGGCTTAGAATCTGCCAGCCTGTCCTGGCTCATGAGATGAGCAGGGCTTTTCTGCAGGGCCCAAGGGCTTGGGGCTGCCCCATCCTTCATCCCTCACTGGGGCTGTGCCCGGGCTCTGCTGGGCTGCTCTGCTGCAGGAGATGCTCAGCTGCCCCGTGGTGCCCCAGCAGGACACCTGGCTCCTGCTCCATCGCCTCTGGAGCAGCGTGGGGATGATGCTGAGCCCTTCCAGGCACAGCCGTGGCTTTGCCCCTGCCAGGCAGCAGGCGGTGGCTGGGGCAGGGAGAGCAGGGCTCCGCGCAGCTGGATTGCACTGATCCCAGGGCTCGGTTCCCGGGCCGGGCACGATGATGAGTGTGGGGCTGCCATCAGCCAGCAGGGACCGGGCAGAGGAGGGGATTTGCGGGGGCGCGGTGGGAGCTGTCCCCGCGGGGTGCAGCTGCCCGCAAACCGCGCCGAGCCTGCCGGTGCCGCTGCCCGTGCCCGGTGCCGCTGCCCGTGCCCGGAGCCGGTGCCCGTGCCCGGTGCCTCCCCGCCGAGCGCGGCAGCCGAGCCCTCCCGTGCGGCTGGCGCAGAGGGCCCGTGGGCTGACGCGGGGGCTGCCGCTGATTGGGCTCCATCCCGCTCCCGTCAGCGGCCGGAATGACGCACGCGGCCACGGCAGCGCTCAGCCCGTGCTCCCGCGCAGCCCGGCGGGCGAGCCGCACCGGCGGCCTGCAGGACCGGCACTCTGCCGGACTGGCATCCTGCTGGACAGACATCCTGCCGCCCGCGCTGCCACCCGCCGCCCCGCTGGGCACCTGGGTGTCTCCGTGGCCTCCGCTTCCCCCCGCTGTCCTGCTCAGCCCTGCACGCCTGCAGCCTCAGCAGCCTCAGCATCCTCAGCATCCTCACCCCGCGGTGCCGGGGCGGGCACCGGGATGCCAGCGAGCCCCTGGGCTGTGGCCCTTGCGCCGGGCAGGGCTGGGTGCAGGAATCCTCCCAGGGTGGTTAGCGATCTCCCCAGCTCCACCAGCCTCCAGCAGGGCTGGAGTGGCCGCAGGGCTGCCCTCGCCAGGGGTCAGGTGCCAGGCTGGCAGTGCCAGGCAGGCAGCGGGCAGTGCTGGCGCTGGCAGCCAGCCCCTCTGCTGCCCGAAGCCCTGGAGAAGGGAGCTTTGTTCTCCGGGCACCCAGCCCAGCAGTGGCCCCTGCTGTCCGTGGGCACTGGCACTGCCCGGGCAGCTGTGGGTGCGTGTGGGCAGGGTGGCTCCGTGGGGTTTGGGGTGGCACAGCAGAGGAAGGGGCAGCCATTCTGCAAGTCTTGGGCCAGAAGGGGCCAAGGGTCCTTGTGCTGCCCTTCTTCCCATGAGGCACAGGTGAGCACAGTGCCCTGAGGTGGGGTAGCCCCACATGGGGCCAGGGAGGCCAAACCCCAGCACTGGCAAGCCCAGAGAGACAGCCTGGTGGTTTTGTGGCATTGGATCACTTTATGATGCTGGTGGCAGAGGGCAGCACGGATACCTGCTTACCTTGCAGGGTCTCTGTCCCTGGAGGTCCAGAGTCCTCACTATGGGCTGGCCACAGTGGCAGATCTGGGGACCCGCACAGGAGATGTCACCAGTGGGGATCCCACTCTGCCTGGGGACCCTCTGCTCCCACAGAGCACCTTCCTGCTTGGCCTGCCTGGGGAAGGAGCGTTTCCAGCATTTCCCTGGTCCAGCTTGGAAAGCCAATGCCAACTGTGTGCTGTGCCTGCCACACACCCTAGGAGCCAGAGAGCCTTGGCTCATTTCACAGAGGGTCTGGGCCCCAACCCTGGCTGGTGGCTGCCCGTGTTGGCATCAGCAGTGGTGGGTGACAAGGCCAGTAGGAGCATTGGCGTTTGGGGAGGTCTGACTGCTGGTTCTTGGGCACCCGGGGCTTTCGTCCATCCCTATCCCAGGCTCTCCTCAGGGCTCCCTCCACTGCCCTGGCTCCTGGCGGGCGTGGAGCAGTTTGGCTGCGCTGCGGGGTCTTGGCGGGGAAAGCACAGCGCAGTCGTCCCCTCCACAAAGCCGCACTGTTCAGAACAAATCCACCCAGAATCGGGCTGCATTTTTGTCAAGTGATTCATCAGCACGTGAATGGAAAAGGCTGGAGCCCACTGAAGCAGCAGCCATTCCCGCACGGGAGCCGGCACTGGCTGCACCCGGGTTACACGGGCGGCGTGCAGGGCTGGGCTCTCGGGAGATGCTGTGGCTGCGGGGATCCCAGCACGGCACTGCTGACACAGGAGTGGGCGCTGTCCCATGCATGGCTGGACGGCCCAGCCCTTCCCAAGGGATGGGAGCAGTAGGGAAAGCCCCCAGTGCAGCCATTGCTTCCCCAGCCCTGTGCAGAATGAGTGCTGACTGTGACTGGGGATGGCCATTTTGGGAAACCTCTCCCCTGGTCCCTGCTCGTGTTGGTGCCACTGTCACCTTTCCAGAGTAAACTCTGTTGGCATTTGCTGGTGCCCACGTGGGGCCGTGCCCCCCTGACCTTGAGCTTAAACAGCCTGCCTGCATGCCCCTA